>NC_089595.1:80453861-80782858 GCF_019320115.1 Miscanthus floridulus | reverse complement strand
CTCCACATCATTCCATGCTTCCAACATGTAAGTATTTGTAACCTTGTTGTAAGTTAGCAATTTGCATTTAATATGATTACCTTCTGAACTTATCTCGGATGTACTAGCTCGGCGTCCACCAAAAGTCTAGACCAGCTAGCCAAAAGTGGTGTGGCGCTGCCAATAAGTATAGAGCAGACTGCCCAGCAGCCAATAAGTAGAAGATCCATTGGGGCCTCAGCAAGTGAGCAGTCAAACAATAGTCCCCAAGTAGGTGGTCGAGGGACCAGCCAAGCCAGGCAAGAGTGCTCTGAGTGCTAAACCTACTAAGGGCAACACCTCAGCGTCGAGGGTAATAGAGCAGACCGAGGTGCAGCGGCCGGAGGTGAGAGCACATACCACATCTACCGACACTGCAGCTCATGGGAAGGCTGTGGTGATCACAGATGCTGCTGATGCCAGGCCAGCACCAGGACCCGAAGAAGAGCCCAAAGAGGACGAGGTGGAGGAGGTCCTAGGCCATCCATAGGACAAGCGACAACATGTGTATGTGTCATGTTGGTGGAACGACCAATAGGTTGTCCATGAGGAAATCCCGAAGGTCAAAGAAACCAAGAAAGTTGAACAAGCGGCGAAACGGCTTGTGACGGAGGTGCAGGTAAGCTTTGCTTCACCCCCTGGTCTTGCGGTCTAGTTGTAGTTGTCTTACTTAGCTATCTACACACATGACTTAATGAAGATCACAAGGTACCGCAAGAAATGCTTCGACCAGATCGAGGGGATCGTTCAAACAACAAGGAGCTAATGGCGGAGGTGGACCACTTGCGCCGGCGACTTGAAGCCGCCGATCATGAAAAGATGGTGCAAGATTCTTAGAACCAGAACCTGGTCATCTAGCTTAGTAAGAAAGAGCAGGACAGAACAAGTAAGTAGCCATTTTATCATAACGACTACTGACAAGTGCTACTACGTTGTTGGTAGTAACAGCTGTAGTGTAGGCTTAGAAGTTGAAGTGATCCGTCTCCGAGAGGAGAACAGTCGTGTGGTCACAGAGTGTGATTGCCTAAACGAGGACAACAGAAAACTGGTGTAAGACCAGTCATAGCTCTAGGACCACATGACCAAGATGTCAGAGGAGCTGAAAGGTTAGTTGTCCAACTACCTTTGCTCATTTTTGTTGACTACTGTAGTTTGGCGTGGTCTAACGTCTTAACGGCGTGTGCGGTTTTCAGTTATAAAAATCAATGCAAAGAAGCCTCTAGAGGCCATGATGAAAGACTATGACGGCTAGAAGATGCAATGCCAAGAGATCACCAAGGACCGTGACACCTGGAAAAGCCGGTGCTAGGAGGTGGCAAAGGGCATTTTGCCGGTCCTTAACCTCATCAATCCGGTGCTTGCAGAAGATGTGCCAAGGACGCCATAGCTGGGATTGATTGAGAGATGCCAAAGGGCATGGGGATGGTTCTAGGGGTTCGTGAAGGAGGCGGGAGAGTATGTAGGCACACATGTGCTAAGCATGGTACGTGCTCACTACCCCCTGATCGATCTCAAGCGCCTGGAGGCTGGATACCTAAAGGAGGTAGATCCAAACAAGGCCAAGGAGTTATAGATGACCCAGCTGGACTTGTCAGCAAAAATAATTAGTGATATTAACTTGTGTGGAGGTGCGACACCACCCGTATAAGGAGCGCCATCAACAAGTCAGTTAGGAGCGCCGTCACTTTCAAGTCAACCGGTGAAGCCTGCGGTCTCGACCAGCCAGGCATCGGCGGGGCCATCTTCTTCAGCTCGATCAATGCCAGAGTCCCCGAGACCCGAGCACGATGTCAGGCCCAGCGAGCAGCAGGCGCCGCGTGCCCCGACCAACCAATAGTGTAGGCTATAGCTGTAGAAGAAGATGTAGTTGGGTTATTGTAAACTTGGACCTTTTTAGGCAAGCTTGTAATAACGTAACTATATTTCAACATAAGCTTGTTTGTTTTGTAGAAAATGTGTTTAAGCTCGGATATCGTGTTGATGTAACTAAGTTAGAACATGTTGGTGTTCTATTTAGTTGTACCAGTTTAGTCGACATATCATCCTGAAAGGTTTGTATGGCCCTAGTTTGCCTTGCGGTCGGAGTGTGAGGTGCGTAGCTTATGCACACGTAGAAACACACAAGTCAAACCAGAGAGCACCTACCAATCACCTATAGCATAGAGAGCGGATCCTGTGCACGCGTTGGGAGGAACCGGAGACAAGGCCTTCTCTGAGAACCTGAGAAGGAATGGTGGTCGGTTTTAACTGGTAGAGTTAGAATAACAATAGACTTCGAAGTGACACATTAGAGTGGTCAGAGAAATCATAATAGCTTTATTTGAAATAAATCAAAAGTACAAGAGGGGTACATATCTTAGTAGCTAAGCATAGAAATGCCTAAGCTTGTCGATGTGCTAGGAATTGGGTACGTCTGTTCCATCTAGGTGAGCTAACCTGCAAGATGTAGGGCGCGTAACCTCCTTGATCATGAAGGGCCCTTCCCATGGGGTTTCGAGTTTGTGGATACTAGCCTGATTCATCTTCCACTTTAGGACTAGGTCCCCAACCATGAAGAACCGCTCCTTGACGTTCTTGTTGTAGTACCTGCGCAAAACATCAAGGTATTTGGCTATACGTACACAAGATTCTAGCCGCTTCTCTTCTGTACTATTCACTTCTAGCTCCCGTACTTCATTGGCCTTGTCTTCGTCGAAGTTCTCTACCCATGCTGATCTGAAGGCTATATCTGCTGGGAGTACTGCCTCAGCGCCATAAACCATAAAGTATGGTGATACGCCGGTATTGCGACTAGGCTGGGTTCTGAGACCCCAGACCACGGCTGGTAACTCTTTGAGCCATGTTCTAGGAGCTTTGTCATTCTCTCTGTACATCCTCTTCTTAAGTGTGTCCAAGATCATACCATTTGCCCGCTCGACCTACCCATTAGCTCTAGGGTGTGCCACCGAGACGTATTTTACTACTATGCTCCTTTCATCGCAAAAGTCCTAAAAAACGTTCCCGATGAACTAAGTACCCAAATCAGTGATGATGCTGTTGGGTATGCCAAAACGATGGATGACCTAGTTGAGGAACGCGACAGCCTTTTTTGAAGATGCCTTGACCAGGGGCATGTACTCTATCCACTTGGAGAATTTGTCGATCAGCACAAAGACGCATGTAAATTTTCTAGGAGCCGGTTTGAAAGGCCCGATCATATCCAGTCTCCAGCACACGAAGGGCCAAGAGGCTAGTATAGTCTGAATCTCGTGTGCTGGTATGTGGATTCTCTTGGCAAAAAACTAATAACCTTCACAATGGTGGACTAGCTTCTCTACATCAGCTACGACTGTCAGCCAATAGAACCCTGCTCAAAAAGCCTTGCTGACCAGCGTTATCGAGGCCGCATGGTTGCCGTAGGAGCTAGAGTGGATTTTGTCTAGGAGATGTTCACCATCCTCCTAGGTTATACACTTCATCAAGATTTCCTCCTTCGCGTTCTTGCGCCACAACTTGCCATCAACGAGCAGATACTGCTTACTACGATGCATCAGGCATTCATTTTCTGTCTGATCGGTGTAACCACTACCATCTATTAGGTATTTGATGAATGGTACTCTCCAATTGGGCTCCTTAGTGGTCGGAGGTGGTTTGGTGGTGTTTGACTCTAAAACCGTAGCCACCAATAGCTAGTCTGGAGGCTTGTCGACCGCAGGATCTTCTTCTTTGATGGAGGGTGTGAGCAGGTCTTGAATAAATACACCATGTGGGACTTTGGCTTGGGATGATCCTAACTTTGATAGCACATCTGTTGCTTGATTTTTGTCCCAGACCACATATGTGTACTCGATGCCATAGAACTTGCCTTCTAGCTTTCTGATCGCTTTGCAGTATGCGTCCATATTTTCGCTGGTCGTATCCTAGTCCTTATTGAGTTGGTTGATGACTAGAGTCGAGTCTCCATAGACATAGAGATCCTTGACACTGAGCTCGACCACAATGCGCAGACCGTGTAGTCATGCTTCGTACTCGGCGACGTTATTAGACACCGGGAAATAAATCCTGAGGACATATCAGAGCTACTCCTTGGATGGTGATACAAAAAGGACTCCTGCTCCTACACTGTCAATGTTGAGAGAGCCATCGAAGTACATCTTCTAATACTCGGTGGGCCCCTGAGAGGCAGGTGTGCTTAAGTCTATCCACTCGACGATGAAATCGACAAGTGCCTAAGACTTGATTGTAGTACGGCTTGCAAATTCCAAGGAGAAAGGGCATAGCTCCATTACCCATTTGACGATGCGCCCATTTGCATCCTTGTTGTGAATGATGTCTCCTAGAGGGTACTCAGTCATGACCACCACACGATATCCATCGAAGTAGTGTTTCAACTTTTGGGATGTGATTAGTATGGTGTAGATCAGTTTCTGAATCTATGGTTACCTGGTCTTGGATTCATTGAGCACCTCACTGATGAAATAAAGTGGTCGCTGTACCTTGTAGACGTGGTTGGGCTCGTCATGCTCGACCACCATGGCCGTGGAGACCACTCGATTTGTTGCCGCGATGTAAAGTAGGAGGGTTTCATCTTCTCTAGGAGCAGTGAGGACCGGAGGTGATGTAAGGAATTGTTTTAGCTGTGTAAAGGCAGCGTCTGCTTCCTTCGACCACTCAAACTTCTTGGATGCTTTGAGCAGCTTGAAAACGGTAGTCCTTTTTCACCTAATCTTGATATGAAATGACTGAGGGCAGCCATGCATCCGGTAAGCTTCTAAACATCCTTCACATTTTTGGGCGGCTTCATGTCCAAGACAACTTTTACCTTCTCTGGGTTAGGGCGTATGCCATCGTGACTGACGACATTGCCGAGCAATATACCAGATGGAACACCAAAGATGCACTTCTTTGGGTTTAATTTCCATTGGAATGTGTTAAGGGCTGCAAAGGTACGTTCTAGGTTGTCAACAAGGGTGTATGCTTCCTTGGTTTTAACAACTACATCAACATAAGCCTCGATGAGGTCATCTTTTATCTCGTCTTTGAGGCAGGCCTGTATGGCGCGTTGGTAGGTAGCCTCGGTGTTCTTGAGCCTAAACGACATGGTCATGTAGCAGTAGGCGCCGAAGGGTGTGATGAAGGATGTCTTGATCTAGTCATCCTTTTTGAGAGCGATCTGGTGATAACCAGAGTAGCAATCGAGAAAGGAAAGCAACTCACAATCGATAGTTGAATCTACGACCTCATCTATGCAAGGTAAGCCAAAGGTGTCTTTAGGGCAGTGTTTGTTGAGATTAGTGTAATCAATGCACATTCTCCATTCATTATTCTTTTTGCGTACAAGAACTGGGTTGGCTAACCACTCCGGATGATATACTTCTTTGATAAATCCGACTGCTAAAAGCTGTGTAACTTCTACCCTAATAGCCTCCTTTTTGTTGCAAGCGAATCGTCGTAGCTTCTGCTTGATGGGTTTGGCCTTGCCATCGACATTTAAGGAGTGCTCGATCAAGTTTCGAGGTACACCGGGCATGTCAGCGGGTTTCCATGCGAACACACTCACATTGTCCTCAAGAACCTAACGAGCGCGTCTTCCTATTTAGGGTCCAGGTTGGCCTCGATAAGGGCCGTTTTGCTAGGATCATCATCGACCAGCTGGATCACTTTGGACTTGATGTTCTTGCATGGTGCCTCAAGCTCTGGGATCTCTAGGTGGTCGGCTAGGGTCTGCTTGGCGTCGAGCGTGGTCTCAGCCATGCAAATAGAGAGGTCGTGAGCCTCTGCTATTTTGAAGCTGTCATCCTTGTAGGTGTAAGCTGCGTATACATTGCCCCTAAGAGTTAGAACCCCCTTCTTGGTAGGCATCTTGAGCACCAAATACCTATAGTGAGGTATGGCCATGAACTTGGTGAGCACTGGTCAGCCAAGGATAGCATGGTAGGTGCCTTCAAAGTCAGCGACCATGAAGTTGACATAGTCAGTGCGGAAGTGGTCTAGGGTACCAAATTGCACAGGTAGCGTGATCTGCCTAAGAGGTGTGGAGCTCTGTCCGGGGAGAACACCCCAGAACTGTGCCTCGTATGGCTTGAGATTAGCCTGGGTTATCTTCAGGGCTGGCAAACTGTTCTTGAACAGTATATCGATGAAACTACCACCATCAATCAGCACTCTATCGAACTGAACCTTGTTGATACAAAGATTGAGAACCAGAGGAAAACGCCCTGGCTCAGGTATTATAGCCCATTGGTCCTTTCTGTTGAAGGAGATCTCATGGTGAGACCAAGGAGGGAGCCACGGATCGGTGATGAGGTTGTTAGCATTGGCCACGTTCAAGCAAGCATGGGCGAGCAGCTTGTGTTCTCAGTTGGTCTCGATGGACACTCTGCCCCCAATGATGGTGTGGACGTGGTTGGTTGGCTTGATGTACTTGTGATGGGGATCTGCATCTTCATTATCGTTGTCCTCGTTACGCTGCTCCCCTGTGTCGTTAGGCTTGTTGGATGTATCCGGAGCCTGTTGGTGCATGTAGATAGATTTGAGAACACGACAATTCTCCATGGTATGGTTTGACTTGGGATGGAGCTGGTAGGGTCCTTTCAATGCTTTGGTGTAGTCTTCTTCGTAGTTGCGACGTCCGCCACCTTTTTTAACGGTGTTGACTTCGCTTGCATCTTCCCGAGCACACTTGCCCCTGTAATCATCACGGTGATTACGCCACTGATTACGCTAGTCGTGGTGGTCGCGAGGATCGTTGCGCTGTCTGTGGTGATCAAAATTGTCGTTCTGACCATGGTTGCCATGGTAGTCGTCGCGGTGTGGGGGGTGGTCGGAGTGTGGAACCCTTGCTGCTTCTTTGATGATTATCTTTTTAGCATCGTCGGCATCCGCACATTTTTTAGCAGTGGCTAGGAGCGCCGTGACCGATTTAGGTCTTTTGTGGAGGAGCTTGTCCCTTAGGGCGTTGTGGAAGCGGAGACCAGTGATGAAAGCTTCGATTGCCTCGTTGTCGGAGATTGACGGGACCTTGATGTGCATCTTCGAGAAGTGTTGGACGTACTCACGCAGTGGCTTATCTTTGCAATCTCGAATCCGCTGTAGATCATATTTGTTGCTGGGTTGTTCGCAAGTAGAAATGAAGTTATCGATGAATGCTTGCTTGAGCTCTTGCCAAGAATCAAAGTAGTTTGCCGGCAAGCTGACCAGCCATTGGTGGCCTACATGGCCGACGATGATTGGGAAATAATTAGACATGACGTGCTCGTCGGCCATGGCTGATCTGCACGCGGTTTCATAGAGCATGACCCATAACTCGGGGTTCTCCTTGCCGTCATACTTCTAGAGTTTTTCAAGCTTGAAGTTTTTGGGCCATATGACTTGGCAAAGGTGAGGAGTAAACTACTTCAAACCTAGAGGGCAGTGGGTAGTATCATATTCCATATGGCGATAGCTTTCATGGGATGCACAATCATTGACTCTTTGGTTAATGCGATCGCGTAGATCATGTTCTCCGAGGGAATGGCGGAGATCGTTATTGCCATCATGGTGATCCCGATTGCCACCCTAGTTGACCCTACGATTGTGGGTATTACGGCGATTGTCGCGGTTGTCTCATCGATTATCGTCCCGATTGTTGCGGCGGTTGTCATCCCGACCACCATCATGACCACCGTTTCCGCCTTGACGGTTGTCTAACGGGTCGTTGTTGCACGAGCCACGTTGGTTGGGTGACTGTGGGCAACTTGAGTACTAGCGACTGCGGCTTGATTTGATTGAGACGATCGGAGCTCGCGCTTGGTTTGCAATCTCTGTGGTCTGGGCTATAGCAGCCATTAGGTAGGCTTGTACATCATCATGAATTGCTTGGATTTCTGGGGTATTGGGTAGTCATTGCATTGTCACCATAGCAACAGCTATGTTGGTGCTTGGAGTCCTGAAGACCTGCTTTTCCCCTACCCTATCAAAGGCATTGTTGAGATCGCATGGCTGGAACCTTATGTGTCATGCCTCCTCTTCTACCTCAGCTTCGGCTTGTCTGCGATTAAACCAGTCAATATTGCATGCTTCGTGTGCTAGCCTTTCTTATTTTGTTTCGCCAACTACTGGTGGTTTGTCATTACTGATGACATTGATTAAGTCTCCTTGCCTTGGTGGGAAAAATGGGAATCGTGGGAAACCTAGGGAGTGGTCTGGGATATCCAGATCGTATTCAACTTCTTCATTGTCACAACGCTGGAGCTCAGTGTGGACGGAGCCAATAGATGCGATGCTGGACGGGGAGCTTGAACCACCCTCTTGAACTGTGTGGACTGACCCTTCTTGATACTCCTCGATCTGAACCATGTTGATGAAGTTGCATGGCTTTGGCCGAGGTCGATGTATAGAACACAGATCCGAGCAGCGTTGTATATGGTGCAAGTAGTTGGAAGCCGTATTTCGTAGGCCATAGGGCTGAGCCTTTTAGTTCTCCATCGAGGCTTTGCACCCGGAGAGCCGAAGACCATCACGGGGGCTGGTCGGCGATGAATGGAGCGCCCTTTAGGATTAGAGGTGACCACGAGATCCGTACCGAGTCATGTAGGACGACTGGCCTGAGCTGGTCGGGTAGATCTATTGTGGGTAGTGGTTACCTACTTGGTAGGTTGATTTTGAATCAAATCTACCAGAGCTAGGGTTTCAGCAAGCTTGGTGCCGACCCGATTGATGGAGTTGAGCAGGTCGATGTTGTTGATCTGCCTCCCTTGGTAGCGAGGAAGCGAACGACGGGTTGTCGGCGTGGCTAGAGCCAGGTCCAACGTGGTTGGAGCCATAGCCGATGCTGGTGAAGTAGTGGTCGATGCAGATTGGATCTGCGCCTCCTCCGTGGTCATGGCGATGAAGTTGTCGGAGCCAGTGGTCTAGGTGATCTGGCCGATGGTGAACATGAGGCCATTCGGCGTGGCCATGGAACCGAGGATGATGACCATCTTGTTCTTCTGGGGAGCAGTACGCACACCCCCTACCTGGTGCACCACTATCAACAAAATATGGTCGGCAGTCTACCTAGGGGTATGCCCAAGGTTGTAGATTATCGGCAGACGGGTGCACAAGCTACGAACGAGATGGTGACGCAAGACAAACACGAGGTTTTATCCAGGTTCGGCCGCCGTGAAGGCGTAATACCTACATCCTACGTCTGATTGTATTGCCATATGTCAATGAGTTGTTTTTTGAGAGGGGTCCCCTGCCCACCTTATATAGTCTGGGGGGTAGGGTTACAGATCTAGAAACTAATCCTAACCAATTACAATTGCCATAGTTGGCCGGATAAGGATTCCTTTTCTAACCGACCAGGATCTTGCTTGATCTCCAAGTCTGCCTTGATTCCTTGCACGGGACTCCGAGCAAATTGGCTGGGCTGCGCATCGTCTTCTAGTGGGCCAGACCCCCTAGTCTAGGCCAGCCCAAGCCTAGCCGTAAGGGTATAAGGGTTAATATCCCCACAGCTAGTCCCCGAGCACCATGTATTATGTTGTGACATGCCGTTCGATCTTCTTCGGCTAATGCGACCAGTCTTCATGTCATCTCCAACTGGTTGAAACATTGACCAAGCAAATGTACTAGTATTCTGGTCAGCACAGAGAGCAGTAGACCATGATTATAGCCGAAGATTCCAGTTGTCCAAAGAATGCATGGTGCTCTAAAGAAAAAAGAAAAAGATTTCTTTCCTGATCAAGTGTGCCCCCTTGTATTTCTGAAAAGAAATATAAGTGACCCTTGTACAGTAGTAGTTATGGCCAACAGTCAAAGCGTAGGGGTTGATAAAATAAGCACATTGACCGCAAGGTGAAGTGTGCCCACTTAGTCCCCGAGCCTGGTAGTAGGTGACGCAGGCACGTGGTGCCAGGGTCTAAAAAGAATTCCCAATTAAGTTCAGAATCCAATCATCGTACAAGCGATACGAGATGCACTAGCAGGTGCATCATACCGATGTAGTCCCTGAGCTTATGTAGTCTAGGAGGCAGGGTTATAGATCTAGAAACTAATCCTAACCAGTTACAATTGCCATAGGTGGCCGGATAAGGATTCCTATTCTAACTGACTAGGATTTTGCTTGATCTCCAAGTCTGCCTTGATTCCTTGCACGGGACTCCGAGCAGATTGGCCGGGCCATGCGTCATCTTCTAGTGGGCTAGACCCCTTTGTCTAGGCCGGCCCAAGCCTAGCCGTAAGGGTATAGGGGTTAATACCCCCACAAAGACCTAGAGCTAACCGGAGGTAGCTCGTTGCTGGTGAAGGCAGCACGGCGGAGCTCCGACGTGAGGTACAGACGATGGCGAGCCCCAATGCCCCTCCCGAGCTTGGTACGAGCTTCATAGGGTCACCACAGAGCTAACCAAGCAGAGAATGGAGGATGATAGGGTCTTGGTGGTGGTTGGCCATGGTGAGCTCTGCTCCAGCGAGGTGCGGCCATGGAGACGGTGTCGGAAAAACAGCCAATGGCCCTCACCTATGGCTCGGATGGCTCGGCTAGAAGGTCGATGAGGTAGAGGAGGGCATGGCGGAGCTGTGGTCAAGTTGGAGGTTGCATTTTTGTGGCAGCGAGTGAGCTAGGTGACGGTGGAGCTCGCTCGGCAATGGCGGAGCGATGGTGCGCTGCTGTGGCGAGCGGGGAAGGCGAAGGGAAACATGAAATAGAATGGCGAGCAGGTTGGGCAGACGGGCGTGAGCTCAAGCAGTGGCCAGCAGTGCCAGGATGGCCATGACGCGTGGCCTACACAGTTAGGTGGCCGGCGACGGGTGTCCTTCATGTGGCCGTCAAGTTCTGAACCCTGTCGACACTGTAGCAGCATTTCAGTGAACCCGATCAAGCCTGATAGTGAAGATTTACAGCATTTGATCTCCTAAACCGGGAAGAATCTATGTAAACAATATACATGAAAGTTGTAGAGCTATGATAGGGCTACAACAATGCTTTAGAAAGCACCAGCTAATTCTCAATGGATCACGAGTATATCAAGCCAAAGTCAGCTCGATCAAACTGACATTGCATTTTAGACTTAGAAAATTTTCTAAGTGTTGAATCAGCCCTCAACACTAACTTGTGGGCCCTTTTTGAGCATGTTGTGCACATTTTCATGACTTGGCTTCTAAACAAAGTTTGTTCCTTATAAAAGTTTCTACAACTTTGCTTTAGGTTGCTCAGACATGCAAACACTCTAAGCTATACTTTTTAAATAGTCAAACAAAAGAGTTTAGGAGTCAAAACAAGTCAAACCACTATTTGAAATCATAATTAGGCAACATGATCAACATGAACAATGTTCCAAATGACATTATAAGTGTCACTAAGTTGTTTAAGAGAATTATTAGCCACACCACACATTGGTCACACAAGAATCAAGCATTGTATGTACTGAAACAATGAAAAACCAATGAAATGTTACATTTGTTTCATAGTCATGTTTCACATGTTTCATGATCTTGTTGCATAGTACCAACTAACTATGTTTCACTAAAGTGAGTTGCACATGTTGCACTTGAGTGTTGCACACTATTCATTTCCTAAAACAAGCACACATGAAACATAACGATATGTTGCAATGTTTCGAAAACATGTTTCATGCAATACAAGCTCATGAATGGATGAATGATGCTCATGTTCATGAAATGCAAGTGCAAATGTGGAAGCCAAACACCTGGGGTGTTACAGCCCTCCCCCCTTATAAAAATCTCGTCTCGAGATTTGACAAGCGTACCATTGTTGATAGAATTCCTTATAACCGTCCCTCAAATAATCTTCTCTTTCCCACATTGCATCGCGTTCACTACCCTGATTACTCCACATGACTTTGTAAAACTTGACCACCCGACTCCGAGTCACTCGCTCATGAGTGTCAATCACTCAGACCAGCTTTTCTTCAAAGGTCAAATCTGATTTTAACTCGATATCCCCCAATGGAACTCTCTCTTTAGGGACGCGAAGATATTTCTTCAATTGGGATACATGAAAGACATTGAAGATAGCACTCATCTCAGGAGGTAATTGGATCTTGTATGCTACCTTACCACTTTGTCCAATGATTTTGAACGGACCAACATATCTCGGTGCAAGCTTTCGCTTCACACCAAAGCGTTGGACACTCTTCATGGGTGAGACTTTTAGATAAACGAAGTCTCTAACTTCGAACTCAATAGGTTTTCTACGTCGATCAGCATAACTTTTCTGCCTAGCTTGAGCTGCTGCCATATGGGTTTGGATAGTATGGACTTGTTCTTCAGCTTCTTGAACAAAATCAATTCCATAGTACCTCCTTTCACCAGCTTCTACCCAATTCAACGGGGTTCTACACTTTCAGCCATACAAAGCTTCAAACGGCGCCATCTTGATACTCTCTTGATAACTATTATTATATGAGAATTCAGCTAGGGGCAACCATTTTCCCATGAACCCTTAGCCGAGATGACACATGCTCTCAACATATCTTCTAAGATTTGATTCACTCATTCAGTTTGTCCATAGGTTTGAGGATGATAGGCAGAACTTCTTACTAACTTAGTTCCTAATAATCCGTGTAAGTGCTCCCAAAAGTGAGTAGTGAACTGTGGTCCTCTATCCAAGACAATAGTACGTGGTATCCTATGAAGTCGGACTATCTGATTAAAATACAACGCATAGTCAGTTGGACGGAAATCTATGCGGACAGGAATGAAGTGTGCAGACTTGGTCAGATGGTCTACAATCACCCAAATGGAGTTAAAATTCCTCTGAGTAGTAGGGAGTCCAACTGTAAAATCCATACTTATCTCCTCCCATTTCCAACCTAGAATAGAGAGTGGCTGAAGTAAACAAGCTTTCATGTGCACAGCTTTGACTCAACAACAAGTGTCACACCTAGCCACATAAGCGGCTATCTCTTTCTTCATTTTGGTCCACCAAAAGTGAGGCTTCAAATCATGATACATTTTGCTACTTCCAGGATGAATAGATAATTTAGAGGAATGGGCTTCGGATATGATTTGATTTCTAAGTTCTCTATCCTTCGGAACCACCAACCTATCCTTGAACCACAACACGTCATTCTCATCTATGCGAAAATGTTTGGTTTCTTGCTCTTTCATCTTGCGCTTGATGTGGAACACACCTGCATCTGTCTTCTGCAGCTCAATAATTTGACTCTATAGAGTACAACTGACAGTGATGTTGTAAAGGACTACAGGATGAAGGAGTTTTGACAAATGGACATCACTCTCAATCAATGAGTGGCAATGAGATTTCCTACTTAAGGCATCCGCTATGACATTTGCCTTGCCAGGGTGATAGTGCACTTGGAGGTTATAATCCTTGATTAACTCAAGCCATCTTCTCTGACGCATATTCAACTCTGGTTGAGTGAAGATGTACTTAAGACTTTTATGATCAGTGTAGATGTTGCACACATTGCCGAGCAAATAATGTCTCTAGGCCTTCAAAGCATGAACAGCTGCAGTGAGTTCCAAGTCATGCGTGGGATAATTCACTTCATGCTTCCAAAGTTGGCGAGAGGTATAAGCAATGACTCTACCCTCTTACATAAGAACACCTCCTAAACCTATACCTGATGCATCACAGAACATATCAAAAGGTTTCTCGATATTCGGTTGTGCCAAAACCGGAGCCGACATTAGAAGAGTTTGCAGGGTGTGGAAAGCCGCCTCACACTCGGGAGTCCAGACAAACTTCATGTCTTTTTGCAGCAACCGAGTCATAGGCTTGGCTATTTTAGAGAAATCTAGGATGAAGCGACGATAATAGCCAGCCAACCCCAGAAAAATCTGAACCTCGTGCACCAAGATTGGAGCCTTTCAGTTCAACACTCCTTGCACCTTGGTGGGATCAATCATAATTCCACCATTGGACAACACGTGTCCAAGAAAAGGTACCTCACGAAGCCAAAATTCACACTTGCTGAACTTTGCATAAAGCTGGTGTTCCCGCAATCTAGTGAGAACCACCCGCAAATGTTCAACATGATCTTCTTCATTCTCAGAATAGACCAAGATATCATCTATAAATACCACAAATTTATCCAACTCGGGCATAAACACCAAATTCATCAGATACATAAAATGTGCGGGGGCGTTGGTCAATCCAAAAGACATAACAAGGTACTCATATAGACCATATCTTGTAGAGAATGTAGTTTTTGGAACATCCTCAGGCCAAATTTTGATTCGATGATAATCAGATCTCAAATCAATCTTGGAAAAGACTTTTGCTTTAGATAACTGATCAAATAAGATATCTATGCATGGCAGAGGGTACTTATTCTTGATTGTAACTGCATTCAAGGGTCTATAATCTACACACATGCGTAGTGATTGATCCTTGTTCTTTACAAAGATAGCTAGGCACCCCCACGGAGATGAACTAGGATGGATAAGGCCTTTCTTAGAAGTTCATTCAACTGGGTCTTAAGTTCGGCTAGTTTATTGGGAGGCATCCTATATGGCCTTCTAGAGATGGGCACTATACCAGGAAGCAACTCTATCTTGAACTCCACTTCTTGATCCGGTGGCAATCCAGGCAAATCCTTAGGAAAAACATCCGGAAAGTCACACATGATAGGGATATCTGCTAAAGACTTTGCTTGCACCGCATTAGTCGTGCAAGAAAGATTGATGTCCCTGGGTAGCTGTACTAGAAAACCCTCCTGATTACCTAGATCTCTGAGCATGACTACTCTAGTCGGTGTATCAATAAGCACTCCATGACTGCTCATCTAGTTCATTCCCAATATCACATTGATACCCAGCCCCGGCAAAACTACCAGATCAACCTGATAACTTCGCCCCTCTATCTCAAATTGTATGTCCCCAACTACCAGCTTGGTTGGGATAGTACCACTAGTATCCCTAATACAACAACCCTCTCCCTCAACAGTGTATGTTTTCTGCATAAACTTGGATGCAAATGCTGGACTAATAAAAGAATGCGAAGCACCTGAATCAAATAGTACAACTGTAGGATGTTGATCAACTAGAAACTTACCAGCAGTTACTACCTCTCCTGAAGGAATATCAGTAATATTAGCATGGTTCACCTACCCCTAACGGCCACCTTGGTAGTTATTCTTCTTAGGGTAAGGACACTTCCTTGCCTAGTGACTGGTCTTGTTGCAGTTCCAGCACGGCATGTTACTTGGCGGCACATTGGAGCTGCCTTGACTGGTAGTGCCCTTGGGAAGAGCAACTGTAAATGCCTTGTGAAACCTAGTCTTGCCTGGATTTTTCTTCAGTGGTGGGCGAAACTTAGCGCCTGATGCTGGAGGGCAGAATGGAGCCCTCTGTGTGACTGGAGCCTTGGATTGTGAGGCACCTGCCTCGTAGGCCCTCTTACAACTTTTCAAAGCAGCATAAACAGCATTGTTGTTCTCTTGCGATAAAGCATCACTTACAAACTCATTAAAATGAGCACACTTGTAATTTCCCATGGTCTTCATCAATTTGGGGCTATGTCCCCGCTTGAAACTAGCAATCTTTTTGGCATCAGTGTCAATGAACTCGGTAGCATACCTTGCAAGGTTATTGAAAGCCTGTAGGTATTCATTCAAGCTCTTGTTCCCCTAGGTCAGCTTTATGAACTCAGTATGCTTGATTGCCATGAGACCAGGAGGAATGTAATTTTCCCTGAAAGCAGACTTGAACTGATCCCAAGTGATTTGGGCATTAGCGGGCATAGTGGACCAATAATGACTCCACCAAATACTAGCCAACCCATGTAGTTGGTGAGATGCATACTCAGTCTTTAGCACCTTAGTCAGGCAGAGCAGACGAAACTTCTGCTCAAGAGTATTCAACCATTCATCAGCTTGTAGGGGCTCTTTAGCCTCCTTGAAGATTGGGGGTTTCATGTCAAGGAAATCTTTGAAGTCACTGTATTGATTTGGTTCCGGTCCTTGGCGTGCACCATGACCATCATGATTTGCAATCGTGCGGAGAGCCTTAGCCATAGTGCGCTGTCCTTCCACAAGAATTGCCATCAATTCTGTTGGTGTGGGTGGTGGTGGCAGTGGAAGGTCATCATCATCACCAGCTGCACTAGTGGAATGAGTACGAGGCATCTACAACCATGCGCAACCAGTAATTATTGATGATGTTAGCACATTGGAGAGGGACAATGTAATTACGCCAAACTGAATTTACTGGAGAGAATAAAAACTTCATATAATAAACAGAGGCAATAATTCATTCTCCAATTGCCACATCATCAATCAGCTTACTAGCGCCATACGTAGTGCATTCCAATATGACAAGTTTTAAACTTAACCATCAAGGTACGCATCCTGAATGGAGTGAATTAAAGTACATTACATGCCAAGTTTGAATTCAAACAGTACATCCAACATCAGTCATCATACTTAAGTTCATTACATCAATGACTGCAAAAGCTTAAACTAGTGAGACTTGCTAACAAACTACTCATCAAAGTGATCGCTGTTCACATCGGCGACACCTTGGACTTCTTCTGGGTCTTCCTCTTCTTCTTCATCTGTAGGCTCAGCTGCATTGTCATCCATCTGCACGTCCTCTTCTTCCTCATCGGTCTCAATCACTTGAGGTCCACCCATGTTAGGATACCTCGATATGGGGTGAGGAATAGGAAACATATGGTTGTTCAGTTGATGGTGCTCAACCTGAAGCTCTTCAAGCCGTTCTTGGAGTTCTTGCTCCCTATGGAAAGCATTTTGGTTAGCCATAATCCAACCCTGGCATCTTTCTTCTAGTAACTCTAAAGCTGCATCTCTGTGACGGGTCACATGATCCAACTCTTGTGTTGCCTCATCTCTCTCAATAGTGAGGTTCATCAGCTGGTTATGAAGCTTGTCTCTCTCACGTGCTGTTTGACCCCACTGTTGCAGGCGATAATTTGCAATACCATGAATCTCATCAACTTCTTGCTGAGCTCTCCCACATGCATCCACCCTATGGCGATACTTGCGGGCACGTAACCTAAACTTGTGCTGGGCTGCTGTCGACAGAATATCATCGGTAGTCCACCGAGGGGTATCCCACGATGGTAGATTGATCGGTAGAGGAGCGTGTAATCAAGAACAAGAAGGCAATAGAGACACATGAGTTATATAGGTTCAGGCCATCAGTATGACGTAATACCTTACTCCTGTGGTCTGTTGGTTTGTATTAGCTATCGTATGATTTTTTGTGATTTCGTAGGGGGTCCCTGCCCGCCTTATATAGTCTGGGGGGCAAGGTTACAAGTCGGTTAGATCTGAGAGATAACTGGAAAGTAATAACAGATTATAAGAAACATGGGATCGTACGTATCCTATCAGATCTCGTAACATCTTCAGGATATCCTCTCCATGCCTTGCGGGGGTCGCCGAGCAGAACCGTGCCCCGCAAGGCTCCTTCTTGTGGGCTGGGCCGCCCCTAGAGGCATAGCCCATGTGACCTGCCATGGGTATCTAGGGTCGTACCCCCCACAGCTAGTCCCCGAGTGCCTTGTACCCATTGTGCAACGCCGTCTTGAGACTTTCCGAGCAGGTGCGAACCAAAACCGAGCTGTCCAAATCATGGTCCGACCACCATAAGGAGCCACCGAGCAGTTGTGAGCAGCTGCCGAGCAGCGTACAACATCACCGAGTAGTGTGTTCTGAGCATGGCTTGTCATAAGGGTGTAAGGAGCTCAAGTCCAAAATTAAAAATTCCTGCATGGTAAAGGGAAGTGTGCCCACTTAGAATTCGAAAACGAGGGTAAAGATACCTGGTTTTATCTTTTAGAGGCTCAGAGTCTTTCAGAAAAACAAACACATTCACCACAAGGTGAAGTGTGCCCACTTAGTCCCCGAGCCTGACAGTAGGTGACGTAGTCACGTGGTGCCAGGCTCAGAAATTAGCAAACCGTCCGAGCAGGCAGCTAGTCCCCGAGCGTAGCCTCGAGACAAAAAACAAACACATTCACCGCAAGGTGAAGTGTGCCCACTTAGTCCCCAAGCCTAACAGTAGGTGATGTAGTCACGTGGTGCCAGGCTCAGAAATTAGCAAACCATCCAAGCAGGTAGCTAGTCCCCATGTTTCTGGCATAGATATCGGATAAATCAAACCGTGGCGAGAAATTCGGAGTAATGGCTATACAGTATCAGTTACTAAGCCTCAACAAAATGCGGAGAATTCGAAGAATAAGTGGTGGCAATAAATGAGCGGCCTGGGCTACTATGACATGATAGCCCAAGTTGTGGCCCATTAAACCATTTTGGAGGAGTCGATGTAGCGCTGATCGCGGGAACGGTTTCCCAAAAACCCTCAGATTCAAGGGAGAGTGGGGAAAGTGCTTTATAACCGTGCCGCCACATACATCGCCTCCTACCTCTGTCAAGCCACCCTGTTTCCTTCCTTTGCACTCCTTGCACCCCACATTCCTCACCAATCGCAATCATTCACCTCCAACCCTAGGACCAATCCATAGGAAATGGCGCCAAAAAAAGGAGTCGCAAAGCCGAAGAAAGTGGCCACCGGAGCCAGCCGTGATGAGGAGTGGGTGCCATCAAAGACGTCGGCGGTAGATCTCGATAGGATGGTGGCGGTGGGTGTTCTCCCAGACCGCCTCACTGCTGGATGGTGGTCGGCTAGTGGTGAGCCCTTCCCAACACCACATACTGATGAGGCTGTTGTGTTTGAAGATTATTTCTGGCGAGGATTAGGGTTTCCTGTCCACCCCTTTCTGAGGGATCTTATGGAGTTTTGGGCAATTAGCCTCTGCAACCTGCACCCCAACACCATACTACATGTGTCCATCTTTATCCATTTCTGCGAGGTGTTTCTTGGTGTTCTTCCACACTTCAACCTCTTTAGGCATCTGTTTTGTCTAAAGAAGAAGGGGGGCAGCGGTTCAAAGGTGGTCGGCGGTGTGTACCTGTAGCTCAGGGATGGGATGGCCAGCGAATACATCAACATTCCGCTAAATACCTCCCTGAAAGGTTGGAACTCCAGATGGTTCTATATCAAACAAAGTCACCCAATGATTCGATGCGACGTCCATCACATCCTGGTTAACCATAGTAACTGGTCGGAGAGACCCAACAACGCTGACATGGAGCAAGTAATGGAACTTCTGGAATTGATTAAGGGCATGGAGCTTAGGGGTGAACTGGTTACAGCTAGCTTCATAGTGCGGCGCGTCCAACCCTACAAAGAGAGGGTCCACCCGGCGTTCGACTTTAAAGGTGATAACGACGGTACCCATGAAAGCACGGACCGCCTGATAAAGAAAGAAGTAATAGATCATGCCATGGATCTATTTACTTCCAATGTCTCATTCAGCTGGCCGAAAGGAACGAAGGCTTTCAACTATGGCAATCCACCTCCTCAGGTAACCCTTTCACTTCGCATCGACCAGGCATCCATTGTCGAGCATAGAACTAACTTACTTATGAAAAGATCCATTTGCAGGATAGGGCAATATATTTTTCAAACGTGCCAAGAGCCGATTGGCCGAAAGGAGTAGATCCTTGGCGGCCGCTGCTGCCCGAAGAGGATGAGCTAAGCTCCTCATTGAATAGTCCATCCCTAGTGTCAGAGAAGGTCCACGGGAAAAGATCGGCAGTAGACGAGCTGGTCCAAAAAAGGAGAAAAACCGCCAGCTCTCATGCACACAAACCAGGCGGCATCTCTCTTGGAGAGGACCAAGCAGTTCAGCCACGACGAACGGCTATGCTTGAGTGGTCGAACAATGACGAGGACCAGTCAACGCTTCCGCCGAGCACGACGGAGGCACCGGTGGATGCTGACGCTCCCAAGCATCGAGCATGGGAAAGTTATGGTCGGGCAACGGCAGACGTCCCTATGATGCAAACTACCAAAGTCCCTGAACAACGCACAGAAGGGGGTGCCCCTAGGTACCAAGAAGAGCGGCAGCCCACTGTAGAGGCACAGGAGTCCTCCCATAAAGCCGACCAAGCAGCCGCGCCTGGGGGGTCAGGCAGGCATCGCCGATTCAAGAAAATCAATCGGAAGACCAAACTATAAGTATATTTGCCTTGGAGTAATAATATTGTTCCTTGATTTCTCCTTGTTACTGAGAAGCTGATATTACGTAGTGCAACGCCGAGGCCCATGACCTCAGAAGAAAAAACAACGACTGCTCCCGTCCAGGAGTCCCCTAGTGCTCGATGAATAGAGGACGGGCCAGCCGCCGCTCCCAGCAGACCTAGCGATGGTGAATCATTGGCGCACACGATGGGTGCGTCGGCGATCGCAACCACGGCTACGACCAAAAAAGTCGTTACCTTGGAAGTGGAAACTGCGGCTGTTGTTGATGCGCCGGAGGTTACAGATGTGACTCTGTCAACGGCTGAAGAGCAAACGTCGTCACCCATAGGGATGCCAGGAGTGGTCGAAGCGGCGGTCTGACCGTAGAGCCCCCCAGTGGTGCCTCAAGCGACGGCAGAGGAGGACAAGGTCGTGGAGATTGAGCATGCCACACCTGAGCCCCAGTCCATCCGGATTCTCTAGAAACACGGGGAAGAGGTGGTAGTCGTGGAGGAAGAAAACACCACTAGGGAGATAAAGAGGTTGAAATCCGCCGTCGTTGGAGTTATGACTCAAATCGAGGTGAGTGCCGCGCCAATAACACCGATATATGTTGTTGGAAGATCAAAGTTTATCTCTTTCATTGTTAATCTGCAGGGGATAGCTCGGACAGCCGATCAACGGCACCAACGGATAAAGAGGATGGAGCCCCTCACCGAGGAAAATAAGATACTCCAGGAGGCGATAAGTCTTTTGGAGAAAAGTATTCAGAGGGCCCAGCATGAGCAGGACCTTGTGGAGTCAAACTCACGGGACCTTGAACATCAGAATGGGGTTCTGTCCGAGCGACTGACGGCTTTGTCTGAATAGCTAAAGAAGACATCCGAGCAGCTGGCGATTGTATCCAAGGAACTTAAGAATATGTCCGAGCAGTTGAGCAAGAAAAACGGAGAACTCGATGGTAAAACTAAGCAGCTCGACCGGAAGTGCTAGCAGTTGGAGGATGTATCCAAGCTGAAATCTGGTATTCTTTTTCACATAATGTGCTTTGTAGTAATTGGTCGTATATATTTTTCCTTTTCTTATCTTTTGTGCTTGCAGAGAAAGATGTAGAACTCAATCAGCTTCGCCAGACCGTCGAACAAATCCGACAAGAGAAAACGAAGGAGTCGGAGCGAGCAGATAAACTGGCCGAAGAACTGAAAGGTAGGTTTCCCCTGATTGGAAGTGACGTCGTAATACTTTTTTGCCGTGATGAACCATTGTAATTCTTGCAGATTATTGACATAAAACCAAGGCATAGTTCGATGTGCTAGTGCAGGAAGACAAAGTCCAGAAGGACAACTTCAACACTATAACTGCCGCAATAAAACTAGTGCTTGACTGCGTCGACGTTGAACCGGCGCCCCGTCCTGATGGTAGGCAGCAAGGGCCAAACACCATCGTCCAGAGATGCAAGGCAGCGTGGGAGAACTTCAAAAACTTCAACCGCGATGCTGTTTTGATCGCCGCTACTCATGCCCTTGCGGTGGTTCGGTCCCATTATCCGTCTGTCGACATCCAGTCGATAGGTGGTGGGTTCGCCGATGGGCTGAGCGACACGCAAACCCAGCAGCTGGAGGATGACGTTGAGGATGTGGTGAAAGTGCTTGTCGGCGATATAGACCTGTTTGGCAAAACAGAAACTGTTGGCGAAGCTTAACGAACTGCCCGGATATTACCGCCTATAATACTTGATTTATCTGGCTATGAAGAATCATCGTATTATCAACCCGATGTAGTTATGCTATATATAGGCTTTGTTCGATCAGTTAGTTTTCACTAAACTTGATGCCTTAGTTAGGTCGTGATCCGTAATGCATAACACGGAGCCCATGCGTATGTTGGAGAAGCAGGCATTGTCATAAGACCATGGCCTACCGCCCAGCACGCAGAGCACCGAGCTCATAGTACGTTTGGTGGGATGTTAGAGCCTTGGTGTCCCCCGAAGTTACTATTGCGAAAAGACATGCTGCCCAGCAGCCAACTTGAGTAACGTGGCGAGAGAAATGGCTAAAGCGGTGTCCGAGCGTTTAGTTCATGCCTGAAATCTAGGCCTTGACTAGCCCATTGTCCATAACATCGAGCGCAGAGGCGCTGACACGTGTAGGACGAATAGGCATGGCCAAGGAACCGCAGCCGACCAACCATAACGCAGAGGGCGGAGCCCCTCAACACGTGTAGGATGTAGTCAGAGATTGGGTCATTTCCATAGAAAACAGAAGGAAAAAGGTGTGCTGCTTGACGATCGGCGGGCTATGTTGCGAAAATTGGAATGCAAGACCGTCGTTGTTTTTGTAGAAAAACCTATGCGACCCGGAGGAAGCATAGTAGGCGATTTTTGGAAAAAACGTGTTCGGTGATTGGGAGTTAACGTGTTCGGTGAATTAGAGAGGTCGTGTTCGGCGATCGGGAGTTAACGTGTTCGGCGAATTGGAGAGGTCGTGTTCGGCGATCGGGAGTTAATGTGTTTGGCGAATTGGAGAGGTCGTGTTCGGCGATCTAGAGTTAACGTGTTCGGCGAATTGGAGAGGTCATGTTCGGCGATTTCGAGTTACCGTGCTCGGCGATTTGGAGAAATCGTTCTCGGTGATTTAGAGTTACCGTGCTCGGCAATTTGGAGAAATCGTTCTCAGCAATTTGGAGTTAACATGCTCGGCGATTTGGAGTTACCGTGCTCGGCGATTTGGAGAAATCGTTCTCGGCGATTTGGAGAAATCGTGCTTGGTGATTTGGGCGTACTTGGCGAGCGTTTTGGAGGCCGTTACGTAGTGGCATATAGCCTGCTAACGGTAAGTGAAGCTTATGATGAAGGAAAAAATGGGGAGAAATTATGGAGACCCGAACTTTATTGATATTAAAGTAAAGAATACATATCTATGTTATTTTAGGGGTAGAAACGTATAAGGTGCTCTATGTGCCAGGAGTTGGGAACATCAAGTCCATCTAAGTCGCATAAGCAATAAGACCCTAGTTGAGTAACACCTTTTATGACATAAGGGCCCTCCCATGGTGAAGACAGCTTGTGAAGCCCTTCGTTTTTTTGTTTCCAACGTAAGACGAGGTCGCCGATCGCGAACGAACAACCTTTGACGTTACGGTTGTAATACCTCCGCAGACCTTCGAGGTACTTGGATGTGCGAACGCAAGTAATCAGACGTTCTTCCTCGGCCCGATCAATGTCTTCTATCCGAACAGCTACGGCTTGGTCTTCATCATAGTTTTCTACTCTGGGTGCTCGGAATGCAATATCCGCTGGAAGTATGGCCTCTGAGCCATAGACCATAAAATATGGAGATACGCCAGTACTGCGACTAGCTTGAGTGCGCAGTCCCTAGACCACAGCTAGTAGTTCTTTGAGCCATCTGCCTAGATGCTTTTCTTCTTTCTGATAGAGCCTTTTTTTGAGGGCGTCGAGGATCATACCGTTGGCTCGTTCGACCTGGCCGTTAGCTCTAGGATGAGCAACGGAAACGTATTTAACAGAGATGCACCATTCTTCGCAGAAGTCCCAAAAATGATGGCCGGTAAAAGTTGTCCCGAGGTCGGTGATGATGCTGTTCGGGAGACCAAATCTATGTACGATGTCTTCAAAGTGCTCGACTGCTTTCTTAGCAGTAGCTACGACGAGTGGTTTGTACTCAATCCACTTGGAGAACTTATCAATGGCAACATACACATACCGGAAACCTCCTGGCGCTGGTTTGAAAGGTCCGATCATATCCAGTCCCCAGCATGAGAATGGCTAGGAAGCTGGGATGGTCTATAGTTCCTGTGCCGGTACATGTATTTGCTTAGCAAAAAACTGACAACCCTCACATCGTCGAACGAGATTTTCAGCATCGGAGATGGCCGTGGGCTAGTAGAAACCTACTCGGAAAGCTTTGTCGACTAGTGTTCTCGAAGCCACATGATTGCCATAGGAGCCAGAGTGAATTTCAGATAGTTGCTTCACACCGTCGTCTTGGATGATGCACTTCTGCAGTATCCCTTCCTTGGCACTTTTCCTCATCAGGCTACCATCCACCAACACGTAGTGCTTACTTCGGTGAATTAGTCGTTCGGTTTCAATTTTGTCGGCGGGTACTTCACCGTTGGAGAGGTATTTGATGAACTGTTCCCTCCAATCGGCGACCTACGAAGGTATCGTGAGTACCAACTACTCAGCAGGGGGTACTTCTACAACTTCCTTGTCTTCCTTAATGGATGGTGTCAAGAGGTCCTGAACGAAGACCCCCAATGGAGCCGTGGTGCGAGAAGATCCTATCTTCGATAGCTGGTCGACTATTTGGTTTTGATCCCGTACCACGTGGTGGTACTCGATGCCGTAGAATTTCCCTTCAAGCTTCCTGATTTCAGCATAGTAAGCGTCCATCTTCTCACTGGAACAGGACTAATCTTTATTAAGTTGATTGATAACCAGCGCAGAATCCCCATATACCATGAGGCGTTTGATGCCGAGCACGATGGCTATACGGAGGCCATGGAGACATGCTTCGTATTCTGTGGCATTGTTGGAGACCGAGAAATGTATGCGAAGAACGTATCGGAGTGTATCCTTTATCGGTGTGATGAACAAAATGCCCGCACCGGCCCCATTGATATTAAGGTTGCCGTCGAAGTACATCACCCAGTGCTCGGGGCAAGTGGCGGCGATGGGTTCTTGGATTTCGGTCCACTCAGCGATGAAATCGGCAAGCGCCTGCAACTTTACGGTCGGCCTGCTTCTGAAGTCAATGGAGTAGGTGCCAAGCTCAACAGCCCACTTGATGATACGACCATTGGCCTCTTTATTGCGGAGAATGTCTCCCAGAGGGAACTCAGTGACCATGGCGATCTTGTAGTATTCGAAGTAATGTCGGAGCTTGCGTGAGGTGATTAAAATTGCATATAACAGCTTTTGCACCTGAGGATAATGAGTTTTGGGCTCATTAAGTACCTCGCTGATGAAATAGACTAGATGATGTACCTTGTAGGCATGTCTAGTTTCCTCATGTTCGACGACAATAGCTGTACTAACAACTCGAGAAGTGGCGGCGATGTAAACCAGTAGAGTTTCATCTGGTCGTGGCACTGTCATGATTGGAGGTTTTGTTAAAAACAATTTGAGCTGCTCGAAAGCTATGTCTGCCTCCTCCGACCAAGAAAAAAGCTCGAAGGCCTTGAGGAGCTTGAAGAAAGGTAGCCCTTTTTCACTGAGGCGCGAGATAAATCGGCTTAATGCAGCCATGCAGCCTATAAGCTTCTATATATCCTTAACACACGTCGGCCATTTCATGTTGGTGATGGTGGAGACTTTGATTGGGTTTGGTTCGATGCCCCGAGCGCTGATGATGTAGCTGAGCAGGATACCAGATGGAACTCCAAGGATGCACTTTGAAGGGTTCAGCTTCCATCAGTATTTGCTTAGGTTGGAGAAAGTTTCTTCAAGGTCGGTGATAAGATTGTCGGCGGTTCTAGTCTTGACGACCATGTCGTCGATGTAGGCTTCGACATTGCATCTGATCTGTTGGTTGAGACACGTCTGGATAGCCCTTTGGTAGGTCGTGCTGGCATTCTTTAGTCCGAAGGACATAGTGGTGTAGCAGTATGCACCGAAAGGCGTGATGAACGACGTTTTAACCTAGTCTTCCTCCTTGAGGGAGATCTGATGGTAGCCTGAGTAACAGTCAAGAAAGGAGAGCAACTCGCAACTGGCAGTGGAGTCTACAACCTCGTCTATCCGAGGCAAGCCGAAGGGGTCTTTAGGGCAGTGTTTGTTAAGATCAGTATAGTCAACACACATTCTCCATTCTTTATTCTTTTTCTTAACAAGAATAGGATTAGCTAACCAATCTAGATGATACACTTCTTTTATAAATCCAGTAGCTAAGAGCCATTTTATTTCTACCCTAATAGCCTCCTTTTTGTCCAGCGTGAATCGGCGAAGTTTTTGCTTGATCGGTTTAGCGGTCGGTGAGACATTCAAGGAGTGCATGATCTTCTCCCGTGGTACCCCCGGCATGTCTGTAGGTTTCCAAGCAAACACATCGGCGTTGACACGTAGGAAGGAGACGAGCACGCTTTCCTATTTGGGGTCAAGGTGAGCCCCAATTTTCACCGTCTTAGAAGGGTCGTCGAGGCCAAGGCCGATCTCCTTGACTTCCTTGGACTTGGCGGAGGCCCAAGGAGGCTCTGGGATCTCCATGTCATCAGCAGATGTGGTCTTGGCTTCGGTGACCACGCTGGCCATCTGGATGGAGAGGTCAGTGGCTTCGGCGAGGGCGAGACTTTCAGTCTCGCAGGCATAGGCGACGAAGAGGTTGGCCCATAGAGACAGGACTCCTGCAAGCGAAGGCATCTTCAACACCAAATACGCATAGTGCGGAACGGCCATGAACTTGGTCAGAGCCGGACGCCCTAGTATGGCGTGGTAGGTGGTGTCGAAGTCGGTGACATAAAAGTTGATATGCTCCACTCTGTAGTTGGTTGCCATGTGGAACTGTACTGGTAGGGTAATTTCCCCAAGTGGTCTGGATGCCCTGCCAGGTACCACGCCCTAGAAGGAGGAGTCTGAGGGCTTGAGGTCTGTTGTCCTGAGTCCAAGCTCCCTTAGGGCCCCGGCGAAGAGTAGATTCAAAGCGCTCCCACCATCGACGAGGACTTTTTTGAAGAGCACCTTCTGGACAGTCGCGTCAAGGACAAGGGGAAAACGCCCTATGTAGGGTATGTCTGCCCACTGGTTGGCCCTACTGAAGGTGATGGAGATTTCGGACCACGGGCGATAGCTGGGGTTGGCGGTAGTTTCTTCTGAAACTACGGCAAGCACTCGTCGGGCGGCGAGCTTCTATTCCCTTCTGCTTTCGTTGGAGGCAAAACCCCCGAAGATGGTGGCGACCACCTTGTCGTGGTCCTAGAAGGCATTATTATTATCCCCTGGTGGTCAGCATCCTCCGTTCCCACCATTGTCATCGTTGTACTTTTTCTCCTAGAACTCCTTAGCCAAACCAAGGCAATCTTTCATCTTGTGTTTGGCATTCTTGTGCAGGGGGCACAGACAATCGAGGATCTTCTTGTACTGCTCATCATAGTTACGCTTTGCGCGCGGCTCATTGATGTTGGCAACAAAGTGATCTGGTCGGTGGCGGCGATTCTGACCAGGTTTGAATCCATCTGGCCAATCACGTCCGCTGTCCCGGTGGAAACTACGGTCATCGTAGCGGCGATCGTTGTACTGTCGGTTGTCATTGTGGTCGTCGTGGCGGCGAACATTGTGTTGCCGGTCGCCGTTGCGGTCGTTGTGGCGGCGAGGCGGGCGATTAGTGCCCATATCTTCATTAAAATGTACCTCCGCCTCCTCGATGTTGGCGTACTAGTTGGCGGTTGTGATCATCTCGCCGATGCCGGTAGGTGGCTTTCTATTGAACTTTGAATGGAGTTCTCGGTGATGAAGTCCTCGGACGAAGGCGGTGATGACTTCGGCCTCCGTGATGTTGGGAATAGAATTCCTCATCTTGGAGAAGCATCTGATGTAGCTGCGGAGTAGTTCGGATGTCTTTTGGTTGATGCGATTGAGATCGTGCTTGGTGCCCGGCCGCCTGCATGTGGCCATGTAGTTGTCGATGAAGACTCTCTTTAGATCTTCCCAAGAGCCGATGGAGTCTAGGGCGAGGCTTGTGAACCAGCTCATGGCAGCTGCCATGAGCATGGTAGGGAGATAGTTTGCCATGACGTTGGTGTCTCCTCTGGCGGCGCGGACGGTGGTGGTGTAAGCCTGCAGCCACTGAGTTGGGTTCATCCTTCCTTCATAGGGCTCGACTCTGGTGATTTTGAAACCACGGGGCCACTGGAGCGTTCAGAGTGCCCTGGTGAACGCAGGGGGCCCTTCTAGGCTATCAGGGCCAACATCGGCAGTATTGCCAGTGACGATTGGCTCCAGAGCTGAGTCTAGGTTGCCGTACTCTTGCTCGTACTGCTGGCGACGTCGTACTTCATCTTCAATGCGCCCAAAACGTCATTGATCGATATGCCATCGTGCATCTCGAAGGTTGCTGAGGTGCACTCGGGCGTCCTGTTCGACCTCTTGGTCATGCTGGCGATGATGCTCAGCGTGGTGGCCTCCAACTCCCCCCTGGGGAGGTGGTGACTGGTCGGCGAAGCGGCTTTGACTGGGGCGGCGATTAGATCTAGGATCAGCTGATCGGCGGATCACACTTGTGGAGTATGAAGGTCTCTAAACTTCTTGGATCTCGTTAACTTGATAGTGTGCCACTTTAAGCATAGCGGCGACCTTGGTGAGCTTGGGTATCTGTGGGAGGTGAGCAAGTTCATTGGCGGCCACGGCCAGATTAGCGCTCGGAGTCTTGAAAACATCGTGGCCATCAACGTGGAGGAATTCTTCGTTGAGGTTGCGATGGAGGGGCCTTCCTTGTGAATCGAATTGGTTATCACGAGCGGCCTCGGCCATCGCAATGGCATGTTCGTTATCATGCCGTTGCACGTGGTTGGCGTTCCTATTTTCATGGGTGGCGTGTTCCTCATCTGTTTTGCCGTTCCGAGGGGGGCTATCGATACTAACGTTGAAGATTGCGCCACCCCGGAAAGGCAGGAGAGGAGGTTGCTTGGTGAAGGTCTCGGTGAGGGGCTCGGTGGATCCTTGAGATTCAAAGTCTGGATTTTCCTCAAGGATAGTTTGGAGAGATGCTCTGAGACCTCGGCCGGCGTGCAGCATGTTGATGGTTGGTGGAAGCTGGTCGGCGAGCTGGTCAGCGAATTTGCCCCTCAGGGCGTTCTGATATGTAGCTGCGGTGTTGGTGAGCCCGAAGGGCAGGGTAGTGAGGCCTAGAGTTTGCCAAGCATTGAACAATGACAGATCGGGATTGGAGGGTGCTTGGTGCTGAACAAGGGTGTCCAGAGCCGACTCAGCAATGGAGAGGCAATCAGCGAGTTTCAGGCTAACCTGATCGATAGATTCGATTAGATCATCATTGTTGACATGCCTCCTCTGGTAGCAAGGAAGCGAGTGGCGAGTGGCTGATGGAGTCGACCCTAGAAGTGGTTTCAAGATTGGATCTGCGGTTGCAGGTGTGAGGGTGGTCGGCGTAGAATGGATCTGCACCGGCTCAAGAAGCTCTCCAACTCTGTTGGCGTTGATGACCCACGTGATGGATCCGACCGTGAAAATTTGGCCGGGCTGCGGGAGGGACAAAGAGCCTGTAGAAAAAACCATCTTGTTCGACGAGGAAACAGCATGCATCCCCCTACCTGGCGCGCCAACTGTCGACAGAATATCGTCGGCAGTCCACCGAGGGGTATCCCGCGATGGTAGATTGATCGGCAGAGGAGCGTGTAATCAAGAACAAGAAGGCAACAGAGACACACGAGTTATATAGGTTCAGGCCGTCAGTATGACGTAATACCTTACTCCTATGGTCTGTTGGTTTGTATTAGCTATCGTATGATTTTCCGTGATTTCGTAGGGGGGCCCTGCCCGCCTTATATAGTCTGGGGGGCAAGGTTACAAGTCGGTTAGATCTGAGAGATAACCGGAAAGTAATAACAGATTACAAGAAACATGGGATCATATGTATCCTATCAGATCTCATAACATCTTCAGGATATCCTCTCCGTGCCTTGCGGGGGTCATCAAGCAGAACCGTGCCCCGCAAGGCTCCTTCTTGTGGGCTGGGCCGCCCCTAGAGACATAGCCCATGTGACCTGCCGTGGGTATCCGGGGTCGTACCCCCCACAACTGCCATTGCCTTACCAACTTCATCTAGCACACTGGAAAGGGTGTTTTGCCTGACTTGACAAAGCTTCAAGACTGCCATCATAGCACTCATTCCAGCATTGTCGCTCTGTACCCGTTCGCCATGGCCTCGAACCAAGGCCTAGCCAACGTCCTGAGTCAACTCAGCCTCAGTAGGAGCCACTCAGGGAATGGATGAAGTTGGTCCACCCACTAACTAATCCCCGAAGCTCTATGCTATATCCATCAGCACATCAAGGGCAGCAACCTGAGCGGCTTCCCATGGGCTTTGCCCATCAGTCTCAATGCTCCACCCATGCCACAATGGTCTTGTGGCGTTTTGCGGCACTATAAAGGTCACGACATACCATGGTATATCCCCCAATGGTACCGCCTGCCTCCATGTGTAGCGGGGTGCCTCTAGGTACCCAACTAAACTGAGCACCCTTTAGAGCAAGGTGGGAGTACCGAATTGGTCCAAAAAGGTGCTGCTACCAGTAGGAAACACGAGCGTGGCCATCTGTATTAAAAAGCGATGCAACTCACATGAGAGGATTATTTTGCTGAGAGATTGCACTTAATACTTGGGATAAGCAATTATAAGGGAGGGAGTAATGCAATATGAATGCCATGAGGAAATATGATGCATGCTCGTTCCATACGTCCTCACAAACCTAAGAAAATTCAAGTTTTAGCGGAATATACGATGGCATACATACGTTCTCTCAATTAGCGGTAACTAGTCGATCTATACGGTGCGTTGTTAGCATACCTATAGAAAACTTCATTGCAGGCCAACCCAACAAGATATAATGCTAATAACACAAGTAGTAACTAAGATACTCCCCATATATATATCCCCAGATATATATACTTCGGTATCCAAACTACCCGACAGATGTACCCACAATTAAGTACCTTCATATATACATGTATGCAACATGTAAATACTCCAGTAACCACAACTAGCTCTCCCGTAGACCGATGATTGGACAGTCATGCTCTCGCAACTCACACTTACCTTAGCGTAGAGGCAATCGATCCATACATTACCATTCAAGCGAATAGCACCCAAGCAATATCATGATGCATGGACGACAAAATAGAAACAACCAATTTCCCCCAAGTTAGTAATTATATATAAGCCACCTAGAAGTCCTTAAGTGGGCTACAAGGGATGTGATCACCAGTACACCATAAAAATTTTGATTTTTGAACACTTATATATAACTATAAGTTGGAAAACCATTTTCACAACAAAAGCTTTTGTTTTAAATAGTCATAAGACATGTTTAATGTTGAATCTAGCTATGATGCCAGCTGTCATAGAACTGACCAATTTATAAGAGTACAAGTACAAAAATAATCACCGAAACAATCAAATTCTCGCACTTGAGCCCATATAAACCCGGTAGTCAACTGAAACCTCAAAGGATTTCAAACTAACTTGCATACAACCAAGATCACAGTAATTCAACATAACATATCGTACGTTACAACATTTCACAAATGGTTGCAAATAGGTTACAACACCTCAGAGTCATCATTATTATAAAACAAGTCTTGTAAAGTACGCGGAAGCAAAAAGTTTAACTTACACACTCGAGTTCAAATACAAATACTGGTATGCTGATCACAACCCGCAAAAGCATTCAGATAAGAGAAACAGAGTTCATGCCCATGATCTAGTCTTCATCACCCACTAGGTGGAGACAATACTTATAGAATCCCTGATATAGAAGGTCATCTGCAATAAGAGGGAATAAACCCTAAGTATGAGAATGTACTCAGCTAGACTTACCCATCGGAAACCAAAACAAATGACACCAAGAATCATGCATAGCTTAATTTAGTGGATCTGGCTGACACTTTCTTTTTGCGGAAAAGCATAAGTAATAATGATCAACTCTTAACCTGAACTAACAGTGACTTTTAGCCATTAACCTGTCATCTATATTAGCACCTGTACTAAGCAATCATTTGATTAAGATGCAAACATTAATAACCATATTAGGTATAAATTGTGGCAACATTATCATCATCATCCATTTAACCATATCATTAAATTAATTGAATCTACGTTGCCGCTGCTTAGTCAAGTTCTCACTATCTGGGAGAGATGGTGATTCGAATCGATTCCTATCTAGCTAGAGGGGTATTCCTAAACACAAACCCTGCTTCCCCCATCAGGGTCACAACGAGTCACCTTTGGTACAACTCAGGAGAAAAATAAAAGAAAAGACGTGGGTCCGGGCCACCTTGCATTCTTAAAGAACCACTCTGCCAGGAAGTGCAGGATTTTAAGCACCTGACTCCCCTTGGACTTATGCCAATGGCTCTCCGCATATCCTTACTACCTCCAAAATGCATCCAACCCCCACGGATCCCGGCCTGAGTTGAGCTACTTGGCTTCGCGATCGAAACGACTTATCCGGCTAGCTAAGTGTTAGGCTACGTTCAACATGACATGAGGACGTACAGCGTATCGGTCCTTAAATGACATAGACGGAGTCACTATATTCAAACCTACACAAGACTCCACCCGGTCTTAATTCATTATTAACATGGTTCTTTTCCACGATAGCAAATATAGCCAACTGTGATCCACCTAATCCTAAAGCTTGTAGGTGATAGGAAATCACCTGACTTCTACCACACTAAGCATGGCTAAGCATTTAACTCGTTCTTGAACTTAAATAGGATTCCAGTGCGATATCTGGACAAGGATGGATATATAATGCAACAATTGGTTCCAACCAATTCCTATACTTAATACATCATCAACAAATAAAAGATACTCAAGGTATTTGTAAAAACATGGGAAGCTTAATATGCTCTGGGGCTTGCCTTTCAGGAAAGAGGAAGGACGGTGGTCAGGGCACTCGGGCAACTCCTCCTCAGTGGCTGCTTTGTCGGCTTCCTACACCTCGGGCTCCTCCTCCTGGTTGGCTCCCTCGAACTCTAGCAGCGTCACTCCCTCTGGCACACCTATTGCATATATGCACATGATAAATATCATGGATGCACATGAACGAAGTTAGGGATGCTCGGGAAATGCACATGCTCATTGCAGTCCACATATTCCACTTAAGCTCTATTTAAATCACTTTAACTTACCAAGTTTATACAACCTAATGTATAATTGCTCATCTTCAGTTAAGGACCTAGCACCTGCACCTAAGCATGTTCTCAAGTTAGGCTAGCCCCTAATCAATCAACAAGAACATTGTAACAAAGCATACACACAAGCATTTGTATTTCAGCAAAATAGAAACTATATAGCGGTACAGTAAATTGGCCATAACTAGAGATTTAGAAATCCAATTGACATGCAACAAGACAATTTGGAAAGCTTATTAAATTGTCTACAATTCATTTTCAGACCTCAAAGCATGATTCTAACCTTTACCAGGTCAAATTCTTTAATCAATAGAAACCTGTCTTCACAAGACAGAGAGTAGGCAAAACTGGAACCTAACTTTGAACAGCTGTAGCTCCTAAACTACTGGGACAAATGCCATCAAATTTTGACAGGAGCTAGATACATAAATTATCTACAACTTTTGTATTCTTCACATTCACAGAAAACCAAATTATCATCGGAAACTTTATAAAGTCCCCAGATCTGTCCAGAAGGACATAATGCAAACAAAATAATTATTAACTTATGATGTAAACACATAATTGGACAAAACTAACTTTACTCACTTATTACACATATCACAAGAATACCAGAAAGTAGGGTGTTCCTCACTAAAACATTTCTTTTAATACCTTTCTTAATTTATTTAATTAATTAGAGGAAATGGTAAACATATATGAAAACTAAACCATTAAATCTACAAAAATTACAGTAGATACTACATGCTCTATGTAGACCACTATAAAAATTTCACACCATTTGAGCAAGTATAACAGCCTACACAAAAATGATAAGACATAATGGCTTAAAATGATATAATTAGGAAACCTTAGTGAAAAGTGTCAAGCAACAGATTTTATATTTTTCCAAGCATCCTTAGGGCTCGTTCGTTTGACCTGAAATAGAGGCAGGAACTATTTCTACCGGAGGAAACTTATACAAACTGGACACACAATCCTGGCTAGATTAGTTCTAGGCTATGGTTCCCCCAGAAAGTGAATAGACCCTTAAGATACTAGGATACTCCCCACAAAATTTCATGGTCATAGGATTCCTAGATAATTTATAAAAATTTACACAAGTATCAATCAATGATAAAAGGAAAATCTATAACTCAAAAACCATACATGCAATGACCCTCAAATTTTTACCAGAGCTTCCACTAAGCAAAAATAGCTTACCCACAAAATTTCATAATTTTTGGAGCACAAAAACTCAAGATATAATTTAAACAATTTTTGCATGCATTTAAAAACATATTTCAAGTTCCTATTTTATTCATCCAAAATTTCCAGTTGAAGTGCTCATGTCATATTTTTCTTAAATACTAGACTTCACTATGATTCTACCAAAATTTGAGTCACACCATTTGGATCTACCAATTTGGAGATACAAAATTCACAAAACAACATTCAAATCTGCAAATTTGAACTATCCTACAACTAAACTATCACTGACGCGTGGGACCCGCGTGTCAGCCGACCCCACTTGTCATCGACACAGAACAGGGGAGGCGGCTTGCGATGGCACGGCAGTGGCCTAGCTCGTCGATGGTGAGGATTCCGGCGACACCGAGGGCACCTACGTGATCTACGTGACGAGACGCGTCGATTGGTGCTACCGACAAGACCTAGAGCTAACTAGAGGTAGCTCGTCGCCAGTGAAGGCGGCACAGCGGAGCTCCGACGTGAGGTACAGACAACAGCGAGCCCCCAATGCCCCTCCTGAGCTCGGTACGAGCTTCATGAGGTCACCACGGAGCTAACCAAGCAGAGAAAGGAGGACGAGAGGGTCTCGATGGTGGTTGGCCACGGTGAGCTCTGCTCTGGCGAGGTGCGGCCATGGAGACGGCATTGGAAAAATGGCCAATGGCCCTCACCTATGGCTTGGATGGCTCGGCTAGAAGGTCGACAAGGTAGAGGAGGGCAGGGTAGAGCTATGGTCAAGCTGGAGGTTGCATTTTTGCGGCGGTGAGTGAGCTAGGCGATGGCAGAGCTCGCTCGGCAATGGCAGAGCGGTGGTGCGCTGCTGCGGCGAGCGGGGAAGGCAAAGGAAAATGTGAAATAGAATGGCGAGCAGGTCGAGCAGACGAGCGTGATCTCAAGCAGTGGCCAGTAGCGCCAGGACGGCCATGGCGTGTGGCCTGCATGGTCAGGCGGCTGGCGATGGGTGTCCTCCACGTGGCCATCGAGTTCTGAACCCTATCGACACTGTAGCAGCGTTTCAGTGAACCCGATCGAGCCTGACAGCGAAGATTTACAGCGTTTGATCTCCTAAACCGGGAAGAATCAGTGCAAACAATATACATGAAAGTTGTAGAGCTATGATAGGGCTACAACAATGCTTCAGAAAGCACTAGCTAATTCTCAACAAATCATGAGTTATATCAAGCCAAAGTCAGCTCGATCAAACTGACATTGCATTTTAGACTTAGAAATTTTTCTAAGTGTTGAATCAGCCCTCAACACTGACTTGTGGGCCCTTTTTGAGCATATTGTGCACATTTTCATGACTTGGCTTCTAAATAAAGTTTGTTCCTTATAAAATTGGCTACAACTTTGCTTTAGGTTGCTCAGACATGCAAACAATCTAAGCTATACTTTTTAAATAGTCAAACAAAAGAGTTTAGGAGTCAAAACAAGTCAAACCACTATTTAAAATCATAATTAGGCAACATGATCAACATGAACAATGTTCCAAATGACATTCTAAGTGTCACTAAGTTGTCTAAGAGAATTATTAGCCACACCACACATTGGTCACACAAGAATCAAGCACTGTATGTACTAAAACAATAAAAAACCAATGAAATGTTACAATTGTTTCATAGTCAGGTTTCATGATCTTGTTGCATAGTACCAACTAACTATGTTTCACTAAAGTGAGTTGGACATGTTGCACACTATTCATTTCCTAAAACAAGCACACATGAAATATAATGATATGTTGCAATGTTTCAAAAACATGTTTCATGCAATACAAGCTCATGAATGGATGAATGATGCTCATGTTCATGAAATGCAAGTGCAAATGTGGAAGCCAAACACCTGGGGTGTTACATGAACTAGCAGTGACTTTTAGCCATTAACCTGTCATCTATATTAGCACCTGTACTAAGCAATCATTTGATTAAGATGCAAACATTAATAACCATAGCATGTATAAATCATGGCAACATTATCATCATCATCCATTTAACCATATTGTAAATTAATTGAATCTACATTGCCGCTGCTCAGTCAAGTTCTCACTATTTGGGAGAGACGGCGATTCGAATCGATTCCTATCCAACTGGAGGGGTATTCCTAAGCACAAACCCTGCTTCCCCCGTCAGGGTCGCAAACAAGTCACCTTTGGTATGATTCAGGAGTCGCGAGTCCGATCAGTGCCACAAAATTAGAGAATCACTCTGCCATGAGTGCTCGGTGACTTAACCCGCCCTTGGGCTTACGCCAATGGCTCTCCGCACATCCTTACTACCATCTAGATTGCGACCCCTGCTCGCGTCCCCGGCATGAATCGAGCTACTAGGCTTCACGGTCAGAACGAGTTATCTGGCTAGCTAAGTGTTAGGCTATGTTCAACATGACATGAGGACATACAACGTATCAGTCCTTAAACAACATAGACGGAGTCACTATGTCTAAACCTACACAAGACTCCGCTCGGTCTTAATTCATTATTAACATGGTTCTTTTCCATGATAGCAAATATAGCCAACCGTGATCCACCTTATCCTAAAGCTCACAGGTGACAGGAAATCATCTGACTTCTACCGCACTAAGCATGGCTAAGCATTTAGCCCGTTCCTAAACTTAAATAGGATTCAAGTGCGATATCTAGACAAGGATATATATATAATGCAACAATTGGTTCCAACCAATTCCTATACTTAATGCATCATCAACAATAAGAGATACTCAAGATATTTGTAAAAACATGAGAGACTTAATATGCTCCGAGGCTTGCCTTTCAGGAAAGAGGACGGTTGGTGGTCAGGGCACTCGGGCAACTCCTCCTTGGCGACTGCTTCATCGATTGCCTGAACCTCAGGTTCCTCCTCCTAGCTCGCTCCCTTGGACTCCAAAAGCGTCACTCTTTCTGGTACACCTATTGCATGTATGCATAAGATAAATATCATGGATGCACATGAACGAAGTTAGGAATGCTCGGGGAATGCACATGCTTACTGCAGTCCGCATTTTCTGACTTAAGCTCTATTCAAATCACTTTATCATACCAAGTTTATACAACCTAATCTACAATTGCTCATCTTCAGTTAAGGACCTAGCACCTGCACCTAAGCATGTTCTCAAGTTAGGCTAGCACCTAAATAATCAACAAGAACATCGCAACTAAGCACACACACAAACATTCAAAATTCAGCGAAACAGGAACTTATATATCGGTATAGTAAACTGATCATAACCGGAGATCTACAAATCAAAATGATAGGAAACAAGACAATTTGGAAAGCTTATGAAATTGCCTACAATTCATTTTCAAACCTCAAGGCATGATTCTAACCCTTATCAGGTCGAATTTACAGAACTAAATAATCAGGTCCAAACAAGACAGAGAGTAAGCAAAACTGTGATCTAACTTTGAATGACTGTAGCTCCTAAACTACTGGGCCAATTGCCACCAAATTTTGACAGGAGCTAGATACATAAGTTATCTATAACTTTTGTACTCACCACATTCCCAGCAAACCAAAATATCATGGGAAACTTTATAAAGTCCCAAGGACTGTCCAAAAAGACACAATGCAAGGAATTATTTATTAACTTTTGTTGCAAATAAATAATTGGACAAAACCAACTTTACTCACTTATCACACATGTCACAAGAACACCAGAAAGTAAAGTGTTCACCACCAATTCATTTCTTTTAATGCCTTTCTTAATTTATTTAATTAATTAGGAGAAATGGTAAACATATATGAAAACTACACCATTTAATCTACCAAAATTACAGTAGGTACTACATGCTCCAAGTAGACTACTATAAAAATTTCATATCATTTGAGCAAGTATAACATCCTACACAAAAATGACAAGACATAAAGGCTTAAAATGACATAATTAGGAAACCCTAGTGAAAAGTGTCAAGCAACAAATTTTATATTTTTCCTAGCATCCTTAAGGTACTAGGACATCCCCCACAAAATTTCATGGTCATTGGATTTATAGATAAATTACAAAATTTGCACAAGGATCATTCAATGATAAAAGAAAAACCTATAACTCAAAAACCATACATGCAATGACTCTTAAATTTTTACCAGAGCTTCTACAAGCAAGAAGAGCTCACCAACAAAATTTCATAATTTTTGGAGCACAATTCATCCAAAAATTCCACTACAAGTGTTCATGTTATATTTTTCCTAAATACTACGCTTAACTATGATCCTAACAAAATTGGAACCACCCAATTTGGATTTATAAAACTGGAGATACAATTTTTACAAAACAACATCAAATCTAGAATAAATGAGCTAGCTTTTGAATACACAGTCACTGTTAGGCGGGGTCCACATGTCAGTGAGACGAAAACAGAGCATGACGGTTCACTCGACGGGGACCGGCGGAGCTCGCCGATGGCGGCGTCTCCGGCGATGACGACGGCACCAACATGACCGCCTTGACCTCCCGTGTCGATTGGTACCCTAACCTTACTCTCTACCGACCCCTAAGCACCCTGGCCATGGAGCTCGGCGGCTCAACCATGGCGCACGGCGGCGCGCTGCCATGTTCTGGCCTGACCGGACCGGCGGGGATGGTTACATCATCACTCAAGCATTAGTGAGTGACGGAGAAGACAAGACATAAGCTAGGGAAGGAAAAGGAGAGTAGTGTAGTGCTGGCCATGACGAGCGCCACTCCGACGAGGTCCAGACGGTGGCGGAAGGCAAAATGTGACCACTACCTCAGTTCACCGGCCCAACGTCGTGATGGACGAGCTAGAGTAGGCGATGGCAGAGCTGTGGGCTAACTGGAGATGGCAATTACATGGTGGCGAGTGAGATAGGCGATGGCACTTGCTCAGCATTGATGGCGTAGCCGGTGCGCTGCTGCTGCTACTGTGAGCGGAGGGGGCGAAGGAGAGTGAATGAGAGCGCTAGGAGGGCAGAGGAACACGGCTTCAAGCAGAGGACACTGGGCAGTGGTGCCAGGCCGGCCATGGTGCGTGGCGGCCATGCGGCGGCAGAGCTCTGCTGCCGGTCGGCACTATAGCAAGTCAGAAATTCCGATTCAGTTACCAAATGTGCCAACTAACAGCGCCATTTCCCCGAACCACAACTTCCAAACCGTGAAGATCCAGGCTATGGTGCAATTGACAAAGTGGGAGATCTACACGAGGGCTACAACTTTGCCAATTGGAGCTTGAGCTGATTCGGCTTGGTTAGGGAGCTACAAGGCTCACAAGTTGGGTACAGAAAACTAAAACTCGATTTTATGACTTAGAATATTTCAGAGTCTCAAATTGAACCCCAAAACTGACTTGTGGGTCCCTTTAGAGCATGTTCTACACATTTTCATGAATTGGCTCCTAAACAAAGTTTGTTCCTTATAAAATTTGCTACAACTTTGCTTTAGGTTGCTCGGACATGCAAACACTCCAAGCTATACTTTTTAAATAGTCAAACTTAGGAGCTCTAGGGGTCCACAATAGTCAAACCATGACTTGGAAACCTAATTAGGCAAAATGATCAACATGAACATTGTTCCTAATGACATTCTAAGCATAACTAAGTTGCTTAAGACAATAATTAGCCACACCACATGTTGGTCACACCAAAATCAAGCATTACATGTATTGAAACAAGGAAAAACAAGTGACTTTGTTACTTCTGTTTCAAAACCATGTTTCATGTGTTTCATGAGTTTGTGGCATTGTACTAGCTAACCATGTTTCACTAAAGTATGTTGCACATGTTGCACTTGAGTGTAGTGTTACACACTATTCATTTCCTAGAATAATCACACATAGAATGTAATAATATATTGCAATGTTTCAAAAGCATGTTTCATACAATTCTAACTCATGAATGGATGAATGATGCTCATGTTTATGAAATGCAAGTGCAAATGTGGAAGCTAAACACCTAAGGTGTTACAACCACCAAGGTTGAACATGACAACACTACCCTAAGGCTGTGATGACAGGCACGATATCCACCGACCAGATATGACCCGACAAGACATATGTACGATCTCACCCACTATAGGATAGGATCTACAACGGGGGCCTTGACTTAGAGGACACCCGGGCCAATGAGAGCTACAACCCCAACATCTGGGATCATGGCCTTCAACTCCTCAAGACGACTAGCCAATTAATGACCTAAGGGCAGCTATCAACTCACGTACCACGCCCTAGGAAACTAGGAGACAAGGACAAAGACCATGACAGAGGTCACATCGCATAGGACGGCTAGCGAACTACCACCGTGCCTATAGTGTTGCCATGGCTGGCATAGTAGGCATCATGCCACAAGGCAATGATGACAGCCATGCCCAGATGAGCTCCACAAGATGGCATAGCTTGCAAGCCAAGTTAGCTAGGACCTCCCTCATGCTCATGACCCTTTGGTTGGGGGAACCTCCTACTTTGTATGAGTCATGGTCCTAAACTCTATATAAGGGCAGCCAGGGCACCCTCTCCATACATTCTAAATCCCCTACTCATTCACTCATCCTCCATCGTAGCAGGGCTCCTAAAGCTTCCCTTTGGGCAGCCCATTGCCTAGTTCAGGTCCTCCTACCTCTCCACCATTCTTGCATCCCCATTGTAAGAACTTCAAAGCATTCAAGTGAGGAACATGCACTTGATCATCTCTAAGACTGAATCTAAGGCCCTAGCCTAAACCAGTAGAAGTTCTCATGTCTTTTGGATGCTACCATCATCTTTCTAGAGCAGCGCGACAATCGTATAAGTTTACTAGTCCAATTTATGAAGCACCCATAGTTGAGGCGTCAGGTAGGGGACAGTCATGCACTCTCAGTTGTTGAGAAGGAAGTGATGGCTTCTTGCACTTATGTTAGGCATGCTCTTGGCATGGCCCCTAGTGGCCGCATCCGCTTTAGAAGCCTTGAGTTCACTGACATCGATGGGCCAACACCCATTGATGGCTTCTTCCCTGGTCAAGCCCTATGCTTTGGGGACCTAGACTTCATGGCTGACCATATGGATCAGCTATGGCTCAATGAAGGGAATGTGGCTCTGCCACACATCCCGACACCCGATCATAGACCGAGCCGAGCTGGTCCTGCAACCGTCAACTCTGATGCGCTAGCATGCAGGATCGATGCCTATCTTGGGGCGAATCCCAAGCTAGAGCTAAGTCGATGTGTTTTCTATGTGTTGGCGAACGCTTTCACCCAACTCTCCAGAAGTTGGGCCCTGTAGCCAAAGTCTAAATTCTAGAATCCTAGCACTGTATTACCCTCTGAAATGAGGGATGCGATCGCACTCTTCAAGTGAGAGCTCACCAGACACACTGGTCGTATGATGACGCTGGAATCCTCCGGGTTTGTGGGGATGATGGAGCAGGATCTAGAGTCCCTCTATGACCTCCTACTAGCCACCCTTGAGAACACAGACTCTAAGTCTAATTCCAAGGGGAGCTGCCATTTGCTAAGGGAGTGCAACATGGTGCATCTCTTGAAGGATGGCACAACACTTATGGAGGACGCAGAGGATGATGCCTATCCAATTCCATGCACCCCTAGGGAATAGGCCAAATATGACCAGGAATGCGTGGAATGAGCTAGGGCCCGAGAAGCTAATCAGGCCGACGAATGCTGCAATGACGGATGCCCTAGCCTGCAACACCTCAACGCCAAGGGCGTGTGGGCATAGGCATGTCGTGTGTACGATCAAATCCAATAGGGCAGGAGGGAGACACCTGTCTTCCGTAGAGCCAACCAAAACATCATAGCAGCCACCATGACCATGCGCGCCAAGCATGCTATGACTAGACGATGGCGACACGGCGCATAGATAGGAGCCCTCCCCAACACGAGGGCCGCCATGTCGGAAACCACAATGCTCATCTAGCTCTAGGTGCCAGGCGCCAGAGGCCAGACTAGGCAGGCCAAGACCAATTACACTATGGTGATAGTGACCCGGACAACCATGGCTAGCATCCTAGGGTTCGGGACATGTGACAAATCCCGAGCCTAGATGCCTACGGCCCATAGGCGTTCACAAAAAGGATCCGACAGGCATAGTTCCTGATGCACTTCCATGTGCCATTGAACATCATCAAGTACTCTGAGGACACCAACCCTGCCATGTGGTTGGAAGACTTCTGCCTTGCCTATCGAGCAGGTGGGGCGGATGATTATCTCTTCATCATCCAATATTTGCCACTTTACCTAGCAAAAAGCGCCCGAGCATGGCTCGATCATCTCCCCGCAAATAGCATCCACTTGTGGGCAGACCTCAAGCGCATCTTCATAGGGAACTTTTAGGGCACCTACATGTGCCATGGAAATTCCTAGGATCTCAAAGCCTACAAGAAAAGGCGAGAGAAATTTTACATGAGTGCATCCGCTGCTTCTCCAAGCAGTGCAATGAGCTCCCCGATATCGTGGACATGGACATGATCAGAGCGTTCATCCCTGACACAACCAATGAGGCACTCATCCACGAGGTCAGACGTTGCAAACCATAGACTACGTGGGAGTTGCTTGACCTCGCAACAAGCCACGCCTCCGGTGAGGAGGCCGTGTGCATAATATTCTAGAAGCACAAGGGTAGGGCTCAAGCTAAACCCATAGATGAAGCCAAGGACCACAACCGATGAGTAAAGGGCAAGATGGATAGCTAGAGGTGTCACGATAGTGAGTTCGTTGTGGTAGTTGACAAGGTCCACAAATAGAAGACTAACAAGTTCAACCATGTCAGTTTTGACAAGATGGTCAAGATGACATGCTGCTATCATGGCTATCTAGTCAATCACACCCTCGAGGAGTGCAACCTCATCAAGTGCTACTTCAGTGGTGACTACAAGATGACCGGCACGGATGCACCGTCCGGGCTACTGACAATGAAGAGAAGGGGGATGTGTATCCTGACTTGAGAAGGTGCCTTATGATCTTTGGTGGACCAATGGTGTATAAGTCCAAAAGCCAACAGAAGCTCATAGCCTGGGAGGTCAATGTGGCCGCCCTAGGTGAAAACATCTCGAGCTTCTTGAAATGGTTGGAAGTCACGATCACTTTCGATAGAAAGGGTCACCCCGACCACATTTCACAGCCGGGATGCTTTCCCCTTGTCGTTGACCTAATCAATGGATAGACCTACCTATCTTGAGTCATCATGGATGGCAGGAGCAGCCTCAACCTTCTCTATACTGAGACTTATGATGCCATGGGACTTTCATGGGCAGCGATACGACCATCTAGTGCCCCGTTCCATGGAGTCATACCCGGGCTTCAGGCCATTCCCCTTGGGCAAGTCGACTTACCTATGATGTTTGGAGGCTAAGCTAATTTTTGCATGGAAACGCTCACCTTCGAAATAGCAGATTTTCTCGGCACCTACCACACCATCCTAGGCCAACCATGCTATGCCAAGTTCATGGCTATCCCCAACTACACCAACCTGAAGCTCAAGATGCCCGGCCCTCATGGGATCATCACTGTGGGAGGTGACCTCTAGCAGGCACACCTATGTGAATGGGAGAATTATGACATCGTGATAGCTGTGTGCCAACCGCTAGGGGCTAAACCCGAACATGATCGGTGACCCACGAAGCTTAGTTTAGTGCAACTCCTATTTTCCCGGTGTCCCCACCAACCTCGAGAGGTCGTGTTGCCCTATCATAGGCAGGCTTGGTTTTGCCCCATATCAGGAGAGGCATGTCCATCGTAACCATGCAGTTGGAGCAGTGCATCTCATCGAGGTCTATGGGTAATTCGAGTGGGACCCAATATCCTCCCCAATCGACATGGAGTTCAGTTGTGCCTCATGTGAGACGTCCCATAACCATTGGCTATCAATCCCGTTTGTCCCCAACCACCTCTATAGTGGCTAGAGGTCAAGATGCCTCCCCTAGAAGGGGTAAACCTGGGAGACTTCGAAGTGGAAGACTCAAACACAGGGAGAGATGGTCATGTGGCTCTACACCACCGATTAGAGCCACGGGGGCCCATCTCCTCCTTGCCCCTATTCCTTTTGTGGCCTCGAGCGCTTCTAAGGACTGACCCAAGAGTGTGTTTCCTAAGTATGATATGGGGTCATGATCACGATGGGCTGCTTGGTGCATGATCTCGAGGGTGGTAGACCTCCTTGGTCACTTCATGGTGTAATGGCGATTGCTCACGTATGGTCATGCATCGTAAGATGTGGGTACATAAATTGAAACGACATGGAGAAAGTGGGGGTGTGTAGCTTACTTGAATTGTGCCATTGCGTGGGTGACCATCGTTCTACCTCCCTCTAAATGCTTCACCTGCTCTATTGGGTTTTCCAAGTAGTTAGTAAATGTAGTTGTGTGCATGTGCACCATGAGCATCCTTAGTGGCTACAAATACGCTTGGAGTAGTGCGACAAAGAGGTGTTCGCCCTGAGTCGCCTGCTCCTCCACTTCTTCATTCTTGCCAAAGCTCATCTAGGGTTCCTTTCCTGCCAGTGAGGATGAGTCACAGCAAGCGGCCGCTAGAAGAGTCACCTATAAGTCCTTGCCTGTGAGACCAAGGGTAAGTGCATTTGGATGATGCTTGAGTTCGAGGGTCCAACCTATGTTGATCGTGTGTGGTCTATAGGGCTGCCTCCCATGCTGTGCCCACAGGGGTCACCAACACCGCTCATAGTGTGACCCCATCCACTGGGGGGACAAGTTCATCATTGTCTTCCTTAGATCATCGGCATGAATTTTGTGAGCTCATCCACAGGGCGGACGAGGCCCACTAGCACTTCTCTAATGCCACCCATGAGGTGTGCCAGCTAGAGAGTTGTCTTGAGGCCATCCGGGTGGCCCTTGAGGCCTCAGAGAGGGTGAAAGGTCATTTTTTGGTTTTGGTAATTGAGTGACAATCTTATGTGGACTAATATGTGTTTGAGTGAGATACATAGGCGATTAGTCTATAGGTACATGTGTGTGAGCAATACATGCCATGACGGTGAAGATGGCTTAGAGATGTTGCAAAGCTTACACATGTGATGATGAAAGAGCTTATTGCACATAAGACATGACATTAAGTCATGTGATCAAGGTGGAGAATATCAAGACAAGGCTTGCCTTGACAGACTGGCTGCAAGTGTGAAGGGCAAGTTGAGTGATGACTTGGCGCCGATGGACCAAAGCAATGGTTAAGAGCGAGTGAAGTCAAGATTGATGAACCAATATGGTCACGTGATGATATGAAGTGGATCATATCATTTGGTGATTGGTTGGTGCATGTGTTGCATCAACGATGGAGGAGATGGAATGGAATACACAAGGCAAAGGTATAACCTAGGGCATTTCATTTCATCGGTCATAGGTGTGTAGAGAAGTTGATGACTAGGTTTAGGATAGATGGCCATACTATCAAGAGGGGCAAACTTATTTGCATATCAGTCAGCTAGTGCTACTCAAGTGATCTAACTTTGCATCATTGCTAGGATCGAGTGGTGTGGTGAGTTGAGTGGCTAACTCCTTTGGAAAAATGTTTATGAAATGCTAATACACTTGCACTTGGTGGTGTTGGCACAATTGCAAAGGAGTTAAAGTTGGTGAAGAAAAGGAGTTGATAGCGTTGGTCATGGGTGACTAGATGTGTCCAACATGTGGACTAGACATGTCCAATATCTGACTCAGGCGGTAGTCTTCCTGATGTGACCGAACGCGTCCAATATCGATACCGGACTCATCCAGTATTCTGGCCAGGAGTGATTAGTTGAGGCACATGATCAAACTCAGGTTTGAGGAGGTGACTGGACATAGGTATTACACTTTTTGTGCATCAGGTCATGGAGACATGATGCGTGGGGGTTGATCAATAGAGGATCCGACATAGGGGCGCGTTCGGTCGGCCGCACCGGACGTGTCCGGTCATCAAAGTTGCTCTCTGGACCCATACTAGAGTCGATCAGACTCTAGCTGGCTCAACATTAGGTCACGCAAGGGTGCGTCTGGTCTTTGGGCCAAGGAGCTGGGGCACAGGTGTTGACATTTCTTAGCATCACTACTAAGTACAGAGTTTTAAATCTAGTCCTTAGCAATAGCGACAGAAATGCTTGTTGGTATTTATTAACATGTATAGGGTGTATCTGTAGGTAAACAACGTATAAGCACCACGCTTACACAATGTCGACCACCCACCCATGGATCCTTAGAGTGAGCGCTATACAAACTTATGCATGAACATAATAATAATCCAACTATAATAAGCATATAATCAAAGTAGACCATGAACAGTATAACAAAGAACATGAATAAGATGAATACTAATATTGTCATAACAATTGTAACTAGCATATAAAAGTAATGGAGATACAAAAGAGAGAGGGGTATAAAGATTATACTAAACCATACTCTTGGCAAGATTGGTAATGAAAGTGTAATCAAGCCTTAATTGTGGGTTATGGTGATAATGATAACACAATTAGTGAACTAATGAGATTTATCGAGATGACAAGCAGAGAACTTATATTCGAGGATGCTACATAGAATGAAGGGGTCCCTAATTACAAATTAGATGGCTTTAAACTCAAAGGAGGTTTAAATTCTTTTATATATTGAATTTGAGTATAGGAAAAGCCATACTATAAAGGGGGCACAATGCTTAAGCTAATATGTGCTACCAAATGCTCAAACAACCACAAGCATCATCAGATTCATAGCCAAGACAGTCTACACTTCACTATTACCCTTGATGTCTTGTGTGGTGCGGCACTGCTGCACTTGAAGAGAGGCTCGCCTGTCCCCTTGGTCATGTGCTCCGATTCACCCGACCCCTTGGTCATGGGCTCTAGTTCGCCCGACCCCTCGGTCGCGGGCTCCGGCTCGCCTGACCCCAAGGTCGTGGGCTCTAAATCGCCTGACCCTTTGATCACAGGCTCTATCTCACCCAACCCCAAGGTCATGGGCTCCGTCTTGCCCAACCATTTGATCGCATCCTCATCTCGCCCGACCTCTTGGGTGCAATCTACGTTTAGGACTAGGGGAATACATACTTTTCCCTTTCCTTCCCAACAGCTATCTATAATTTTAGTGATCGTTGAGGGCTGGGGTATATATATCTTTCCCCTTCCTTCCCAATGGTAACAAACCAGCTCTCTTCTTCCTCACTTCAGCATGCCCAAAATAGAGCAAGAGCTCTCTCTCTCTCTCTCACTCCATCGTTGACCTCAAGCCCTTAAGCAAATCTATTGATTTTTTTCCCATCAATCCTTGAGGAAAAAGGGTCCCAAACTCAATTAGAGAGCAGCTCCTTTGATTCCCAAACTCTAAAGAGCACTTGGTTCATGTTTTGGCTAGCAGTTGTGTTTGTTACTCTTGGAGCTTGGCTCCTAGCTAGCTAAAGCGCTGCCCGTGGAGCTTGCCAACTTATGTGGCAGCTCCAGGAGGTTTGTAACCATCTCTTAAAGCTAGGAAACTCACCCCTCATCACAAGAGTTAAGTCTCTTGACTTGAGAACGAGGAAGGGCTAACAAGCTCTAAGCCTTAGTGGCTAACCTCAACAAGGTGGAGGTAGGCAAGCCTTGGTGGCGAGGCAAACCATAGGATAAATCATTGTGTCACTTGTGCTTGATTTACATTACTTGCATGACATATTGTTGATTGAGGTGATTTCTAGAGTTTGAGACTGATCTACTTGTGTGTGGTGTTCCCACCACTTTCAGCAATCGATCTATGATCTACTACCCTACAGGAAGCTAAGAAATATACCCGATCTAAATTTCATCGGGAAGATTTTCAATAGTGAACTAATCTCTCCTATAGGTGCAGTAGTGCCGCACACATAGAGCGGCAGTGCCATGGATGAATTTGACTTTGGTTTGAGTTGAATTTTTATAGGCTTATTCACCCCCTAGGCATACCAGAGATCCTACAAGTGGTATTAGAGTGGGTTACCTCATGTGTGCTTCACCGCATGAGGTATGGAACTCAGGGGAGGATTCGGTGTTGTGAATCCCATCAACGTTGATCCGAAGGATATTGGGCTACATGACACCAACAGCAGTGAGCTTAGCGCCTCTACAGTGAGCAACTCCACGCTCCCATAGCTAGAGGCAACCGATGCCAAAAAAGCTCAAAATGAAGAAGAAAGTAGAAGAAGAAAGGCAGCTAGAAAAGAGAAAAGAGAAGCAAGAGAGAAGGAGCAGTAGCAGTTAGAAGAGAAGAAAGCAAGAAAAGAAGAAAGAAGACTTAAGAGAGAAGCTAGAAGAAAAAGAAGAAAAACAAGAAAGAAGAAGGAACAAGAAGCAAAAGCCTCCAATTCATCTTCAAGTGAGCTATCTAGCAGCTCCGAAGATGGTGATGATGATGAGTCCTACCAAGTGCATAGCAAGAAGGACAAGAAAGGAAAGGGCAAGAAGAATGACGATAACAAATATGCTACCATATCCTTTAACTATTCTTCTATGTCTATGACTAACCATGATCGCAAGTCTTTCATCAATGTGTCCGTGGACAAGTTACCTCATTTCAATGGAACTAACTTTGCCAAGTGGAAGCACTTGATGAGAGCCTATCTTATAGGTCTTCATCCTAGCATTTGGGAGGTTGTTTGCAATGGATTTGAGCCATCGGTTGATCCCAAGAATCCAACCATGGAAGAAATGAGAATTATCCACCTCAACGATCAAGCTACTAGTGTGCTACTTAGTGCCTTGGATGGTGATGAGTACAATAGAGTGATTGGTGTGGATGTTGCCAAGCAAATTTGGGATACTTTGCACCTTTCATATGAAGGGGTTGACAAAGTGAGAAAAGTAAGAATTGATTTATTGATGTCCAAGCTCAATTGATTTGTTATCTTGGATGGAGAAGGGCCACATGAGATGTTTGATAGGTTGATGACCATGGTGGGCAAGATTAGAGGCTATGGTTGTGATGAGCTAGATGATCACAAAGTGGTCAAGATTATGTTGGAAGCCTATTCACCAAGAAATAAGACCATAGTAACTCTAATTAGAGATAAGAAGAAGTTTGAGTACTTCACACCAAATGATGTACTTGGGAGGATCTTGACCTTTGACATGTAAAGAGAAGAAGCAAATGAGAGGAAGGAGCTTGGAGAATTACAAGCAAAGCTAGAAGGCATCAAGATCAACAAGGATGTAGCTCTCAAGGCCAACAAATCAAGCAAGCAAGGCTCTACAAGCAAGTCCAAGACCAACAAGCAAGCTTCAATTAGCAAGCCCAAAGCAATCAAGCAAGTTCAAGAAAGAGTAGAGACCACCTCATCCTCTAGTGAGAGTGAACATGATGATGAGCAATATAGAAAGTGGATGATGTTGCTCTCTTTATGAGGAGGTTTCACAAAGGATTAAAGAAGCAAGGGTACAAGGTAGTAAAGAGGAAGTTTCCAAACAAGAAGAAGAGGACATGCTACAATTATGGAAGCACTGATCATTTTATTGCCAAGTGCCCACATGAGATCAAGGAGAACAAGTATAAGAAAGAGAGGGAGGACAAGGCCGATTGGAGAAAGAGCAAGAAAAACATGGGAGAAGCTCACATTGGGCATGAATGGGATTCATCTATTGAAAGCTCAAGTGAAGAAGATGAGAAAGTTGCAACCATTGCTATCCATGAGCTATCTTCTTCACCAAGACTCTTCACCAACATGTCCGATGATGACTACTACTCCCCTCACATTTGTCTTATGGCAAAGGGTGAGAAGGTAAAATCTAAATCCAAGGTCAAAGCTCCACCACCTCCACCTCCTAGTGATATCTCTAGTAGTGATATTAGTGATAGCTCTAGTGATGAAGAAATCGATAAATTAACTAAGAACTTAGATGGAAAGACTAAACTATTCCATCACTAAACTAATAGAGGACTTAGAGAGTGTCCAAGCCAAGCTAGAATCTAGAGAGAAAACTCTTATCCAACAAGAGGATCTCTACATTGCTAGCAAGGAAGCTCTTGCATTAGAGAGAAGTGAGGTGGAATCCTTGCGCAAGGCCTTAGGCCAAAGAACAAGGGGACCATGCTATCATAAAGAAAGAAAATATTGCTCTCAAGAAAAAGTATTGTGACTTAGATGAAAAGCACAAAGAACTTGAGCTGCAATATAACATTCTTTGGGATAGCAACTCCCATCCCTCTAAGGCAAAGGATGCCTCTACTACCTCCACTAGTCACGGTTGTGGAAAATGTTATAATATTGATTTAAATGCTTATTCCACTAACCTTGCAAATATGAAGGCAATGAGAAAAGAAATTGCTAGACTCAATGAGATCATTGGCAAGGGTTGCTTGAGTGGTAAGGCTCAAGTAAGTGACAAGAAGGCAAATGATTCAAAAGTGCCTAAATTCAAGTAAGGGAGACACCCCTCAATCAAGCATGGGCTTGGGCACACTGTAGGAGCCAATACAAATGGAAGAAAGATCATAAATGGCTATGAGTGTGTCAGGTTTGAGAGGAAGGAAAGAGTTGGTACATATCAGCCTACACAAACAGCGGCAGTGCCGCAGTGAAGGCCGGTTGTGCCGCTCCCCACAAAAATGGGAAGGCTACCAATTCTACTCCTGATTAAGCTAAGCCCAAGAAGAAGGTGTCCTAGTAGAAATAGGTTCAGCAGAAGCCAAAGGAATCAGTGTGGGGCACTATGAACAAGTATGCCTACCAACCAAAGTTTCAACCACCTCGACAAAGCTTGACTTCGTGTTTTGTTTTAAAGAACAACATCAGTAGAAAAGTGGTTGCCAAATATGTTGTAAAAGAAGCCAACACATATAGGAATACTTATATTTGGGTTCCTAAATTTCTTGTAACTAACATGCAAGGCCCCAAGTCAAATTAGGGACCTAAATCAAGCAACTAAATCTGTTTTGTAGGCATACTCCTCTGGTGGGTCAAGTTGGGTGCTTGATATTGGATGTACAAATTATATGACTGGAGAAAGGAGTATGTTCTCATCATATACCCCAAAGATGGACACAAATAAAAACATTCTCTTTGGAGACAACTGTAAGGGGGATGTGATTGGTCTCGGTAAAGTTGCTATAACCCTTGAGCATTCAATTACAAATATTTTACATATTGATTCGTTAGGTTACAATTTGTTGTCCGTCTCTCAATTATGCAAGATGAGATTCAATTGTTTCTTTATGGATAAGGGTGTGGAAGTCTTTAGAAGGGAGGATTCCTCTATTGTCTTTACAGGTCATTTAAAGAACAAGCTTTACCTAGTTGATTTAACAAAAGTAAAGCTAATCTTGAGACTTGTTTAGTGGCAAAATCTAGCATGGGGTGGCTTTGGCATCACCGACTAGCCCATGTTGGGATGAGGAACTTGGCCAAACTTCAAAAGGATGAACACATCCTTGGGCTAACAAATGTTCACTTTGAGAAAGATAGGATATGTAGCACTTGTCAAGCCAGAAAGCAAGTTGGCGTACCTCACCCACCAAAGAGCATCATGACCATGACGCAACCATTAGAGCTCATACACATGGATCTCTTTGGACTGGTTGCCTTACATAAGTATCGAGGGTAACAAATATGGTCTTGTTATTGTTGATGATTATTCCCGTTTCACTTGGGTATTTTTCTTGTTTGATAAGTGTCAAGTTAGAGACAAAGTGAAGACATTTGTTAGAAGAGCTCAAAAGGAGTTCGGTCTCCCCATCAAGAAAATGAGAAGCGACAATGGGACCTGAATTCAAGAACACCCAAGTTGAGGAGTTTCTTAATGAAGAAGGCATCAAGCATGAGTTCTCAACTCCATACACCCCTCAACAAAATGGTGTAGTAGAGAGGAAGAATCATACCTAATTGACATGGTAGGACAATGCTAGATGAGTACAAGATGTTAGACCTCTTTTGGTGAGAAGCCATCAACACCGCTTGCCATGCCATCAACCGCCTCTACCTACACAAGAAGTTGAAGAAAACTTCATATGAGCTTCTAACCGGTAACAAACCAAAGGTGTCCTACTTTAGAGTGTTTGGGTGCAAGTGTTTCATGCTTAATAAGAAACCCAAAACCTCTAAGTTTGCACCTAAAGTTGATGAAGGTTTTCTTCTTGGTTATGGATCAAATGAGCATGTCTATCGTGTTTTAAATAAAACCACCAGGAGAGTTGAAATAGTTGTAGATGTGACATTTGATGAATCTAATGGCTCTCAAGTGGAGCAAGTTGATTCAAGTGTTGTAGGAAAGGAGGATCGACCATGTGAAGTAATCAACCAATTGACTATTGGTGATATAAGACCACAAGAAGACAAAGTCACTGAGGTGGAGGTTCCTCAAGTTGCTGCTACACCAATTTCCACTGACATACCTGATGCTGAGGGGGAGCTGACCCCTACTGCAAATCAACAGAGAGGTAGTGTCGCACTCCCTCTGATAGGAGTAGCAAGTCCAACTTTGATTCAAGGATAGAACCTACAACCCATATTCGAGCAAGAGGATAATGAAGATCTAGAAGATGGACAAGAGGCCATTGATCATCCAAAGCTAAGGCAAACAATACAACGGGATCATCCTCTTGACAACATCCTTGGGAGTCTTCGAAAGGGGTAATAACTCATTCACATTTAGCAAACTTTTGCCAATATTACTCATTTATTTCCTCTTTGTAACCTCTTAAGGTTGAGCAAGCACTTGGTGATTTGGATTGGGTGATGGCCATGCAAGATGAGCTTAACAATTTTGAAAGAAATCAAGTGTGGACCTTGGTGGAGAGACCCAACACCAATATCATTGGCACCAAGTGGGTCTTCCTCAACAAGCAAGATGAGAATTGCGTGGTGACAAGAAACAAGGCAAGATTGGTTGCTCTAGGTTTCACTCAAGTAGAGGGCTTGGACTTTGAGGAAACATATGCACTAGTGGCAAGACTTGAAGCAATCCGAATGCTTCTAGCCTATGCCGCTCATCACAATTTCAAGCTATATCAAATGGATGTGAAGAGTGCATTCCTCAATGGGCCCATTCAAGAACTTGTCTATGTTGAGCAATCACTAGGTTTTGAAGATACCAAGTTCCCCAACCATGTCTATAAACTCCAAAAGGTGCTCTATGGGCTTAAGCAAGCACCAAGAGCATGGTATGAATGCCTTAAGGAATTCTTGCTTAAACAAGGCTTTGAAATACGCAAAGTTGACCCTACCCTTTTCACTCACAAAGTTGGTAAAGATATATTTGTGTGCCAAATATATGTCGATGACATAATATTTGGTAGTACTAATCATACTTTTTATGAGGAATTTTAGTAGGACCATGACAAAGAGATTTGAGATGTCCATGATGGGTGAGTTGAAGTTCTTCCTTGAATTTCAAATCAAGCAAGTGAAGGATGGAACTTTTATTAGTCAAATGAAGTACACCCATGACATGCTCAAGAAGTTTGACATGGTGAATGCCAAGCCTATCAAAACTCCCATGCTAATCAATGGACATCTTGATCTCAACATTGAAGAGATAGCCATGGATACCAAGGTATATCGTTCCATGATCGGCTCTCTACTTTATTTGTGCGCATCTAGGCCTGATATTATGCTTAGTGTGTGCATGTGTGCTAGATTTCAAGCTAACCTAAAAGAGTGTCACTTGGTGGCCGTTAAGAGAATCTTGAGATATTTAGTACACACTCCTAACCTTGGTTTGTGGTATCCTAAAGGCTCTAAGTTTGATCTACTTAGGTATTTGGATTTTGATTATGCCGGTTGCAAAGTAGATCGAAAAAGCACTTTAGGGACATATCAATTCCTTGGACGATCCCTAGTGTCTTGGAGTTCTAAAAAGCAAAATTGTGTAGCCCTTTCCACTACCAAAGCTGAGTACACTACGGCCGATGCATGTTGTGCCCAACTACTTTGGATGAGGCAAACTCTTTGTGATTTTGGATGTCTTTTTACCAAAATCCCATTATTATGTGACAATGAGAGTGCCATTAAGATTGCAAACAATCCCATAAGCCACTCTAGAACCAAGCACATAGACATCCATCATCATTTCTTGAGAGACCACAAAACCAAAGGAGATATCAAAATTTGCCATGTGAGCACTGAAATCCAACTAGCCGATATCTTCACAAAGCCCCTCGACGAGTCAATGTTTTGTGCCTTACATAGTGAGCTAAATATACTTGATTCTCATAATGTAGTTTAAATTTTAGCATGCCTCTATTTGATAAACTAGTATCTAGGCAAAAGAGTTGAAAATTTTCATATTGTGCTTCAAAATGGTCTCTAAAAGGCAACTTATGCATCATGATCATGGTTTGTATTGATTATTTGTTTCTAGTCATGGTATATAGGTGATATATGTCCATATCTTATATAGAGAGAGTCATATAGATTATAGCTAACTCCCACTATTTTGTGGAGTGAGGTAGTGCTGCGCCTGCCGTGTGGCAGTGCCACACTTTGAATCTCAATTGAGATTCGGCCCAAATGGTTTTACTGTTGGGCCCATTTATTCTTCCTCTTATCCTCAGGTCTACAGAAACTTCTTTCCCTCTATCTCTTACCCCTGGCACCGACGCCCGTGCCTCTCTCTCTCTCACGCCCATGATGTCGCCGTCGCTTGGCCGCGTGTTGCTGATCTCTAGCAGTGCCACGATAGCTGCCAGCCCTCTCTCAATGTCACTGATGGCTGCTACTGCCCCTGGCCCGAGCAGTTTCTTCCCTCTCCTGTCTCATCCTCATTTGAGAAGATGGAGCACGGAGATAATGACCGAAGGGGAAAAGAAAGATGAATGAGCAAAAAGATAAGGATCCACCTTGCCGTGGTCGAGGGAGGTCAACAGCAGCAGGCAGTAGTGTAGCTCCAAGGGGACTTGGTGACAGGGGTAGGAGCAAGCAATACATTAAAATGAGGAGAGGCTAGAGATGATAGGTCGTACCACTAATGCCATTTCTGACACACCACAACATCTCTCTGGTTTTGATGGCAGATACATGAGAGATTTTGAGAGTGAGATCATCATGAGACCTTCAGATGACTCCCGCCAGCATGTAATTGTCAACTATTCTAAGAGTTGGAAGCTGGTGGAAGAGGCAAGGAGGATCAATCCCTATCCAGTGCACAAGGATTTGGGCATTAATTATAGATTCTAGAATGAGTTTCATTCCAACTTTTATGCCACTACCATTCTTGCATCCAAGAAAAACAAGATCATTAAGATGTAGTATATTGATTGGGATGAGATGAAGGAGGAGCCTGAGTTTGACAAGGTAATCAAGATTTGTGATAGGTTCTAGCTTTTAGACATCATGGGTTTCCAGTATAACTGGAATGAGGAGGTCCTTGCACAGTTTCGTGCCACATACTTCTATGACCTGACCTCTGATGAGATTCACTAGATGACTGATGGTCGGCACTACCAAGTTGATTTTGTCACTTTCAGCCAGATTCTTGGCTTTAGGGAGGAGCACAGAGGTTACACTTACATTCATAATGAGCCTCAAGTTGAGTTCCGTGACATCAGTTACATGTAGAGAGATAGAAGGATTACAGATGGCAAGAGGAGCGGTCTACACAGCTTCTATTACATCCTCAACAACCTCATCAGGAACACCATCAACCCAAAGGATGGAGCAACCTTAGATATTAATGGCTATATGAGAAATGTGTTGGCTAGATTCACTCCAGGTGGGGACAGGTTCATTGTCCCTAGATTTATGTGGAATAAGTTGAGATTTGTAGTGGAGGATGGGAGGAGGGATCTACCCTATGCCCCTTACCTCATGTTCATGATTGAGAGGGTCACTGGATTTTATTTTCTAAAGGGTGGGATGCACACTGTCTACAAAATTGAGAAGACTTAGCCAGCTATAGCTACTCAGGGATTAGGCAGCTCTCATGCTCATGTAGATATCCCTGAATCTTCCCGCTCAAGGTCTCGCAGAGGAGGAAAGATGAAGAAGTTTGGCAAGTGGTTGAAGGCAATCTTTGGCAAGGGCACCTATGCAGCTGACAGAGCATATGAGACATAGCTTGAGCAGCGTCAGTAGCATGGACATGACCTTCCACCACTTCCTCCTATTCTACCTCCTCCACAGTATGACCTTCCAAGTCTCTCTGACATAGATTTAGATGATGATGATGAGGAGGAGGAGTAGGGATGGGCAGCAGATTGGGATGAGACCCTAGAGGGATACCGTCAAAGACAGGAGCCAAGGCATTCCACTCATTCCACTTGCTACACTACCACTACTCATCGTCAGGGCCATGCATGTATTGACTTCGATGATGATGATGGTGATGGTGGTGCTGAGACTGCTGTAGGAGGTGCTAGGGCTACAGGAGGTGATGATATTGATTGGACAGACATCCAGGGAGATAACGAGTAGGTGTTGATCTTTCTTCTTTTCTTCTCTTTTTGGTGCTTTATGCCAAAGGGGGAGAAAATTAGAGGGGTCAACAACTTTTCAATGCCATGGAGGTTGCTGCAGCTAGAGTCATGTTTGTATCCGTTTAGGGTAGTCTTTGTTAGGTGAAAGTTTAGAGTCGCTCAAAACTCTAAATTATGAAATAATGCTACTATTTGACTCTTTGTGTGGGATATGGACATATATTAATCTATGCTATCACTTGTGATACAATTATGCTAGAATGTATATCGTTATATGTATCACATATTGTGTGGTGTCTGTTCTAATATGTGCTATTACAGCAAGTGCGGACAGTGCTGCACCCAGCTGCAACAGAAACTATGTTGTGCATAAACTATCACTTGCATAACGTTTTACATACCTGACACAGTATGCAGCACCTCACAAGAGCATGGATGTAGGGGGAAGCCCCATACTTTCACTAAAATGTGAATCTTGGCTTCTTACGCCAATTTGAGAATTCAATTCTCTATTCACATACTTAGGGGGAGGCTCTACACCCATAGCTCAAAAGTCTCAGTATTTATTTCATATCTTTTGTAAGCTCTAATTAGGTTGCCATCAATCACCAAATAGCGGGAGATTGAAAGTGAAATCAAGACTTAATTGTGGGTTTTGGTGATAATAACAACATAATTAGAGAACTAATAAGATTTATCGAGATGACAAGCATGGAACTTATATTCGAGGATGCTACATGGAATTGTGGAGTCTCCAATTACAAATGTAGATGGCTTCAAACTCAAAGGAGGTTTAAATTCTTTTATATATTGAATTTGAGTATAGGAAAAGCTGTACTATAAAAGGGGCACAATGCTTAAGCTAATATGTGCTACCAAGTGCTCAAACAACCACAAGCATCCTCAGATTCATAGCCATAACAGTCTACACTTTACTATTACCCTTGTTGTCTTGTGTGGTGCAGCACTGCCGCACTTGAAGAGAGGCTCGCCTGACCTCTTGGTCATGGGCTTTGGTTCGCCCGACCCCTTGGTTGTGGGCTCTGGCTCGCCTGACCCCTTGGTCGTGGGCTCCGGTTTGTCCAACCCCTCAGTTGCAGGCTCTGGCTCACTTGACCCCTTGGTCATGGGCTCTAGTTTGCCCGACCCCTTGGTCGCGGGCTCCGACTCACCCGATCCCTTAGTCGCGGGCTCTGTCTCGCCCGACCCTAAGGTCATGGGCTCTGGATCGCCAGACCCTCTGGTCATGGGCTCCATCTTGCTTGACCCCATGGTTATGGGCTCTGGCTTGCCCGATCCTTTGGTCGCATCCTTGTCTCGCCCGACCTCTTGGGTGCAATGTTCGTTGAGGGCTGGGGGAATATATACTTTTCCCTTTCCTTCCCAAAGGCTATCTATGATTTTAATGACTGTTGGGGGGTGGGGGTATATATACCTTTCCCCTTCCTTCCCAATGGTAACGAACCAGCTCTCTTCTTCCTCACTTTAGCATGCACAAAATAGAGCAGGAGGACTCTCTCTCACTCCATCGTTGACCTCAATCCCTCAAGCAAATCCATTGATTTCCCCATCAATCCTTGAGGAAAAAGGGTTCCAAACTCGATTAGAGAGCAACTCCATTGATTCTCAAACTCTAAAGAGCACTTGGTTCACGTTTTGGCCGATGGTTGTGTTTGTTACTCTTGGAGCCTGGCTCCTAGCCGGCTAAAGCATTGCCCATGGAGCTTGCCAACTTGTGTGGCAGCCCCGGGAGGTTTGTAACCATCTCTTAAAGCTAGTAAACTCACCCCTCATCTCAAGAGTTAAGTCTCTTGACTTGAGAACGAGGAAGGGCTGGAAAGCTCTAAGCCTTAGTGGCTAACCTCAACAACATGGAGGTAGGCAAGCCTTGGTGGTGAGTCGAACCATGAGATAAATCATTGTGTCACTTGTTCTTGATTTACATTACTTGCATGATATATTATTGATTGAGGTGATTTCTAGAGTTTGAGGCTGATCTACTTATGTGTGGTGTTCCCACCACTTTTAGCTATCGATCTGTGATCTACTACCCTGTAGAAAGCTAAGAAATATACCCGATCTAAATTTCATTGGGAAGATTTTGAACTGTGAACTAATCTCTCCTATAGGGGCAGCAGTGCCGTGGGTGAATTTGACTTTGGTTTGAGTTGAATTTTTACAGGCCTATTCACCCCCTAAGCATACCAGAGATCCTATAGGGAATCCAAGTGAAGCCTGCTTGCCTCCCGCTAGACCTAGCCTAACTAGCTTGGCCCTAGAATATGTTGGAGCTCTAAGGATGATTAGGGTTTTTGTCTTCTTAAATGACTTATGCCTTCTCAGGGGTGTGGCAGGGGCTGGTATATATAGGCCAGAGCATCCAACATGAGCCCTTAGATCAAACTGACTTAAAGGATGGTGTAGATGCAACCTATGAGGCGGTGGAGAACCGACATAACAATGAAGGGCTAACAAGTGGGCCCTAGGGGCCGGGCGGCTTGCAGGTGGGGCCAGTGTTGAGTCCTCCTGAGTCTTCTAGAGTCTTCTGGTGTTTGTTTTGCTGCGGATAAGCGTAATTAAATCTGACATGTAGGTCCACCTTGACGGTTTTCTGGATAAACCCTATAGAAAATACAGATTCACCAAAACTCATAGAATTTATTAGTTTAAACCCCTAAATCTTCATTGGTGATTATATTTATGCCCTTATACATGTTATATTGATGGTTTATAATGGTTGTCAACTACTGTCAACAAACTCCCCCAAGCTTAACCTTTTCTAGTCCCTTAGCAAAGCTAAACTCAGTAAATGGATCAAGAGTTTATGGATTTTAAAAACATTGACACAACTCATCAAAAGTACACATGCGTTTAAACAAGAATTCTCCTCTAGATTAGAATAAACTGATCTGACTTTCAAACTTACCCATATTACCTTCAATCATGGAGCTTCTCAGCCTTCACTTGGGTCTTGAGCAATTGAAAGACAGAACAATCAAGTCAAGCACTATGTCTCAAGTTCTTTGCTCAACCATTATTCTAGAGTTTTTATAGGCTTTTAAAATAAAACTTAGAGCTTCCTTTGTATGACACTCTCAAGTCTCTTAATATATATGGTATTTGTGGATCCTCACCAACGCAATAGTGGTGTTATACCTTTCTCTTCCTATAACTAAGGCTTATGTGGAGCTCATAGGAATGGAGAAAGCATAAAAGAGCATATTTGTAATACATATATTGTAAAGTCAAACCTAGGATCTAGAGAGAGTTAAGGCATACAATCAAATCAAGATGTGCATGTGTGTGGATAAATTTGGTGGCTAACCTAATTCTACCTTGCTCCTTCAAAATATATCTCTCTTTTAAAACTTGAAAACAACTTTGCAAGAGAACATGGGCTATCTTATTTGTCTTTTTTCAGACGGGCATCTAAGTACCCATTGTTTTAAATATATCGAACACTTGTCCACTTTTTTCAATTCTTTTTTTCTTTTTCTCTCTCTTTTTTTATGAATAACTTTTGCATAGCCATATGCTTCTTTTCTACAACAAAAGTTTTGAGAGATAGCAACAAGAACTTAGAGCATTTATTTTGTGGATATCCTATAGGGCATATTTTTGGTGTTTACTCCTAGTGTAGGAGTAAAATATTTTTAGGTGGATCTAGATGGAATGACATGTTTTTACGCCTACCCCCTAGTGTAGTAGTGGTGCATATGTGGGTGGTGTGTATGTGATCTTGATTTTAAGAGCATGATAAACCTTTCATAAGGGTCAATAAAGCTTGACTAAACTCAATGCAATGCAAACAGCATATAAGTGGACGTTTTCCTAATCTAAATATCATATACGGCTCTGGTAGGAATTCAAGCTTTGTCATACAGAAGCTCATCATGTAGGATTTTTATGTTTTTCAAAAGATAAATCTCTTGAATTTTAGTGTCACTTGGAACAAGATAAACAGCAGCTCAGACCTTCTCATATCATATCCATCAATTACCTAGACTTAGAGATCAAGCATATGCTACCCACGAGTTTCAAGTTCAGAGTAAATTCTTATATCAAAATAGTCGTATCCAAAACTCGGGAGAATTCAAGGCTAAAAACTAGGTACTTGAAAGAAATTATGACAGAGCAACTATTCATCATTTCCATTGCAAGAGATTATCATTAGAGTTCATTTATTTAGCTTCTTAAAAATAGAAAACTAGACGCACACTTTTTATTTTATTTTTACTTTTAAGATCACACCTACTATTATATAACTAAGATAATTTTTTATTTTGTTTATGTTTATTATGCATCTTTTTATTTCTTTTAGCAAATATGAAGCAAACTTAAAAATAGTAAAACCAAAAGCGGAAAGAAATACTTAGCTAGATACATTGGGGATGCTCCTCCCCCAAGTTGGATATTGTCGTGATCTTTCTTAGAGCGAATCTACAAGCAAAAGTCTTTCTCATTTGTCCAAAAGTTGTGTTCCTCGTGTAGCGAATGTAGTGACAGTTTGGAAAAATGTACTTCGGATGGATAGCTTTACTCATGATTATCCTGCAAAATACTCCAACAAAAACACCAAAACTAGTGGCACAGATTAAGATAAGGGGTTAGCGGTCAGCCATTCAGAGATTTGTTGTCCTTAGAGGTTTAGACAGATTTTCTAATTGATAAAGTTCTAGCAGGATGTCTATTTAATATTTTTGGATTTTCTTATTTATATAATGCAGAAAGAAAATTACGCATGCATGTTATATATATATTATTATTTTTTATGCCACCACAATGAATCTTCCCATGGGTGTTTACACACCGAAAAATTTACTCACGTGAGGCTTAGGATTTATGTTGCAATACTGTAATGCAGTCATGAAACTTTTTATCTTCCTATTCTAAATGTAATGCTAATGTAGAAAAGTAAATATGCTAAAATGAAAAGTAATTCATGCAATACTAAAAAGTAAATATGGGATAACTACCGATATTATCTCTCGGCGAGGGTTCGGATTTTTTAAGTCCTCCAAACATGACACTTTTCCTATCTTCTTGATTCCTTAGGTGCATCAGTCGGTCCTGGGGATGGAGACCCTGATGGTTGCACCTCTTGTGACTCTAGTGGCGATGCTATCTTTTCTTTCCATACCTACTTGGTGTGTGGACTTGACTTGGACAGAGCGGGCTCATCTTTTATCAACTTCTTTAGGTTCCTCATCTTCCTCCCAACTTTTCTTTAGGGGATTGATTCTTTTGGTTTTAGGGACGATCGACATCTCCTCCTAGAGCGAGGACATTTTTGGCTGCTCATAAGTGGTATAACTATTGAAATACATAGTGTATCTTTTCTCTAGGGAATTGAAAGTGGACTTGTCCAAATCCGACGTAGATGATCGCGTTGGTAGTGTTGAGGAATGATCGTCCAAAGATGATGGGTGCATCATCTTCTTTTTCTCCCATGTCTAGAACCATGAAGTCGGCAAGGGCATAGTGATCATGTATCCTTACCATGACATATTTTGCTATTCCTTTCGGAAAATCAGATTGATTGGTCCACCATCTGTAATTGCATATATGTAGGGAACAAAGGTTCATCACCAAATAAGTATTCATACATTACCTTGGACATTATATTGACACCCGACCCAATGTCGCAGAAGGTCTTATGGAAGATTCTTTGTCCAATGGTACACTCGATCGTGGGTACGCCTAGATCATCCTTCTTAGCAAGGAATGGTGAAGCAAGAAGGTGGTCGTACTCTGATTAGAGTGTGTTGATCATGTTGACTGATTCTTCTTGTGGCTACCTAGCTTTGTTCTTTCTCCTTCTCCTATTATTCTTCTTCTTGTTGTTGCTAAAAGCTTGAAATTCTCCCACGCAGAGCATTGGTCTTGCCTATGAGAAAGAACTTTGCTAGAAAAGCAGTGGAGTAGTTATCCGATGTAATATTTCTATCTTTGTTGGCGTAGAACCATTGCTTTGCCTTCCCCAAGAGTGAGAATGGAAAGAGGTAAAGTAATATGGCATCCTAGGTTACTCCCTACAAACCTCTAGAAAGTGTTGGAGATGTGTACTTACATCTTCATGTGCCTTTCCACAAAATTGGCTTGCTTGCACCATGTTAATGAGAGCTAGCTTGAGCTCGAATCCACTATCTCCAACATTGACTATTGGTCTAGTACAAATGTTGGTTGTAGTTGGAGTAGAAAAATCATGGAGAGTCCTGTTAGCCATGGCTTCAAATTCTGGTGTTAAGCTTCGCCTTATATGGTTGTCTTCTGAGTTTAAAGCTAGAACTTTCTTGAGTTTAGCTCTAGTCCTTCTGATTAATGCTTTAGAATCTTCAACATAGTTTGTTGGAAGGCCAAAACTGGTCATACATTACCCTCATAAGATACACAAGTAGACAAAACAAGGGTAATCCTTCTTGAGCAGGGGTGAATGGTTATCTCGATCACATCAATAAGTATAAGCTTATCAATACTTCCTTTGCCTAGCTACCTTCCTCGGCAATGGCGCCAAAAATGCTTGTTGACATTTCTTAGCATTGCTACTAAAAGTAGAGTTTTAAATCTAGTACCTAGCAACAGCACTAGAAATACTTGTTGGTATTTATTAACGTGTCACTTGTTTTAAATAGCCACCTATTATAAACCTATATCTCCTAATTTTACTAGGTTGTTATCCCTAGTGATGATATCAAAGATACTTGTTGGTACTACATAGCATTACTACTAGAATAATACTTAAGCAATTATTTATTAATTATGTGACTAGGAAGAATAAATAAATATATGAATGAAAATGATCTGCAAGCGCACAGATAATATACCATTGTAGCATTTTACCGAGAGTATTTCAGGTATCAGTTATTTATATTTTTACCACAGGGAAGGTCTAGCATGGACATGTATTGATAACTTATACTATTGAATGGAGAAGTAAAGCATAACCAATATTCTACTCATAACAGGGGCAAGTCATAGGATAAGATATATATATCGATGAGTATTGATCAATGGATAATGATAAATCACTTAGAGTGCTCCTTTCTATGGCATTAGCATGGTCAGGTAGAATATTAGAGGAATAATTCATAAGGCGTTCTTAATTACAAGTCAAAGCATACATTGATTAGTGCAATTATACCTAGTAATCATTGCTAACATTATCATCTGAGTTTGACAAGGTAATCAAGATTTGTGATAGGTTCTAGCTTTTAGACATCATGGGTTTCCAGTATAACTGGAATGAGGAGGTCCTTGCACAGTTTCGTGCCACATACTTCTATGACCTGACCTCTGATGAGATTCACTAGATGACTGATGGTCGGCACTACCAAGTTGATTTTGTCACTTTCAGCCAGATTCTTGGCTTTAGGGAGGAGCACAGAGGTTACACTTACATTCATAATGAGCCTCAAGTTGAGTTCCGTGACATCAGTTACATGTAGAGAGATAGAAGGATTACAGATGGCAAGAGGAGCGGTCTACACAGCTTCTATTACATCCTCAACAACCTCATCAGGAACACCATCAACCCAAAGGATGGAGCAACCTTAGATATTAATGGCTATATGAGAAATGTGTTGGCTAGATTCACTCCAGGTGGGGACAGGTTCATTGTCCCTAGATTTATGTGGAATAAGTTGAGATTTGTAGTGGAGGATGGGAGGAGGGATCTACCCTATGCCCCTTACCTCATGTTCATGATTGAGAGGGTCACTGGATTTTATTTTCTAAAGGGTGGGATGCACACTGTCTACAAAATTGAGAAGACTTAGCCAGCTATAGCTACTCAGGGATTAGGCAGCTCTCATGCTCATGTAGATATCCCTGAATCTTCCCGCTCAAGGTCTCGCAGAGGAGGAAAGATGAAGAAGTTTGGCAAGTGGTTGAAGGCAATCTTTGGCAAGGGCACCTATGCAGCTGACAGAGCATATGAGACATAGCTTGAGCAGCGTCAGTAGCATGGACATGACCTTCCACCACTTCCTCCTATTCTACCTCCTCCACAGTATGACCTTCCAAGTCTCTCTGACATAGATTTAGATGATGATGATGAGGAGGAGGAGTAGGGATGGGCAGCAGATTGGGATGAGACCCTAGAGGGATACCGTCAAAGACAGGAGCCAAGGCATTCCACTCATTCCACTTGCTACACTACCACTACTCATCGTCAGGGCCATGCATGTATTGACTTCGATGATGATGATGGTGATGGTGGTGCTGAGACTGCTGTAGGAGGTGCTAGGGCTACAGGAGGTGATGATATTGATTGGACAGACATCCAGGGAGATAACGAGTAGGTGTTGATCTTTCTTCTTTTCTTCTCTTTTTGGTGCTTTATGCCAAAGGGGGAGAAAATTAGAGGGGTCAACAACTTTTTCAATGCCATGGAGGTTGCTGCAGCTAGAGTCATGTTTGTATCCGTTTAGGGTAGTCTTTGTTAGGTGAAAGTTTAAGAGTCGCTCAAAACTCTAAATTATGAAATAATGCTACTATTTGACTCTTTGTGTGGGATATGGACATATATTAATCTATGCTATCACTTGTGATACAATTATGCTAGAATGTATATCGTTATATGTATCACATATTGTGTGGTGTCTGTTCTAATATGTGCTATTACAGCAAGTGCGACAGTGCTGCACCCAGCTGCAACAGAAACTATGTTGTGCATAAACTATCACTTGCATAACGTTTTACATACCTGACACAGTATGCAGCACCTCACAAGAGCATGGATGTAGGGGAAGCCCCATTACTTTCACTAAAATGTGAATCTTGGCTTCTTACGCCAATTTGAGAATTCAATTCTCTATTCACATACTTAGGGGGAGGCTCTACACCCATAGCTCAAAAGTCTCAGTATTTATTTCATATCTTTTGTAAGCTCTAATTAGGTTGCCATCAATCACCAAATAGCGGGAGATTGAAAGTGAAATCAAGACTTAATTGTGGGTTTTGGTGATAATAACAACATAATTAGAGAACTAATAAGATTTATCGAGATGACAAGCATGGAACTTATATTCGAGGATGCTACATGGAATTGTGGAGTCTCCAATTACAAATGTAGATGGCTTCAAACTCAAAGGAGGTTTAAATTCTTTTATATATTGAATTTGAGTATAGGAAAAGCTGTACTATAAAAGGGGCACAATGCTTAAGCTAATATGTGCTACCAAGTGCTCAAACAACCACAAGCATCCTCAGATTCATAGCCATAACAGTCTACACTTTACTATTACCCTTGTTGTCTTGTGTGGTGCAGCACTGCCGCACTTGAAGAGAGGCTCGCCTGACCTCTTGGTCATGGGCTTTGGTTCGCCCGACCCCTTGGTTGTGGGCTCTGGCTCGCCTGACCCCTTGGTCGTGGGCTCCGGTTTGTCCAACCCCTCAGTTGCAGGCTCTGGCTCACTTGACCCCTTGGTCATGGGCTCTAGTTTGCCCGACCCCTTGGTCGCGGGCTCCGACTCACCCGATCCCTTAGTCGCGGGCTCTGTCTCGCCCGACCCTAAGGTCATGGGCTCTGGATCGCCAGACCCTCTGGTCATGGGCTCCATCTTGCTTGACCCCATGGTTATGGGCTCTGGCTTGCCCGATCCTTTGGTCGCATCCTTGTCTCGCCCGACCTCTTGGGTGCAATGTTCGTTGAGGGCTGGGGGAATATATACTTTTCCCTTTCCTTCCCAAAGGCTATCTATGATTTTAATGACTGTTGGGGGGTGGGGGTATATATACCTTTCCCCTTCCTTCCCAATGGTAACGAACCAGCTCTCTTCTTCCTCACTTTAGCATGCACAAAATAGAGCAGGAGGACTCTCTCTCACTCCATCGTTGACCTCAATCCCTCAAGCAAATCCATTGATTTCCCCATCAATCCTTGAGGAAAAAGGGTTCCAAACTCGATTAGAGAGCAACTCCATTGATTCTCAAACTCTAAAGAGCACTTGGTTCACGTTTTGGCCGATGGTTGTGTTTGTTACTCTTGGAGCCTGGCTCCTAGCCGGCTAAAGCATTGCCCATGGAGCTTGCCAACTTGTGTGGCAGCCCCGGGAGGTTTGTAACCATCTCTTAAAGCTAGTAAACTCACCCCTCATCTCAAGAGTTAAGTCTCTTGACTTGAGAACGAGGAAGGGCTGGAAAGCTCTAAGCCTTAGTGGCTAACCTCAACAACATGGAGGTAGGCAAGCCTTGGTGGTGAGTCGAACCATGAGATAAATCATTGTGTCACTTGTTCTTGATTTACATTACTTGCATGATATATTATTGATTGAGGTGATTTCTAGAGTTTGAGGCTGATCTACTTATGTGTGGTGTTCCCACCACTTTTAGCTATCGATCTGTGATCTACTACCCTGTAGAAAGCTAAGAAATATACCCGATCTAAATTTCATTGGGAAGATTTTGAACTGTGAACTAATCTCTCCTATAGGGGCAGCAGTGCCGTGGGTGAATTTGACTTTGGTTTGAGTTGAATTTTTACAGGCCTATTCACCCCCTAAGCATACCAGAGATCCTATAGGGAATCCAAGTGAAGCCTGCTTGCCTCCCGCTAGACCTAGCCTAACTAGCTTGGCCCTAGAATATGTTGGAGCTCTAAGGATGATTAGGGTTTTTGTCTTCTTAAATGACTTATGCCTTCTCAGGGGTGTGGCAGGGGCTGGTATATATAGGCCAGAGCATCCAACATGAGCCCTTAGATCAAACTGACTTAAAGGATGGTGTAGATGCAACCTATGAGGCGGTGGAGAACCGACATAACAATGAAGGGCTAACAAGTGGGCCCTAGGGGCCGGGCGGCTTGCAGGTGGGGCCAGTGTTGAGTCCTCCTGAGTCTTCTAGAGTCTTCTGGTGTTTGTTTTGCTGCGGATAAGCGTAATTAAATCTGACATGTAGGTCCACCTTGACGGTTTTCTGGATAAACCCTATAGAAAATACAGATTCACCAAAACTCATAGAATTTATTAGTTTAAACCCCTAAATCTTCATTGGTGATTATATTTATGCCCTTATACATGTTATATTGATGGTTTATAATGGTTGTCAACTACTGTCAACAAACTCCCCCAAGCTTAACCTTTTCTAGTCCCTTAGCAAAGCTAAACTCAGTAAATGGATCAAGAGTTTATGGATTTTAAAAACATTGACACAACTCATCAAAAGTACACATGCGTTTAAACAAGAATTCTCCTCTAGATTAGAATAAACTGATCTGACTTTCAAACTTACCCATATTACCTTCAATCATGGAGCTTCTCAGCCTTCACTTGGGTCTTGAGCAATTGAAAGACAGAACAATCAAGTCAAGCACTATGTCTCAAGTTCTTTGCTCAACCATTATTCTAGAGTTTTTATAGGCTTTTAAAATAAAACTTAGAGCTTCCTTTGTATGACACTCTCAAGTCTCTTAATATATATGGTATTTGTGGATCCTCACCAACGCAATAGTGGTGTTATACCTTTCTCTTCCTATAACTAAGGCTTATGTGGAGCTCATAGGAATGGAGAAAGCATAAAAGAGCATATTTGTAATACATATATTGTAAAGTCAAACCTAGGATCTAGAGAGAGTTAAGGCATACAATCAAATCAAGATGTGCATGTGTGTGGATAAATTTGGTGGCTAACCTAATTCTACCTTGCTCCTTCAAAATATATCTCTCTTTTAAAACTTGAAAACAACTTTGCAAGAGAACATGGGCTATCTTATTTGTCTTTTTTCAGACGGGCATCTAAGTACCCATTGTTTTAAATATATCGAACACTTGTCCACTTTTTTCAATTCTTTTTTTTCTTTTTCTCTCTCTTTTTTTTATGAATAACTTTTGCATAGCCATATGCTTCTTTTCTACAACAAAAGTTTTGAGAGATAGCAACAAGAACTTAGAGCATTTATTTTGTGGATATCCTATAGGGCATATTTTTGGTGTTTACTCCTAGTGTAGGAGTAAAATATTTTTAGGTGGATCTAGATGGAATGACATGTTTTTACGCCTACCCCCAGTGTAGTAGTGGTGCATATGTGGGTGGTGTGTATGTGATCTTGATTTTAAGAGCATGATAAACCTTTCATAAGGGTCAATAAAGCTTGACTAAACTCAATGCAATGCAAACAGCATATAAGTGGACGTTTTCCTAATCTAAATATCATATACGGCTCTGGTAGGAATTCAAGCTTTGTCATACAGAAGCTCATCATGTAGGATTTTTATGTTTTTCAAAAGATAAATCTCTTGAATTTTAGTGTCACTTGGAACAAGATAAACAGCAGCTCAGACCTTCTCATATCATATCCATCAATTACCTAGACTTAGAGATCAAGCATATGCTACCCACGAGTTTCAAGTTCAGAGTAAATTCTTATATCAAAATAGTCGTATCCAAAACTCGGGAGAATTCAAGGCTAAAAACTAGGTACTTGAAAGAAATTATGACAGAGCAACTATTCATCATTTCCATTGCAAGAGATTATCATTAGAGTTCATTTATTTAGCTTCTTAAAAATAGAAAACTAGACGCACACTTTTTATTTTATTTTTACTTTTAAGATCACACCTTACTATTATATAACTAAGATAATTTTTTTATTTTGTTTATGTTTATTATGCATCTTTTTATTTCTTTTAGCAAATATGAAGCAAACTTAAAAAATAGTAAAACCAAAAGCGGAAAGAAATACTTAGCTAGATACATTGGGGATGCTCCTCCCCCAAGTTGGATATTGTCGTGATCTTTCTTAGAGCGAATCTACAAGCAAAAGTCTTTCTCATTTGTCCAAAAGTTGTGTTCCTCGTGTAGCGAATGTAGTGACAGTTTGGAAAAATGTACTTCGGATGGATAGCTTTACTCATGATTATCCTGCAAAATACTCCAACAAAAACACCAAAACTAGTGGCACAGATTAAGATAAGGGGTTAGCGGTCAGCCATTCAGAGATTTGTTGTCCTTAGAGGTTTAGACAGATTTTCTAATTGATAAAGTTCTAGCAGGATGTCTATTTAATATTTTTGGATTTTCTTATTTATATAATGCAGAAAGAAAATTACGCATGCATGTTATATATATATTATTATTTTTTATGCCACCACAATGAATCTTCCCATGGGTGTTTACACACCGAAAAATTTACTCACGTGAGGCTTAGGATTTATGTTGCAATACTGTAATGCAGTCATGAAACTTTTTATCTTCCTATTCTAAATGTAATGCTAATGTAGAAAAGTAAATATGCTAAAATGAAAAGTAATTCATGCAATACTAAAAAGTAAATATGGATAACTACCGATATTATCTCTCGGCGAGGGTTCGGATTTTTTAAGTCCTCCAAACATGACACTTTTCCTATCTTCTTGATTCCTTAGGTGCATCAGTCGGTCCTGGGGATGGAGACCCTGATGGTTGCACCTCTTGTGACTCTAGTGGCGATGCTATCTTTTCTTTCCATACCTACTTGGTGTGTGGACTTGACTTGGACAGAGCGGGCTCATCTTTTACAACTTCTTTAGGTTCCTCATCTTCCTCCCAACTTTTCTTTAGGGATTGATTCTTTTGGTTTTGGGACGATCGACATCTCCTCCTAGAGCAGGACATTTTTGGCTGCTCATAAGTGGTATAACTATTGAAATAATAGTGTATCTTTTCTCTAGGGAATTGAAAGTGGACTTGTCCAAATCCGACGTAGATGATCGCGTTGGTAGTGTTGAGGAATGATCGTCCAAAGATGATGGGTGCATCATCTTCTTTTTCTCCCATGTCTAGAACCATGAAGTCGGCAAGGGCATAGTGATCATGTATCCTTACCATGACATATTTTGCTATTCCTTTTGGAAATCAGATTGATTGGTCCACCATCTGTAATTGCATATATGTAGGGAACAAAGGTTCATCACCAAATAAGTATTCATACATTACCTTGGACATTATATTGACACCCGACCCAATGTCGCAGAAGGTCTTATGGAAGATTCTTTGTCCAATGGTACACTCGATCGTGGGTACGCCTAGATCATCCTTCTTAGCAAGGAATGGTGAAGCAAGAAGGTGGTCGTACTCTGATTAGAGTGTGTTGATCATGTTGACTGATTCTTCTTGTGGCTACCTAGCTTTGTTCTTTCTCCTTCTCCTATTATTCTTCTTCTTGTTGTTGCTAAAAGCTTGAAATTCTCCCACGCAGAGCATTGGTCTTGCCTATGAGAAAGAACTTTGCTAGAAAAGCAGTGGAGTAGTTATCCGATGTAATATTTCTATCTTTGTTGGCGTAGAACCATTGCTTTGCCTTCCCCAAGAGTGAGAATGGAAAGAGGTAAAGTAATATGGCATCCTAGGTTACTCCCTACAAACCTCTAGAAAGTGTTGGAGATGTGTACTTACATCTTCATGTGCCTTTCCACAAAATTGGCTTGCTTGCACCATGTTAATGAGAGCTAGCTTGAGCTCGAATCCACTATCTCCAACATTGACTATTGGTCTAGTACAAATGTTGGTTGTAGTTGGAGTAGAAAAATCATGGAGAGTCCTGTTAGCCATGGCTTCAAATTCTGGTGTTAAGCTTCGCCTTATATGGTTGTCTTCTGAGTTTAAAGCTAGAACTTTCTTGAGTTTAGCTCTAGTCCTTCTGATTAATGCTTTAGAATCTTCAACATAGTTTGTTGGAAGGCCAAAACTGGTCATACATTACCCTCATAAGATACACAAGTAGACAAAACAAGGGTAATCCTTCTTGAGCAGGGGTGAATGGTTATCTCGATCACATCAATAAGTATAAGCTTATCAATACTTCCTTTGCCTAGCTACCTTCCTCGGCAATGGCGCCAAAAATGCTTGTTGACATTTCTTAGCATTGCTACTAAAAGTAGAGTTTTAAATCTAGTACCTAGCAACAGCACTAGAAATGCTTGTTGGTATTTATTAACGTGTCACTTGTTTTTAAATAGCCACCTATTATAAACCTATATCTCCTAATTTTAATAGGTTGTTATCCCTAGTGATGATATCAAAGATACTTGTTGGTACTACATAGCATTACTACTAGAATAATATTAAGCAGTTATTTATTAATTATGTGACTAGGAAGAATAAATAAATATATGAATGAAAAGGATCTGCAAGCGCACAGATAATATACCATTATAGCATTTTACCGAGAGTATTCCAGGTATCGTTATTTATATTTTTACCACAGGGAAGGTCTAGCATGGACATGTATTGATAACTTATACTATTAAAGGAGAAGTAAAGCATAACCAATATTCTACTCATAACAGGGGCAAGTCATAGGATAAGATATATATACGATGAGTATTGATCAATGGTAATGATAAATCACTTAGAGTGCTCCTTTCTATGGCATTAGCATGGTCAGGTAGAATATTAGAGGAATAATTCATAAGGCGTTCTTAATTACAAGTCAAAGCATACATTGATTAGTGCAATTATACCTAGTAATCATTGCTAACATTATCATCATATCTATACATAAGGGATATTACTAAGGAAGATTAAGAACAGAGCTTGCTCTTCCTTCGTAACCAAACCCTACGTGCGCCTAAATTCAGGGAGTGGACTTCAAAGGACTCAATGGGAGTGTCACATCCGTGATCTACCACATGACCCAGAATATAGGGTGTATCTACAGGTAAACAACGTATAAACACCATGCTTACACAATGTCAACCACCCACCCATGGATCCTTAGAGTGAGCGCTATACGAACTTATGTATGAACATAATAATAATCCAACTATACTAAGCATATAATCAAAGTAGACCATGAATAGTATAACAAAGAATATGAATAAGATGAATACTAATATTGTCATAACAATTGTAATTAGCATATAAAAGTAATGGAGATACAAAAGAGAGAGGGGTACAAAGATTATACCAAACCACACTCTTGACAAGATTAGCAATCCAAGCGAAGCCTGCTTGCCTCCCTCTAGACCTAGCCTAATTAGCAATGCCCTAGAATATGGTGGAGCTCTAAGTATGATTAGGGTTTCTATCTTCTTAAATGACTTATGCCTTCTTAGGGGGGTGGCAAGGGCTGGTATATATAGGCTAGAGCGTCCAACGTGAGCCCTTGGATTAAACCAACTTAAAGGACGGCGTAGATGCAACCTAGGAGGCGGTGGAGAACCGACATAATAACAAGGGGTTGACAGGTGGGACCCAGGGGTCGAGTGGCTTATGGTGGGGCCCACTTGGCGGCGTCTTGCCCTCTGCTTTGGTGTGGAGTCCTCCCAAGTCTTCTAGAGTCTTCTGGTGTTTGTTTCGCTATGGATAAGCGCAATTAAATCTGATATGTAGGTCCACCTTGATAGTTTTTTAGATAAACCCTATAGAAAATATAGATTCACCAAAACTCATGGAATTTGTTAGTTTAAACCTCTAAACCTTTATTGGTGATTATATTTATGCCCTTATACATGTTGTATTGACGGTTTATAATGATTGTTAACTACCGTCAACAGCGACTCTGCGTGGGGTGTGTTCGATCATGGTCTTGTGTGTCTGATCAAGTGGTGTTCGCGCATGTCAGAGCTAACCATTGGGCACCAATGGCTACTTCATTTGAAGAGGGACATGTGGAGGTCGAGTAGTGACTGGACGCAGCGACCGGAGGCGTCCGGTCGCCACACCGGACGTGTTCGTTAGTGTGCAGAGTGCCCAGTGAAGGGGTAATGGCTAGTTTAGCCCGTGTGGCTATAAATAGAAGTGGTGGCTAGCCTTGAGCTAGTAGTTGAGCACACTAGAGCCTTGGTGGCTTATGTGGTGGTGCTTGGGTGCCATCTAACTCACTTGAGCTTGATAGTATTCGTCCAATCGAATGAGTGAGCGATTCTAGTGCGATTGCATTGTGAGGTTGCATCAAGTGGCACTAGGTCATCATGTTGCAAGCCGGTAGTGCTTGTTACTCTTGGAGCTTGCCACCTCCTAGATGTCTTGGTGGCTTGTGACTCCATTGAAGCATGCGAGAAGATTATGCGGTGCTCTAGAGGAGGATTTGTGAGGGGCATTGTGCTCACCCTATGGGGATCACAAAGAGCAACTCTAGTTGAGTGTGTCATTGAGCTATCCTCACTTTCAGGGTAGGTTCTAGGGGTGTCTGACGTGTGGGCTTGGCGAGTGATACCAATTAGCCACCAAACCACCAAGTGAGCAGTCGACACAATGGGGATGTAGCATGGTGGCAACCAAGTGAACCTCTAGAGAAAATCATCGTGTCAACACTGTCTTCATCATCTTCTCGGTGGTTTGCATTCCATGAAACACAAGCTTGTATTACTTTCATTTATATTGTGCTTGTGTAGTTGCTCTTGTGACTAGCTTAGCTCTAGTAGCTTGCTAGTTGCCTTCTTGTTTGTGTAGCATAGAAGTAGTTCACTTGACTGGCTAATTTGGTTTTAGTAACCTTGTTAGTCATATTGCTTAGTTTGTATAGCTAAGTAATTTGCGCTCTCTAATTTGGCTTGTGTAGCCTTGTTATTGAGCATTGCTAGTGAGCTTAGGAGCTTTGTGCTTTTGCTTGCTAGATTGTGCAAGAGCTCCTTCGGTTGCTAAAGTACTAGTTGCATAGGTTTGTGTGACCTTGCAAGCTAGAATTGTTAGGTGAGCTCTAGCTAGCCTGACACCTTTGTTGCCTAATTAGGATCTTTATAAGGTGCTTGTGAACTAATATAGAGGGGTGTAGTCTTAGCTAGACTGATAGTTTTAATTCCACATTTGTTATGGTTAGCTGACGTGATTAATTTTAGAAAAGACTATTTACCCCCCTCTAGTCCGCCATCTTGACCCTACAGAGGGAGACCGCGGCCGCACAGGTGGCGGTCGCCGATGCCTAGGCCTGCATCATGGGTAAGGATGCTTCTGCATCTTGTTGTCCCATTCGTTATTTGTTCTTCCTGATCTTCTCGCCTTCTTGTTGTTAGCATTGAGGAGCAGCTGGCAGTTTCACGCCTCAAAACGGAGGAGGCCTGCCTCTAGGAGGTTCTTCTAATGGAGGACCACGAACACGCGGTGGTGGCTAGAATCCGACAGGGGGCCGGTGTTGCTCTCACCGCCCTATAGCTTCACACTGGCTGGGACTTCCATCAGGTGGCGCCTAGGTTCCCGGACCATGCCAGCCAGGCGAAGCAAGTGGAGCTGGTTGACGGCTTCACCACTGTTGCTACCGCCATCATGGCCACTATGAATGTGGAGGACATCCTTCGTGGCGGTGGCCCGGGGCCTTAGGTTATACCTAGGGTTCTTTGATGAATGAAATCCTTTAGCTTGTGTCCTATGCTTGTTTTTCTTTCACATGTCCATTGTTGATCTGTTTGTTTGAACGTCATAGTTGTGAGGCTACCTAGGGATCGACCTGTGTAGTTTGGCTTGGTGCAACTCCATTTTCGTGACCTTAGTGTCTACAAGGAAAATGGACCCTAGGCTCATTTACTTTGGATTTTAGTGTTTGATGACCAACACAACAAAATTGGACTAATGGATTTGCAAGTAGTTGTTTTGTAGTTCAATAGGATGCAAAACATGACTTGGATGAAGGCGACACGATGATCCAATGATCAACACCTCAAGAAAGACATGTGAAGATGCATAGAAGACATACAAGGTCAAGCAAAGTCCAAGCATGAAGATTGGAACCAAGCCAGATGCAAGATCGTGAAGAAACAAGCCCGGCAGAGGTGATCGGACATGACCCTATGAGTGACCTGACGCATTCGATCAGGTGCTAGGCAACACCAGGCATCAGCAGCTGTGACCAGACGCTGAGCAGCAGTGATCGAACGCACCGGTGACACTATTCATCATCATGACAGTGTTTTCAGCGTGACCAGACGCAGCACACTAGATGACCGGACGCATGAAGTACAGTGTCTAATCGAGTCCAAAGAGGTTCCAAAGCAACACCAGAGCGACCAAACACGTCTGGTCGATGATGACTGGACTCTGAGCCGAGTCCGATCAACACGCGTGCTCCAACGGTCGGGACAACCAAACATGTCCTGTCAGGATGTGATCAGCATCCAGCTAGTAGCAGAAAGCTAGGTTTCACCCCCAATGGCTACTTTCTCAGTGGAGCTTATAAATAGACCCCCCAACTAGCCATTTGAGTAATGTGGAGTTGAGGAAACATACCAAGGGTGTTGATACACCATTTTAGTGATCTCCACTTGCATAGTGCTTGGTGATTCATTAGGTGATTAGCGTAGGTGCTTTGTGAAGTACTTAGGTTGATTAGACCACCGCTTATGCGCTTGCTCTAGGTTTAGGCCTAGTGTTTAGTGACGTTTGCATACCTCTTACCACTCAGTGCTTGCACACACCATTGTTGTACCTCGAAGGGGTTTGTAGTCTTGCAAGATCACACCAACCGCGTTTGTTGTGTGATTGCCACCGTGTACCGAAGGGAACAAGGCCCGCGGCGTTTTGGCCAGAAGCTTGATAGTGAAGATGGCGGGGAGCGGTCCAGGAGAGGCTTGCCAGAAGGCACACTAGAGACCCACTTGTGTGTGGGGAAGGCCTGGGGCTATCCATGGAGTTACCTGACCAGGAGCTTGGCCCTTGCGAGGGTCTCCAACGAGGACTAGGGGGAAGCTTGTGTGCTTCTTGATACCTCAGTAAAAATACCAGAGTCATCAATGGAAGTTTGCATATCTCTACCTTACTCTTAAGCCTCCACATTTACATAGTTTGCATAACTCTTTTTGTGGTAGAGATAGCAACACGCTAGCAAAACGGTAGTTGCACATTTAGATAGTTTATCTTTTGCATAGGTTTTGCTAAGAATAGAAAATCAGGCCATAGTTTAGAGTTAGAGTTTTAAGTTGCCTAATTAACCCCAACCCCTCTTAGGCATCATAGTCCCCTTTCAATTGGTATTAGAGCCGGTTGGCTCAATTTGGACCTTTGGCTTCATCATCGTTGAGCCGACGCTATTTAGAGTGGTTGGGATGGATACCTCCAGGCCTCCACACTTTAACAGCACTAACTTCCCTTACTATAAAGCTAGAATGGCTTGTCACCTTGAGGCGGTAGATTTGGGTGTTTGGAGAGTCACTCGTGATAGGATGAAATCCATTAAGAATCCCGATAAACCCACAAAGAGTGAAGAAAAAGAAATTCTTTTGATGCTAGAGCTAAAAATTGCTTGTTTGAATCTTTTAGCATGGATGTGTTTAACCAAGTGTTCACTTTAAATATGGCACATGAAATTTGGTTAAAACTCCATGAGCTCCTTGATGGCACAACTAATGTCCATGAGCAAAAACATGTCTAGCTAAACAAAATTATGATTCCTTTAAAATGAATGATGATGAGCTTGTTCATGATATATATTTTCGTTTCAATCTAATTATCAATGTGCTCCATTTAATAGGATTAACAAAGATAGACGATGTGTACATCATGAGGAAGATCATCTCCGTGCTACCACAACAGAAATATGCAAGCATCATCACCATCCTTCACAATATGGAGGACTTGAGCACCATGACCCCAGCCATAGTCATTGACAAGATAGTGGCATTTGAAATGTCACGCATGATGGGTCAAGAAGAAGCCTCTTCATCAAGCAAAGGCAAAGCTCTCACATGTAGTGAGAAAAAGAAGATGAAGGGCAAGCAAGTTGAGACAACCTCAAGCTCAAGCTCCTCAAGTGAAGATGAACAAGAAGATGAGGATGACGACGATGAAGAATCAAGTGATGATGATCAATCTTCCTCCTCCACCTCCGATCTTGATGAAGAATCTATCAAGCTTATCAACAAGGTGGAGAAGATGATCCAAAAACTTAATGTCAAGGTTGTGCCCATCCAAATTCAAGATTTCATCTTCACCAATCAAAGAAATGAGCAAAGAAAGAAAGGATGCTATGAATGCGGTGAGTTGGGGCACTTTGTGGAAGTTTGTCCAAACAAGCCCACACCCAAGACAAAGAAGAAGGCATACAAGGACAAAGCCCTCACATCAATAAGGTCATGGGATGATTCTTCAAGTGAAGAAGAAGACCATCACAAGAGGTGAGGGCACAAGCACTCATCATCAAGCACCTCACATGTGTGCCTTATGGCACTTTAGATTGGAGGATGCTAGTTGGTAGATTTGATTTTGATTAGGCGTGACCTTGACTGTTTGCTATGCCTGCATCAGCAAAATAGTTGATCACTTGCACTTTAATGCCTACAATGTGTTTCTATGATTCTGTTAAATGTGAATATATCTATTTACTTTGAAGGTTTGATTTGTTGTCTTTATCACGGCTGCCATCGATCCGGTCGAACCCCACTATTAGAGATAGTAGGTTAAGTCTAATGAGTTCATAGATTTGTCCATGTTAAATAGTCGATTGTTTACATGTTGTAGTCCCTTTTCCACCTGAATCAGCTATTTCAGCCGACCCGCTTCAGTTTTTACACATATAGCATGTCTTTCAAAAAGCCTATCAATGTATAGATGGTTTTACAGATTCTTTGGTTTTTAGTTTGTTATTATCATCATCGCTGCCATCAATCCAGTCGAACCTCACTGCTAATGGTAACAGATTAGATTCAGAGCGTTTGTAGATCCATTTGTACTAAATAGTGGATTTGTTCGCATGTTATATCCTTTCTCGTTAGATTCATTGGCTCAATGCTTTACACTGGTAATACCCACCTAGCTGATGATTTTACATATATCTACGTGCATTATGCTTGTTAACATAAAATCAATCACAATCCATGAGCTTTATAGTCCATAACAGCCGATTTCTTCGTGTGTCGATCGTTTAGTTGATTTTTCCTGTCTGGCTGCTCCCGAAGCGGCACACATGGAACTGTCTGGGCAAAACCAGCGTGTTCCATCTTAAATTACTGATAAACTTTCTTTCCTTATCAATTGCAGGTCAAATTGATTAGCATGCCTTGGGAGGAATTCGTAGGATTTGCTAACCCTGCGTTGAAGCCAAACAGATCTCCAGCCTTGCTCCATCAAGCAGATCCTTTTGGCTTGCTATGTGCTAGGCGAATCAACACGTTTTTGCATCGATACACATTCTGGGCACACCCGGTGGGACCCCACAATCGTCATGGTGACTTACAACAACAGTGACATTCTTATGGTGCCTTATGAAGACCTACCTGATGAGGATAAAGATGTCATCAGCAAAGCTATAGAAGAATTTGAGAACAAGTGTTTGTTGTCCTACACCAAGAGACGTGACAATAAAGTTATTCAGAAATATCCACTGCCAAGAGTTTTGTTGCATGGACAGTCAGATACAGACGAAGCTAAGGATAGGCATTTCTTTGTAGAGGCTATAAACAAATCTATTCATGATGCCATATTGAACCATAATGCAGTTTTCTTGAACACATTCCACAACACCATGAAAGAGGCATTTCATGGATATCCAATTGATTAGGTTGGACTGGTTTACAACAATATTCCACATTTGTTGACTTAGGGGACTAATTAAGCTGGTACTAGCCTTCAAGAAGTAGCACCAGCTAGTAATGATGATGTCTAGGCAGTTCAGAGCTCATCTAAGCAAGTTCAGGGTGCTACTACTAATCAGATACAGCATAATCCTAGATCATCAGTGCAGTATGTGCAACAGCCAACGGGGCAAATTCAGAATCAAATGGTCAATTTTAGCACGTCAAGCCAAATACCGTCAATTTTAGCCCTTCCTATAAATTACAGGCTTTCGGAGTTTGCTAAGTTCACTAGCCAAGAGAGCATAAGCACAATAGAATATGTTAGTCGGTATCTTACACAGTTGGGTGAAGCATCCGTTAAAGAGGCCCATCGAGTTCGTTTCTTCTCCTTGTCCCTATTAGGACCAGCCTTCACTTAGTTTTTATTGTTGCCAGTTAATTCCATTACCATTTGGGCTGACCTAGAGAAGAAGTTTCCTACATATTTTTACACTGGGACAGGAGAAAAGAAAATTACTGATTTGATGATTATAAGGCAGAGAACTATTGAATCAAGCACTAAGTTTCTTCAAAGATTTTGAGAGACCAGGAATTTGTGCTTCTCATTGAACTTGACCAATGATCAGCAAGCTGTTTTGACCATTCAAGGAATGTTGCCAATGTGGAAAGAGAAACTGCTTGGGCAAGAGTTTGACAATTTAGGTCAGTTGGCTCAACAAGTGGCAGCGCTCAATAGCCAATTTTAGAATATGCACAGAGATACCTGATTCCAGAAGAGTGTCATAATTGCTGAAACATATAATCCATACTCAGTCGATGATGGCTATGAAGACAATGAAGAAGAAGAGGTTGCCGTGGCTGAATGGAATTAGGGTAAGAAGACAATAATGGTACCAAATCTTTGGGGAAAAGGAGTTGAATAGAGCTATGATTTAGATGTCACAAAATTAGACAAGCTCTTCGATTTTTTACTTGAGAAGGGACAGATCAAGTTGCTCGATAATCATATTATGTTGCCTACTGATTAGTTGAAGAATAAGAAGTTTTGCAAATTTCACAATGCCACCTCTCATTCTACTAATGAGTGCAGAGTTTTCCGACAACATATACAGAGGGCTATTCAACAAGGAAGGCTCAATTTTGATACACCTCGAAAAATAAAAATTGATAATAATCCTTTCCCAAGAGATTAGAACATGGTTGATGCTAGGTTGCTCAAAGGAAAGACTAAAGTCCTAACACCAACTAGAGCTAAAGAAGCCAGAACCATCAACCCAAAGATACAAATATTGGCTAATGAGTATAGAGAGATTAAAAGGCATCATGACCAACAGAAGAGCCGATATGAGCAGGGAGAGGCGTCAAGGGATGGGGCGACAAGGCCACGTGTTACATCTTGAATTTTGTTGAATAAATGGTAGCGGTAGAAGGAAAAGGATTATCAGCGTTGGTTAGAAGAGAAAGAATACTAGCATCAACAAGAGAAAGAAAGGCATGAAAGAAAGCAAGCTAAATCACATTAGAATTGTTCTTTCTTCAGATATTGTTGGAATGAAGGTTTGAAATTGCCTACTAGAAATAATTGCCAGAGTGCAGTGAACAATATTGGGAGTTTAGGCAATCTCAAGCCAACTACCGGTCTATCCATGCTCGAGATGAGTACCATCATAATATGGATCGGTGCTTAAAAAATAGAAGTGTTCATGATCGGCTTGGAAAGTGAGTTATTGATCAAAATTGGGCTGATCATGAAGAAGAAGATAATGAAGAGGAGTATGTTTGGTAGGAAGGGCAATGGTGTCTAGGAGGTTTGATAAGAAGCTAGAAAAGAAGGGTACAATGCCTAAGGAATAGAGAGTTAGAATAGGCTTAGGTATCTAGTAGACTTCAAGTGTGGCATGCTAAACAAACAGCCGATAGGGGTCAACCATCGGTTAATATTCAAATGGCTTTTCTGTTGCCGTCAGAATTTAGAGCTCCAGCAGACCAAGAAGTTTATTCAGATTTTGATGAATCAGAGTATGAGGAGATAGTTGTCAAGCTGGCAGTTGTACATCAAGCTATATTCAATAAGCCAGCCAAGTATTGGCACTTAAAGGCTTTATATGTAAAATGTTTTGTTGATGGGAAGCCGGTGAGCAAGATGTTGGTGGATGGAGGTGCTTCTGTCAATCTTACACCACTTTTCATAAACTAGGCAAGGGACCAGGAGATTTGTTTGAGACCAACATGATGCTTAAGGATTTTAGGGGCAATGCATCCAAGACTAGGGGGCAATGAACATCGAATTGATAATCGGAAGTAAGACTTTGCTCACCACATTCTTCGTCATTGATGAAAAAGGTTCATACAATCTACTCCTTGGTCATGACTGGATTCATGCAAATTATTGTGTACCATCAACCATGCATCAATATTTGATTCAGTGGTATGGAGATGATGTTGAGCTGGTTCACAATGATGAATCTATGAGTATCGCAACAGCCGATCCAATATATTGGGAGCTAGAAGACTTCAAGTGTTTTTTCTAGCAAGCTATGGGAAGGAGGCTTCATTAGGATCATTGATGAAAGCCAACTGTTGATCCAAGCAATTAGCTCTAAGAGTTTGATTTAATAGATAATCCAATGGATGGCACAAGTGGTAAACTAGGACATGGCTTCACGTCGACCGGTGGATTAAAGGAGATAGACATTGGTCTTGGAGATAGGCCTAGGCCGATGTATATGAGCGCAAAATCGAATCCTGAGTACAAGCTAGAGTCGATAGATTTATTAAAGGAAATTTAAAGATTGTTCTGCTTAATGAGATGCTTGGCCTAGATCGGTCAATTGTTTCATCTTTGGTCTGAGGAGTTATGGTGCAACCTGTCAAGAAGCGATCGATGGAAAATGTTTGAAGGAATATTATCCTAGCATTTGGATCAACACTTGATAGCCGATTTGTTCAGTCATCGACTCTAATAGCCGATACTAGAAGGGTATCGCCTCTAGTTCAAAATTAACCCAAAAGGGGGGAAAGCCGATACAGGATGTATCGCCTATAGAGCAAAAACAAACATAGAAGCAAATCATGATGTATACAAAGACATTGTAGAAGTACGTTGAGATACAATCATGGAAAAATAGAAGACTTTATTCATTGATTTGTTTGCCCTAAATACAAACTAATCAAAGACATTGTTTATCACATCCTGAGCAGATGTGATGTCCACGATGGCCTCCACTACATCGATGAACTCCTCAATCAGCTCCTTGTGCTCCTCGAGGCCATTGCCCATCGGGAAACCTGTCTCCATGGTATGGAGCTCATACCCAGTCTAAACCTGTGCCATGACCAGTGCCATCGATGCACCATGATGAACGCCATAAAGGGCGATCTCTTGGACGTGGGTCGAAACATCGTGGAGGCAAGAGTTGATGAGGGGGGCCCGGGCGTTGATGGCCGTCGTAGCCATGTTCACTGCCAGTTGGATCCAACTACGCCATCAGGGCTAGCGATCATAGAAACAAAAGGCTATCAAGATAAAGACAGTGGAAATCAAAATAAAGGTGTTCCTAGAATCCATCTTACCCGCCACCATGGTGTCAGACTCGGCTAGCCATGCTCGAGCAGCGCTGGCCTCTTCCTCAGTGGCATGAAGGGTGGCTTGAGAGACCCTGAGGTGGATCTCAAGCTGGCCATTTTCCTGAGTTACCTCGGGATAATAGTCCTAGGCTGCCCTCCACTCTTGAAAGAAACACTCGGCGTTGTCGCCGTTGTAAGAATTAGAGGAGTCTGATGATGAGTCCGGCGTAGAGGCAGCATCAGATACGACATTGAAGGGCTCTTTATCCCTAGGAAGAGGACAAAGGCTGTCATTCAAGATGAACCTATAAACAAGTTAGAAAAGTTCATCGCTATGAGCAGAAGATATCGATCTCACCTTATGCATCGAAGGTGCTGGTGCATCGGTATGTCCTCCTCTAGAACATCCTCTACCACATGTTTGCCTCAGTTGTCCTCATCGGCCATATGATTGATTGGATCTACGAGAAGGAGGAAGAAAACCACTATAGAGTTTGCAAGGGTGGAGAAGTTCAAAGGCATAGGAACAGTTGTGAGTGTAGATGTGTTCGAGGCCAGAGCCCTCAGCTGGTATTTGTATCCACGGAGCGAGGTGGTGGACATCTTGGGATGTGCAAAAGGCAACCACAATTAATAGGAGGCAAAGCACCATCGCACTAATGCCAAAGAGAATGCAACTAAGGAAATAAGGTTGAGGGGTTCTCTTAATAGAGGCCATGTTTTTAGACTTAATCAGATTGAGGTTAGAAGTCTGGAATCAACTATTTTCAAATCAGCACTTTAGCCGAGACAAGAAATACAATAAGGCGACAGAAAATATGGTTATAACTGGTTCTACACCAAACACATGTTGATTTGCATATTACAAGTTTAGAACATCATGGATTGCTTTCAATGCTTCTAGCCAGATAGCATCGACTTCTATGATTTGTTGCTTGTCTTCTTCGGCTAATCCAAGAATATCCTCAAGACTACTGCGGATGGCCCTGCCTTCTCTGACCTTGACCAACAGTTCTTGTTTCTTCTACTTAATGGCATTGGGTATTTGAGCTAGGTTGGACTTATGGCGGTCGATGGTAGCTTTCACATTCTCTAGTTCCTTCTCAAGTTCTACACGTCTAGCTTCCAGTTGGGTCAGCTCTGGATCGATCCTAAGAGACGAGTTCTTCAAATCATTGATCAGCTTTGTCAGCACTTTGGCCTCTTGCCTATTGGAGTTCTTCTTGGCTAGTAAAGCTTCATGGTTAGACAGTCTCCTCTGAGCCTTTTTCACCTTTGGAGCATGATCTTCAATGATGGACAAAGATAACAAGACCTTGGTGAGAACCTAATGTAGACTAGGCCCGATCTTCTAAAAGGTATGATAGCGTCGATTGGTGGAGACTCGACGTTCACAATCTAGGCTTCAAACCAAGATAGATTCAGACCCCCGCAACCATTACACCACTGCTCCGTTGGTTATCAACCATGCAAACGCGATTGACCTCGCCGAGAAAGCTTTCCTACAAGCGAATCGAGAACACAAGCAAGAACGGGATGAACGCAATCTAAAATTGCAAATAAATATGAGGCTATGATAACAAGAAGGATTTCAAGTCTTTATTCAAAAGGACTATTTGCCATAGGTGAACAAGATCAAGAACTAGGGCCGTGGTTCACAGCAAGTGGCCTTGGCGGCGATAGTTGCAGCAAAACAACATCTGTTTCATGAGGAAATCTAGAACTAAACAAAACCCAAACCCTAAGGAGAGTGATGGGTGCTATTTATAGAGTCTTGGGTGTCACCCCTGGATGCGCTCCCTAATGGGCCCAAACACAATACACGATACATGGTCCAACAGACCAAAAGACGGTGTTGCAGCACCCTGGCAGATTTTGGACACTGACTTGTTTCAATGATTTCCATTGATTTCGATGATCTTTTGAAATGAGACCACTTGGATTGACTTACTTATCAAATTAGCTTTCCAACCATATGTGGATCGTCAAAAATGGAGTCCGAATGCGTCCTGGGTTACCAGTTTAAGGCAGACTGGTGCTGGAGGCCGATGCAGACTCGAACTTGAGTTGCTTTGGGCCTCCACCTCAGGAATTCGAGCCGAATTAGCCTTGGACCTCCTTCTTGACTTGGACACCCTTGCTGGCCTCCTACCCCTCCATACCATGTGCCAAACATGGTCATATGCATGGGTGTCATGTCCTCATCATCCTTCCCTTCTTAACGAAAAGTCATCCTCAGTGTCGATTGTGCTTGAAACTGATCCTGCACAACATAAAGGAGAACGGGGTTGCAAAGACAAAGGAAACTGAAATAATTGTGAGAAGGAATATGACCATGTTTCCAAGTTTCTAGTATGTCATCTCGCATAAAAATTTTAGCAAGCATGTAGACTCCATGATCCGAATGCACACGATGTATGTCAACACTATCCTGCAAAAGATTAGAACTAACCAAAGACAATGCAGGAATAGATGATCTAGTAGACATAGGTAGCAACCAACAATGCTCCCCTTCTTGGAAGTGAACTTATTTCTTTGAGGAACATGAGAAAATATTTGTATTATTAAGGCTGCCCTCTAAATGATCATAATCTTATACAACAAAAGGAGAATTCATATTACTACGAATGTATACTCGATGTATCATATATTGTCCCTTGTTATTATATTTGTTAATAACATGATATGTGTGTTTAGAGAACCAAGGCAAATTAACATATTTAAAAAGGCTCTCCTCTAAACAATCTAGGTTATACAAAACATCAAATTCAATGTAACCCAAAGTATGTAAAGAAGACAACAGTTTGAACTCATCAGTTTTAGTAGCAATATTAATAATATGTTTATTTTTAGCACAAGTGACTGGTTCCAAAACATCTAAAACTAAGGCATCATCAACCAATTCATCTTTATCACAAGGAACTTCAAGCAAATTATCATGGGATGGAGATAAATTAAGAGAGGGTTCCACTAACAATTGCTCTATGATAGCATGGTTTGTAGAAGAATTTAGTACATTAAAACAATTCTCACCTTCCATGAGTGTAGCACCATGGGCATTACCTATGTTATCAGCAGGAGTAATAGGTGCATTGTGAAGTGATGGTTCTGAATTTGCATATGAGGTTGTGAGCTCCTCATTTTCTTCCATGTCATCCTCTCGCTTATGTACATTATCCTGCAGAAGGTTAGTCATAGTGAGAGGAATAACAATAGACTCTTCCTCTAAACAGTGCACCTCAGCATATGAAGTCAAAATAGGAGGTGGATTAACAAAGGTTTCTCACATAAGGAGTTTCATAGCATTCTAAGTTTGAGGTTTATCATAAGGATCCAAAGACTCCCATCAAGATAAAGCAGAATGTCGCAAAACACTAGCTGCATTTTTTACCTTCCTCCTTGGACACATAAAATGAGTAGCAAATATGTTATCGATGGAAATTTCCCACTCCATGTACTCATCAGCACCTATACCATCATAAGTCGGTGGATATGAACAACCTGTCATTGTTAGAAGACAGCAAAAGACAACACAAAAGTATTATCCCTATCAACTACTTAGGTTGTGGACAAGGAAAAATAAGGCACTCAACTCTCAAGCGTCTTACCACGGTCTTACAAGTGTTCTTACCAAAGCAACAGGTGGTGCAATCGGTCGGTGACTATAATACCATTGTAGCTTGAGTGTAATAGTTGCAAGGTGAACCTATACTTGATTAGAAGAAAGTGGAGCTTTGACAGGCACAATATAGTAGCAAAGAATAGCAATAATTTAATTCAGAAATTGCAAGATTGAAAAGTAGTCCTAGGCTAGTCTATGTCGCTGGCCTAAACTCGTCCTGGACCTAGTTCAAGCAAGCGATACAATACTACTCAGCACAAGGACTCAAAAGGATGCAAGCACTTTTGAACTTTTTTTCACTTTCTTTTTCTTTCCTTCTTTATTTTTTCTCTCTTTTTTTAGGTGTGGCTTTTTTCCTTCTTTTGGTTTTTGCACCTCTTTGCCTTTAACTCTTTCTTTTTTTTACTCAGAAAAGTGCTGCAAAAATATTGTAAATAAAAATATCAAGAAGTTGCACTATAGCGTGATATAAACTCTCAGCTAGCAAAGCAATATTAGTAGTAGGACTGCCTAGGCGTGGACACCCTAACAGGAACTTTCCTTTTGGATTAGCGCAAGGAAAAACCAAAGAGATGCCCAACAAGGATCACAACTAACCAACAGTAGAAAATCTTGTGTGCATATTATTTCCAAAGAAGACTATAACTACCAATTAATGCTTTCCTTTCTTTCTAACTGTGCACAAGAATAATCCACCAGCTACAACCATAGAGATCAGATGAGATATCCTTTTTAAATGTGGAAATAAGGATCAGGATAAAGATTTGTACTATATGTCTCTCTCAACTTGACTTATTCTTTTCCCTCAATTTGCTCACGTAACAACCAACAGGGATGCAAGATTTGGCAAAAAAAGAACAAACTATCACCACACTGGAAGACAATACTTGGCACTAGACCAAGAATAAGATCAGAACACAATGAAAACTAAGACGCGGCGAGGGATGACAGTTCAATAAAGCAAACTGAAATTAAAAAAAATGCAAAGACACAGCAGGGCTATAAGACTAGAGATATGTGATAGTGTATATATTTTTTTGGCTTTTTTGGACTATAGGTAATGCAAAAATAGTAACAATCCAAAGGGAAAAACAAAGTTATACCTAACGGACAACAAGGTCTCTGATACCACTTGATGTAGACTAGGCCCGATCTTTCGAAAGGTATAATAGCGTTGATTGGTGGAGACTTGATGTTCATGATCTAGGCTTCGAACCAAGACTGATTCGGACCCCCGCAACTGTTACACCACTGCTCCATTGGTTATCAACCACATGAACGCGATTGACCTCGCCGAGAAGGCTTTCCTACAAGCGAATCGAGAACACAAGCAAGAACGAGATGAACGCAATCTAAAATTGCAAATAAATATGAGGCTTATGATAATAAGGAGTTCAAGTCTTTATTCGATAGGACTATTTGCCATAGGCGAACAAGATCGAGAACTAGGGCCCTGGTTCACAGCAAGCGGCCTTGGCGGCGACAGTTGCAGCAAAATGATGTCTGTTTCATGAGGAAATCTAGAACTAAACAAAACTCAAACTCTAAGGAGAGCAATGGGTGCTATTTATAGAGTCTTGGGCATCACCCCCTGGATGCGCCCCCTAATGGGCCCAAACACGATACACGGTCCAACGGACCAAAAGACGGTGTCGCAGCACCCTGGTAGATTCTGAACGCTGACTTATTTCGATGATTACCATTGATTCTGAAGGTCTTTTGATGTGAGACCACTTGTATTGGATTCCTTATCAAATTAGCTTTCCAACTATATGTGGATCATCAAAAACGGAGTCTGGATGCATCTTGGGTGACCAGTTTAAGGCAGACTAGTCCTAAGGCCGAGGCAGACTCGAACTTGAGTTGCTTTGGGCATCCACCTCGGGGATTTGAACCAAACTAGCCTCGGACCTCCTTCTTGACTTGGACACCCTTGCTAGCCTCCTACCCCTCTATACCATGCACCAAACATGGTCATATGCATGGGTGTCATGCCCTCATCAGAACTGGGGATGAATTATCCTTAAAGGCCAAGGAGGCTTTGCATTAAATCTGAATCTTAGACCAAATCAGCTATATTCTTCTCAAGCATTGACAATATATCCCTTAGCCGATTTTTGGTCTCTTCTGATAAAGCTTCTTTAGAAGAGGTGGCTGATGAGCTGATTTCATCTTCATCTAGATACTCTTCAAGATTGAAAGAGTAGCTCGGAGCTAGAAGATTAAGTGCCTATATATAAGAAAATGTTGTTAAGAGGATTGAATCAGTTGATAATAAGATAAACGGTGAAGCAAGTATGGTACCTTTTCTAGGATAGCTTCTATCTGAGAAGAAGGAATGGTTGATGAAGCACCAATGGTATCTGGTTGAATCGGCTCTAAACTCTCAACAATGGTATCTACAAGCATCAAGGAAGATTTTTAGTTCATATTTGTTGCAGAGAGATAAACTAAGCATATGACTTCCTTACCATCGATTGTTTGCTGGACTGGAGATTCAACAGTCTAAGTGTCAACATCAATAGGATCACCTTCAATGGGTAGACTACCAGACTCCTGACCTTGCATGAATGTTTCTTTAGGGAGTGTCTGCATGGTAAATGGTTAGAGAAGGGTAAAAAACTGAATAAAAATCAAGAATTTTGAGAAAAAATACTTTGGCAGCATCAGGGGGTGAAATGGAAAGACTCACATCTTCTGTCATTTCAACCAAAATTGGCTCCTTTTGAGGATCAGCCGATGAAGGTTTAGTTCATGCTGACTTGAACGCCTAGGACAATAGTTCCGCACCCAGAGCGGGTTGAGATGCAATGGTCGATAACTGCAAGGAAAGACTCAGAATTAGAGATTGAATATCATTTTGGGAAAAGGATGAATTGTTTTACCTGAGCAGTCAATGGTCTCATTTTGCGAAGTCTTTTTCTAGTAATGATTTTTTGGGTTGTCCCTTGGGATGCCTTGCGCTTTGAAGATTGATATGTTACAATTGTTGAGGAAGCATGAGTTTTCATCAGCTTCTTCAGTGGAGGTGCAGCTGATCCTATTCTTGAGGCTGGGCATGGTGGCTGATAATCTATAGGATGTCATTTCCTATCCAAGCTTGGGGGATCAAATTCGGTGTCCTGAAAAATGTCTTTTAAAACAGTTGGTAGGGGGATTCATCAAATAATTTTTCTACAAAGGAATGGTAAGTTACCTCACTGTTGGAAGCAAACTCTCCATCCAAAGCTATGCATCTAGGATGGGTCAACCCATAAAAGAGATGGGAGTGTCATTCTTGACATCAAGAGTCAAAAAGGTTAGAAGTGAAGTTGACTCTTATCCAGTCATGTAAGCAAAAGGAAGAAAGATCTGATCCTAGTTGAAAGACTCTAGAGGCTTCCAACAATTCACTTATACCCTCTCTTGGCTTTAGTATATTCTTGAAGAACAGTTGAGGAGGCAGTTGACCAAGACCAAACTGATGAGCTACAAAAGAAGGGTTGTAAAACTCATAGGTTGGAAGATTGACTGGAAGGAAGGAACCTATAGACATTTTTCCACGACCACGACAAAACTCGATTGGAAGAACACAAGGTTTGATGAAGGAATTGAAGATTACAGCCACCATTTCATCTGAGCAACCTAATTCAAATCAAAATTTGAATGGGAAAACCAACTCATTCTCATCCTCATCATAGGGTAGTCAAGTCAGGATATCTGCATCAAACCCTCTATAAAACTTCTTGAAGAGATGGCCAACATCGATAGAAATTGTTATGGTCGATGCAGCTTCACCATAGTTCATGCACAGATAGGTTCTTCCTTCTTCACCTCTGTATTCCTCATCAAAGTTGGAGAAAGGAAAGCTCAAATTCTAGAGAGATTTGGCCTTACAATCTTATGCATGTACGAGTTTAACCACATTTGTATTAGCCACCAAGGGCCGCTAATGGTGTGCATTGCTTCATTCTTGAATAGCTAAGCGACCACCTGATGTATCAAATGGTAAGCTGATCCCAACAGATATTTACCAAGAGGAATTTTAGCGCCTACTGCTAGATGCTCTATCATGAGTTTATGATTGTAAGTCGGACCACAAGATGACCCACAGAAGATAAATCTTTCTAACCACATGTTTAGGAAGGCCATATATTCTCTTTCGCTAACAGTTGACCTATCTCCAATATAGTTCAGAATGTAGCTTACCCATCCTGTGCAGTCTGATATTTTGGCTAATTTCTTGGATCTGGCACTTAAAAGTCATAAGGTTGCATTGATCCTATTATTCTAAGGTTGGTCAACATATAAACATTGGCGAAAGTGATGGTCATTGGGCCATGACAAAAATAAAAGCATTTAGGGTGTTAGACCAGAAATAAGATGCAGAAATCAGGAGTGAATCATTCTGCTCCATCTCAGACAATGAGAGTGTCGAGCATTGATTCAAGTAATAAACCTCCCAATCTCCAGCCTTTTTCGCCGATACCCTATGGAACCAATCTCTCTATCCCCAAGGCATTTTGGGCCAGTTTCTCAAGAGAGTTTTGGTGTTCTAGGAGTTCAAATCCACTACATACTGTTTGAAGGAGATTCGGTTGGTTTCTTGATGAATAAAGTTAGATGGATCAGGGTCACCCATAGGCCTAAGAAAATAGACATTGGAAGCAACAACCGATGGAATCAAGATTTCATTCCTCATTTCCTAGAAACCATATGAAATCAATTTGAGAAGAAAGGAAATGTAGGGTAGCGGCTGGTACTTGGAAAGAAGGAACTTGGAAGCATACCTCAGGGACATGGTCGCTAGTCGCCATTGTAGCCAAAATAGATCTAAATCTAGGAAGGGTTACTTGAAGAATAGCTTGATGAAGCAGAGGATTTGCTAGGGTTGAGGCCATGGTGATGGCGGCTTTGGTTGTTAAGATTTGCTCGAGAAAGAAGAGGAAATCAAATGGGCCGAGTAAGTTGGAAAAGATACTGTTGGGATATTATATAAGACTCAGACCGAGAAATCAGGAGTCACGCGTATATCTCAGAATAAAATGGTTGCGACGTGGTAAACAGATAAATAGGAATTTTGGAATAAAATTATTTTTATCCCAAAATTGGGGGCATGTGTTTACACCAAAATTTGGAAAGAAGAATGCAACAACTCAGAGCTTCCAAGATTGTGTCAACCAAGGAATCAATTGCATAAGGATCGATATCAGCTGATTCAGATGCGGCACTAGAATTGGCTCTCTTCGAATGACGTCAGCAGATAACGACAATGAGCTATGGTTGGCATCGGGAAATACATGTCGGACTCTATAAAAAGAGAAAGATTAGGGTCCAAGTTATCTTAAGTTAGGAATGTTTTCTTTTATATCAAAGATTATAATGAGTCGTACTTGAGTAGGATTCATGCTTAGGCTCTGGGTAGAAATATTGGACCCTAGCTATTGTAAAAAAAATCAATCCAATCAATACAAATTACTTTTTTTGGTTTTACGCCAACCCTTAGGAGTAGGAGTAGTGTAGATCTCGGTGAGTTTCTTCAACAAGCAGCGCTGCATCGGTCCGGCCAACCTTCGGCTTGTCTGTAAGTACCGTCATGGCTTATACTTCTGTTTGTAAGGCTGCATCGGTTAAGTTCAACCTCCACTGCGAACTCTAGTATAAGCTAGTTATTGATCCTTATCTAGTTCAAGTACGGCTACATCGGTTAAGTTCGACCTCCACTGCTCGAATTAAATCAAGGTCAAGTTATCGGCTCTGCCTAAGGGTGGAATCCTTTGGGTAGATTCATTAAGTTACTGATCTTGCTGATGTTCTTATTGTTATTAGTTTTCAGCAACATCAACCTGCCCGGTTAAGATCGATCAAGCTTGGCCTCATATCCTTTTAGTCCATCGTTTGCTTTGCTACAATACAATGTTTCTTACTTTGAGCGATGGGTTATGTTTCATCGGCTATTCTACTTCGATCTTGATCTTGCATAGTATGCGGTTAAGGCATGTCTGATCTTGAGGAGGTTTACTGGCTAGTTAAATATGGTCTATAGTTCGCTATTATGGCTGTAACGATCTAGTCGATCCCCATTGATGGCACTTTAGATCGGAGGATGCTAGTTGGTAGATTTATTTTCGATCAAGCATGACCTTGACTATTTTCTATGCCTGCATCGGCTAAATAGCCGATCGCCCACACTTTAATGCCTACAGTATGTTTCCATGATTCTGTTAAATGTGAATAGATCTGTTTACTTTGAAGGTTTGATTTGTTGTCGTTATAACGGCTGCCATCGATCCTGTCGAACCCCACTGTTAGAGAGAGAAGGTTAAGTCTGATGAGTTCATAGATTTGTCCATGTTAAATAGTCGATTGTTTACATGTTGTAGTCCCTTTTCCGCCTGAATCTGCTATTTCAGCATATCCACTTAAGCTTTCACACATATAGCATGTCTTTCAGAAAGACTATCAATGTATAGATGGTTTTACGGATTCTTTGGTTTTAGTTTGTTATTATCATCATAGCTGCTATTGATCTGGCCGATCCTCACTGTTCATGGTAACAGATTAGATTCAAAGCGTCTATAGATCCATTTGTACTAAATAGTCGATTTGTTCGCATGTTATATCCTTTCTCGTTAGATTCATCGGCTCAATGCTTTACACTGGTAATACCCACCTAGCTGATGATTTTACTTATACCTGCATGCATTATGCTTGTCAACATAAAATCAATCACAACCCAAAAGCTTTATAGTCCGTAACAGTCGATTTCTTTGTGTATCGGCCGTTTAGTCAATTTTTCCCATCTGGTTGCTCCCGAAGCGACACACTTGGAACTGTCTAGGCAAAACCAGCATATTCCTCCTTAAATTACTGATAAACTTTCTCTCTTTATCAATTACAGGTCAAATTGACTAGCACGCCTTGGGAGGAATTCGTAGGATCGGCTAACCCTACATTTTAGCCAAGAGGATCTCTAGCCTTGCTCCATCAAGTAGATCCTTCCAGCTTGCTGTGTGCCAGGCGCATCGACACATTTTTGTGCCAGCAGGGGCCAAACACATTTGGGTGCCAAAGGAGATAATTTCCAACATGAAAAGCACCAAGAAGGTTTGGATCTCAAAAGGGAAGTGAGAAGTCCGATGGACTTCGGGGAATTTGGAGACTTGGCAAAGTATGGGTGCACTTCATGGGGTGCATCATTATGGACAAGGAAATTGCTAAGTGGGTTAGTGAATACTATGGACCCAAATTCCCCTTCCCATGTTTGGTAACTAGATTTAATTTCTTACAATCTCATTTAGCATCTAGTTCCTTTTCATGCCTAGGTTTGCATTTGCATGCTTAAATATTTTGTTTTGCATACACAAGGTATATCTTATGGTAGGCTTGCTCGGTTTCACTCTTAATCCTTGGAGCAAACCTATATGGTTTAAATTGTTTAGGACCACAACACATAGCTTGTTTTACAATTATTCATCTAATATGTGCCAAAGTCCAAATTATAGATAATTTCTCCTGAATATCACTTTCAAAAATGATTCTCACATTCATGTGATGTCATCTTTCAAGTGCTATTTTTTATTCTAAAATCAATGTGCATGTCTCCTACAAGTATTCCATACTTGTGTGCACAAATTTAGGGTGAGGTTACTCTACAAGTTGGATGCTTTGAGACTAACACCTTTTCAAGCTTATCATGTATGTAGTAGTCTTATTGCAAGGAAAATGGAGTGTCTGGAGTTAAGCATCATACTTCAAATATCCACCATCTATTGCAAGTTGTATAAATCAAATTGGTTTCCACATGTGGTATTTCTAAACCGATATCATCATGTTGATTTCACTTTGGTATTTATATGATTTCTCCATGCATTATATAGATTAAACTCCTTTGAGCATTAATTTGTCAATTATGCATTAACTTCATTTTCCATCATATGTATGCATGTATTTAGGGGAAGCTCAGTCTATGTAATGTGAGAGTCAAATTTTGTGACCTATTTCACTCCACATACAAAGGAACACAAAATTTGACCCTCCCTTGTGCTACTAATATCTTCCTTTTTGGTGTTTGATTCCAAAGGAGGAGAATTTGTAGGACCAAAAGCAAGCCCAATCATAATAATTTACAAGTGGTAATGGTCCAAGAAAGGAAGGATAGTGGATTATGGAGTTAGGGGGGCTTAAATCCATAATGCCACATGGGGACATTTGCAAGGGCAAGATAAGTTTCCAAAGATGTTTACATGTGGTATCTTTTAGCATCATATAACCTTGCCCTTTTGCATTGTATCCTAGCAAGTAAATAGTTTTTAAATTCTAAAATTTTTATTATTTGCTTGTTTTGGTCGTGTTGTCATCAATCACCAAAAAGGGGGAGATTGTAAGGAAAATAGAACCAAGGCCCATTTACTTTGGATTTTGGTGTTTGATGACCAACACAACCAAATTGGACTAATGGATTTGCAAGTAGTTGTTTTGTAGTTCAATAGGATGCAAAACATGACTTGGACAAAGGCGACATGATGATCCGATGATCACCACCTCAAGAAAGACATCTGAAGATGCATAGAATACATACAAGGTCAAGCAAAGTCCAAGCACGAAAATTAGAACCAAGCCGGACGCAAGATCACAAAAAAACAAGCCCGGCAGAGGTGACCAGATGTGGCCCTATGAGTGACCGGACACGTCTAATTAGGTGCCAGGCAACACCAGGCGTCGACAGCTGTGACCGAATGCTGAGAAGCAGTGATCAGACATAGAGCAAAATAGTGACTGGATGCACCGGTGACACTATCATCATCACGGCAGTGTTTTCAGCGTGATCGGACGCAGCAGACTGGATGACCGAATGCACGAAGTGCAGTGTCCAATCAAGTCCAGAGAGGTTCTAGAGCGGCGCTAGTGCGACCGAACGCGTCTAGTCGATGATGACTGGACTCTGAGTCGAGTCTGATCAACGCGCGTGCTCTAACGGTTGGGACGACCGAATGTGTCTAGTCAGGACATGATCAGTGTTCGATCAGTAGCAAAAAGCTAGGTTTCACTCCCAATGGCTATTTTCTCAGTGGGGCTTATAAATAGACCCCCAACCGACCATTTGAGTAATGTGGAGCTAACAAAACCTACCAAGGGTGTTGATACACTATTTTAGTGATCTCCACTTGCATAGTGCTTAGTGATTCATTAGGTGATTAGCATAGGTGCTTTGTGAACTGCTTAGGTTGATTACACCACCGCTTATGCACTTGCTCTAGGTTTAGGCCTAGTGTTTAGTGAGGTTTGCATACCTCTTACCACTCGATGCTTATGCGCACCATTGTTGTACATCAGAGGGGCTGGTAGTCTTACGAGATCACAACAACCGCGTTTGTGGTGTGGCCGCCACCGTGTATCGAAGTGAACAAGGCCCATGGCGTTTTGGCCAGAAGCTTGATAGTGAAGACGGCGAGGAGTGGTCTGTGAGAGGCTTGTCAGAAGGCACACCAAAGACCCACTTGTGTGTGGGGAAGGCCCAGGGCTATCCATGGAGTTACCCGACCAGGAGCTTGGCCCTTACGAAGGATTCCTTACGAGGGGCTCCAACGAGTACTAGGGGGGGAGCTTGCGCGCTTCTCGATACCTCAGTAAAAATACCGGAGTCATTGATGGGAATTTGCATATCTCTACCTTACTCTTTAGCCTCCACATTTATATAGTTTGCATAACTCCTTTTGTGGTAGAGATAGCAACACACTAGCATAATCGTAGTTGCATATTTAGATATTTATCTTTTGCATATGTTTTGCTAAGAATAGAAAAATATGCCATAGTTTAGAGTTAGAGTTTTAAGTTGCCTAATTCACCCCCCTCTTAGGTGTCATAGTCTCCTTTCTATGTCACAAGAGCGGTCCGGCGGCAGCGCGCCTGACGTCGTTGTCCTTTCTATAGGTCATGATGATTTTTCTGGTGAGCGTCAATGCATACTATGCTGCGGTTTAGCCCAGTGCTATCTCAAAGGTGAGCATCTCCATGCAGAAGTTGGCTTGACCCCCCGAACATCACTGATAAGTCGACCTACAGGAGGGGGATGGCTTGGAGCCCGAGTATGACTCCATAGAATGGAGCACTAGACGGTGGCATAGCTAACCATGAAAGCCCCATGGCATCGTAAGTCTTGGTGTAGAGAAGGTTGAGGCCACTCCCGCCATCCATGAGGACTCGAGATAGGTGGGTCTTGCCGATAATTGGGTCAACGATGAGGGGGGAGCGTCCTGGTTGCGAAATGTGGTCGAGGTGATCCTTTCTATCGAAAGTGATCGTGGTTTTTGACCATTTCAAGAATGTTGGGACAGCTTCGCCTAGGGTGGCCACATTGACCTCCCTAGTTGTTTGCTTCTACCATTGTCTAGACTTGTACACCATCGGTCCACCGAAGATCATGAAGCACCCTCTCAGGTCAGGATATGCATCACCTTCTCTTCATTGTCAACGTGTCCAGACAGCGTGTCCATGCCAGTTGTCTTGTAGTCACCACTAAAATAGCGCTTGATGAGGTCACATTCTTCGAGGGTGTGCTTGACTGGATAGCCATGGTTGCGACATAGCATCTTAACTATCCTATCGAAACTGACATGGTTGAGCTTGCTAGTTTTCTGCTTGTGGACCCTATCGACGGCCTTGACAAACTCATTGTCGTGGCACCTCTAGCTATCCTTCTTGCCTTTTATACGCTAGTTGCAGTCCCTAGCCTCGTTCATGGGTTCAGCTTGTGCCTTGTCCTTGTGCTTGTAAAAGATTACATGGACGGCCTCCTCGCTGGAGGCGTGGCTTATTGCGAGGTCGAGCAACTCTCATGTCATTTGTGGATTGTAGCACCTAATCTCATGGATGAGTGCTTCGTTGGTCATGCCAGAGATGAACGCTTCGATCATGTCTGCATCCACGATGTCGAGAAGCTTGTTGTACTGCTTAGAAAAATGGCAGATGTACTCATGTAGAGTCTCTCCCACCTTCTGCTTGCAGGCTTTGAGATCCTAGGAATTTCTAGGGCGCACGTACATGCCCTGAAAGTTTCCTACTAAGACATGCTTGAAGTCTCCCATGAATGGATGTTGTTCATGGAGAGATGCTCAAGCCATGCTCAGGCGCTCTCTACAAGGTAGAGTGGCAAATACTAGATGATGAAGAGATCATCATCCGCTCCGCCTACTCCACAGGCAAGGCAGAAGTCTTCCAACCATACGGCATGGTTGGTATCCTCAGAGTACATGATGATGTTCGGCAGTGCATGAAAGTGCACCTAGAATGACATCTACCGGATCCTTTTTGTGAACACCTATGGGCCACAGGCATCCGGGCTCGGGCTGCGTCGAGTGTCCTACACCCTTGGATGTTGGCCATGGTTGTCTAGGTCACTGTCACCATGGTGTAGTTGATCTTTGCACGCCCAGTCTGGCCCAAGGTGCCTGGCACCTTGAGTTGGTCTGGTCAGAGCTCGCTTAGCGCATGGTGCCCCATGGGGGCACCACGTGCCGAGGAGATGTGTATGAAGCTGGCCTTGGGATGTCGCCTCCCTATAGAACTTTGAGCTAGCTATACCACCCCTATCTCTAGCAGGTCTCATAGCTCCGGATGGATGTGTTTTCCCTCATCGATCGAGGACTCAGGGGCCATCCACATGATCATAGCAGCTGCCGCGATGTTCTGGCTTGCTCGAGGGAAGACTAGCGTTTCCATCTTACCCTATTGGATTTGATCATACACGTGGCATGCCCATGCCCACGCATCCTTAGTGTTGAGGCGCTGCGAACTAGGGCATCCTTCGTCATGGCATGCGTTGGCTAGATCAGCTTCTCACGCCCTGGCTTGTTCTAGGCACTCCTAGTCATACTCGTCCTATTCCCTAGGGGTGCAAAGAATCAGATAGGCTTTATCTTCTACGTCCTCTACCGGTGCTGCCCCATCCTCTAAGGGGTGCAACATGTTGCATTCTCTCGGTGGAGAGCAGCTCTACTCGAAATCAAACTTGGAGTCCATCTTCTTAGGGGTTGCCAGCAAGAGGTCAAAGAGGGACTTCAGATCATGTTCCATCATCCCCATAAACCCAGGGGAATCTGGCATCATTGTTCGACCATTGTGCCTAGCTAGCTCTCGCTCGAAGAGAGTGATTGTGTCCCTCATTTTGGAGGGTAGTAAAGTATTAGGGTTCTAGAATTCAACCTCTGGTGATAGGGCCCGCTTCCGAAGAGTTGGGCAAAAGTGTTTGCCAACATGTAAAACACGTGTCGGCTCAGTGTTAGCTCAGAGTTCGCCCTAAGGTATGTGTCAATCCTACATGCTAGCACTCCAGAGTCGACAATCATGGGACCGGCTTACACCGGTCCATGATTGGGTGTCAAGATGTATGGTAGAGCCACATTCTCTTCGCTCAGTCACAGCCAACCTAGGTGGTTGGCCATGAAGTCCAAATCCCCGAAGTGTAAGGCTTGGCCGGAGAGAAGACTGTCTATGGGAGCTAGCCCATTGATGTTGGTGAACTCAAGGCTTCCAAAGCAGATGTGGCCACTGAGGGCCACCCCGAGGGCAAGTCTGACATAGGTGTAGGGAGCCATTGCTTCCTTCTCAACAATCGAGAGCGCATGATTGTCCCCTACCTAGCGCACGAACTGTCGATATTTTGTAAACCAGACTAGTAAACTTATACAATTGTCGCATTGCTCTAGCAAGATGGTGGTAGCATTCAATAGACATGAAGGTTTATACTAGTTTAGACTGAAGCCCTACATCCAGTCTTAGAGATGATCGAGTACGTGTTCCTCGCTTGAATGTTCTAAAGTTCTTACAATGGGGGGTGTAAGAGTGATGAAAGAGATGGAGGGACCTATGCTAGCTGAAGGGCTGCCTAAAGGAAGCTCTAGGAGCCCTACTACAATGGTGAATGAACGAAATGGTAGAGGATGTCCAATGCATTGCCCTGGTAGTCCTTATATAAAGTTTAGGGCTAAGGCTGATACAAAGAGGAGGTTCCCCCAATCGAAGGGTCATGAGCTTGAGGGAGGTCCTATCTAACTTGGCTTGTGAGCTGTGTCATCTTCTAGTGCTCGTCTAGGCATGGCTATCGTCATGGTCTAGAGGCCACGTCATGGCAGGGTGTGATGTGGTGCTACTATGCTGGCCATGGCAACACTATAGACATGGTGGTGGTTCGTCAGTCGTCCTATATGACACGCTATCTGTCATGGCCTTCATTGCCATCTCCTAGTTGCACGGGAGTTAGTAGCCGCCTTAGGTCATCGATCACCTAGTCGCTTCATGGGGCTAAGGGCCATGACCCTGATCATCAATGTTAGGGCTTTCAACCGGTCTGGATGGCTTCTATGTTGAGACCCTTGTCGTGGATCCCATCTGGTAGTGGGTAGGACCATATACCTACCTTATTGGGTCATATCCAGCCGGTGATCATCGTACCTATCGTTACCACCTCAAGGCGGTGTTGTCTTGTCCATATAGCATGGCACAGGGTTGGCGTTTGACTGGGCTGACTACTGTCATCTCTGTAACACCCTAGGTGTTAGGCTTGCATAATTGCACTTGCATTGCATGAGCATAAGCATCAAGCATCCTTATATGAGCTTTCACATATGAAACATGCAATTGAAACATGTGAAACATGACTTGTTATTTTATGTTTTCCCTATGTGTATGCTTATGATCATGTGTGATTGAGTGCAAGTTATTGATGTTGGTCACTAAAACACCTTAGCTACACTTAGGATGCCTATTGGAACAATGTTCATGTGGATCACTTTGCCTAATTAAGCTCCTAAGTGATGATATGCTGAGTTTGACCTAGGATTTACATGTGATCAATGTATGAAATGATTGTGGAACCTTAGGAATGCTTCTAACATGTTTAGAATGTCACTAGGAACTACTATAGTACTCATGACTAAAGCTAGTTTGGTCTCTAAGTCATCCCTATAGTGTTAAGTACCAATTTCATGTTGTATGTTTGACTAGAGTTGAATATCACTTTAGAAACTTTGCATGGTTATGCACCCTAAAACAAAGTTGTAGAACTCAAGTAGTGTAACAACTTTTATTTTTGGGTCACAGGCTAATTCAGCTCCTAACATGTTTGAAGTTAGATCACAAAAATCATCACAGTGCTATTTGAAACTTGAAAATTTTGTCTAAGTGTTATAATGCTTTACAGTGTTCGTGTAGTGTACTTTGGTGCCTCATAGTTTGAAAACCATGGAGTTTTAGACAATGTTGATATTGGCAATGTTGGAGCTTACTTGTAGCTCTACCACTTTGATTAATGGATCTCTCGCTAATTTGCGTCGGTTTGAGAGTTTGAGGGAGCCGAAGTTTGTGTTTCAATCGTATTTTTGCGGTAGTATTGGTTTCTTTAGTATTTGAAACATGGCCGACCGTGCTCGCAGGCACTGCAGGTCATGTGGTGCCCTCACTGCTTGCATGGCCACTAGCTCTCCACCCAGCTGCGCTCATGTAAAGGAAAATGGCACCCTCTGCTCCCTCTCTCACTCACTCATCTCTCTCTTTATCTCCTTTGTGTCTCGCTAGCCATGGCAAAGGCAAGCCGGAGCTCCATCCACCACCATCACCCTACTCCTCTCCTCCTTCCTCTAGCTGCTCTGCCCACCGCTGCTGGCCATAGCAGGGCCATAGCCGGCCGTTGTCTACCGCCTGGCCTCACGACGCTGTCGTGCTCGACCACGTCTATGCCACCATGGCCTTCTCCTGGTAGAACACTCGAGCAGCCGCGCCCTCCTCCTACCGCTACCACTGGTCAAGCTATGGCCAGGCATGGTCCATGGCCTACCATGTCCCTACAGCTCGTCGCCGGCCCCTCCCCGCCGCTGCCAGCTCTCGCGACCAAGTCCGGTCGACCCCAAGCAATGCGTGGCTCCCTTGCTGTAATGAAGAAAGAGCAAAGGACCATGGGCAGGAATTAGAAGAAATGGGAGGGTCTAAGTGCAAAGTCGTGACTCAGTTGAATAGTGCAAGAAAGGATCTTTTTGTTTGAGTTTAATTTGTGAAAACTGCAGGGTTCTCGATGCAAGATCTACATCCCTTTTCATTGGTTTTTGTAGATTTGGATGATCAACTTTGCAAATTTAAAGTAATTAGTAGAAAAATCGTAAATTAGTAAATGAGGACTTTTTGGAATCTTTGTGAAATTATCTATGCAGTAGATCTATCATATGTCATGTTTTAGTTTAAATATTTTTCTATAAAAATAGATTTATGCAGTTAGGTTTTTAATACTAGTTATGTCTTGTCTTTTTCATAACTGCAGTTGTGTTGCTCAAATAAATATGAAATTTTTATGGTAGGCTACTTATGATATGTGTATGCAATAGAGCACCGACACTGAGTTGTGGCCATGGCTGCCATTACCGAGCGACAAAGCTCCTGCGTCGTCGTTCCCACCGCTCCGGTCCTCCTCCGCCTGCTTGGACCTCGTCTTGCCTACCCCACCACCAAGCACACGTGGTGTGCCTCTCCTTCAAGCGCAGTGCACTGCCATACACGACGGCCGTCGTCTCAGTCCACCCTGACATCATGGCCAAGCTGGCCTGGGTCACTCTGGCCGAGCTATGCCCCTTGGCCAGCCGCATGGGCTCCCCCTGGAGTGGGCGCATGCCCCCAGCACCACCACTCGCCGCTAACGAGCTTCACCATCCCGAGCCGCCCATCTTCCCCTGCTCTCTGTTGTGGAAGCAGAGAAGGACCACGGGCATGAATTAGATGAAGTTGAAGGGCCTACGTGTGAAGCCATGACTTAGAGGAATAGTGCTAAGAAGGGCCGGTCCGTTTGCGTTTAATTTATGTTTTCTACAGGGACCCTAGTGCAAAAGTGTTTTTCCTTTTCTTTTTCATTATATGCATATAATCAGCTAAACTTTAGAAAATTGTAGTAAACTGTAGAAAAAACCAAAAATAGCAAATGAAGACTTTTTGGAATCCTTATGAAATTATCTATACAGTACATCTATAATATGGCATGTTTTAGTTTAAAGTTTTTTCTGTAAAAATCAATTTATGCAGTTAGGTTTTTAATACTAGTTATGTCTTGTCTTTTTCATAACTGTAGTTTTTTTGCTCGAATAAATGTGAAATTTTTATGGTAGGATACTAATGCTATGTATATGCTCAGGTAAACATTTTAGGCATTTAGGCTTGATAGTTTAAGAGATATAAAAATAACAAATGCCCTATGTTGCTTTGCTCCTATTCTGAATAGGCCTGCATGCTTGTATTAATTGGCTAAGTTAAGTTATGAATCATGCCTTGATGAAAATACATGAGTTGTAGTACTTTTCTTAAGCTTTTCAAAAAGCTAAATAGTATATTTTTTGGTTAACTAGATTTTTAGTTATTGTTGCTTAAATTTTTGTGGTTGTTTCTGAACAAACCCAGACAGGGTTGCCTTGTTCATATTGTGGGGCCTTTTTAATAGTAGAATTTGCTTTAGGTGTTTATAACAAAGTTTTTTAGAATTTTTTAAGCTTTCTAAAAACTCTAGAACCACATTTAATGGACATGTAGAACTCTAGTTATAGCTATTTAAATTGGTATGTCAGATTCTATCCATGTTTTAGATAGAGATGCAATTATTGGATTAATTGAACTTGTTAACTATAGAATCGTCTTGAGATGAGAATAATAAAGTTGTAGGTACCTTCATAATATTTTCAAAAAGTTATGATTCATATTTGTTGGAGGTCTAGAACTCCAGTTGTGCTTCTCTGAAGTTTCTATCAATTTTCTGTACCACTGCTGTTTGGGGCTGCATGTGCAGTTTTGCTTGTGCAATTATTTTCGTGGTGTAAATTATGTTTTCTATGGTTGTGGTGAATACCAAAGTTGTAGGTAACTTCATAAACCAACTTGTGTTAAATTTTCATGACCATAGACCTGATAATTTAGGAGCTATAGATTTTATAATTTCCCTATTAGGTTTTGCATGCTCTCTGTACAGATCTGAATGATTGTGTTGTTTGACCCAACTAAGCTTTGAATCATGTCTTGGAGATAATATAAGAAGTGTATTGATTTTTATGATCTTTCCGAATTGTTAAAGATCACTCCTTTTGGTAGTCTAAATTTCTAGTTATAACATTGTGAAGTTGCATGGCAGAATTTGTCCAAGTCTGGACAAAGGTGCTCAATTGTGCTTGATTGACCTTGTTAATGGTGGAATCACCTTATGATGATAATAAACATGTTTTTTATAATTTAATAATCTTTCTATAAAGTTAAGGTTCATGCTTGTTTGATGTATATAACTCTAGTTATGCCTTTTTGAATCTACTACTACTCTTCTGTCCTAGTTCTGTGCAGATCTAAAATATTGGTATGTTTGACCTGGTTAGCTTTAGAATAAGCTTTTGGTGATAATAACAATGTTGTAGGAAATTTTATTAGCTTTCCAGAAAGTTTAGGATCACCTTCTTTTGGATGTCTGGATCTCTAGTTATGGTTAAAACAAATAACTGTTGTGCTGCTGTCCAGATTTCTATACATGTGCTAGGTGATTGCTTTAACTTGCTCTTGTTTTGGCTAAACATGTTGGTTAGTTCTTGATCGATGCATGTGTGCAATATCTGAACTTAAGTTCGCTTGTATGCCATGCCTAATTGCTTGCTATCCCTCTATAATAGGTTGTGTGATGTTAGTTACATAACTCTAGGTGCCTATGTCTTGCATGATCTTATGTTTGCCTTGAATGCTATTATGTGATGCATCTCATATTACTATTCTTCATATTCATGCACTTGCATCTTATATCTTATCTAGGTATGCTAGATGAACCCCGTGAAGGACATGATGTTGGAGCCAAACCCAAAGACGATGTATGGTGGACTTATCCCAAAGATGGAAGGACTAAGCAAATGCTGAGATGGGAGATGTTCGCCAAGCGAGTGTCATCTAACAAACACTAACCTAGTGTTAGATTCCAGGCAAGTCCCGAAGCATTATAAGTCTCCCTATTTTATTAATGTCACCTAAAGTTATTCGTATTGATGCATTACATGACATGAGTTGTTTGAAAATACTTGCTGCATATTATCTTTCCTTGACCAGAAATATCTACCATAAATCCTATTTAAGTCTAGGAACGCTTAGCTATGCTTAGACCAGTAGAAGTCGGGTGATTTCCTATCACCTACGAGCTATAGGTGATAACTTGATCACGGTTGGCTATATTGTGCTATCGTGGAACATAACCTGGTGTGATTGATTAATTGGAGACCGGATGGAGTCTTGTGTTGTGGTAATCATAGTGATTCCGTCTGTGTCGTTTAAGGACCAGCCGTTGGAGGTCATCTTGTCATGTTGAACGCATACCTCTCACATAGTTGGCTGGATAAGTCATTCTAACTGTGAAGCCGAGTAGCTCAACTCAGGCCGGGGATACGAGCAGTTAAAGTGCACACCCTAAAGGCAGTAAGGATGTGCAAAGAGACAATGGCGTAAGCCCAAGGGTGGGTTAGAGTCCCGAGCCCCCTTGGCAGATTAGTTGTATCTTTGAGGGTGTGGCGCTGGTCCTACCCGTGATTGTACTTGAGTTGTACCAAAGGTGACCCAAGACTACCTTGGTGTAGGTATGTCTAGGTGTGTGTTAGGAATAATTCTCTAGCTGGGTAGGAATCGATTCGAATCGTTGTCTCTCTTGGATAGTGAGAACTTGACAGGATCACACTTCATCATATTAATTGATGGAAGTGCTGATTATGAGATTATGAAAGAACTCAACTAGATATGGTTATTATTGTGTTGATTTAATGATACCAACATATTTGGTAGAGGATAGTTGCTAATCTAGTATGAAATAGGATTAATAACTGGTGATTCACAGTTTAACTAATATTGGACAACTAATGCTTTTTATGCAAATAATGTCTATCAACTCTACTTATAAAACCTTGCATACTCCTTGGTGTCATTTTATTTCTGGTTTATGATGGGTAAGTCTAGTTGAGTACATTCGAGTACTCAGGGTTTATCCCACCATGTTACAGGTGAAGTTTTCGACATGCTAAAGATGGTGGCTACACCGGTGGGCTCGGTGACTCTATTTATTTCTTATCTATATGCTTTTGTCAAAGGATGTCACTTATGCTAGCAATATATTTGGAACTTATAGTAATGTAATCGTTTGAAAGCTATGCTATTTTTACTAATCGGTTTTGAAACCCAAACTTGTATTATTATTTGTGAACTCATTGTAAACATTAATTCCGCTGCAACTCTGTGTATATGATGTGTATTTGCTTAATCATACGATCTTAGTTGCGATATTGATTTACCGAGGTCCTACGTGACACTCAGTGGACTACCGGGTTTATATAAGTGAAAGTATGCGCGTGTCAACGTATTAGCGGGGACAACCGTACTTGATCTTGTATAAATTGGGTGGTTCTGTTACAATCTCGATCCTTGCGGGGTCAGTGCGGCGTGCTTGCTTCTATTAGAGTAAGCACCCTTGATTGGGCATGACCTCTCTCCGTCCCTTTCAGAGGTCGTGAGGGGAGAGGTCGTGAGCCCTACGGGCGTCATGTGACTAAGGCGGGTGGAAGGGTCGTGGGCAACCTTGACCCTAGTGCCTGGCTTGCTCTTTTTGGCTCTTACTGGGCCTCGGTCGTTTAGGCCTTTGCTGATGCGTCGTGGGCTACGCAACCCGCTATCTAATCGGTGCCTTGAGGTACCCCCGGGGTTATAACCTGGACAAATGTGGAACCCAAAACATGATCATGGCTTGGTCACATGGAGAAAGCAAAAAGGTCCAAGACCTATGAGCCCGTGCACGCTTGCAGAAAACCTCATGAATAGGCAAAAAGAGGTCAAGAAAACATTTTCTTGCGTTAAGCCGAAAGCCACAATCCCGACCCCATGACCTAGGGTCTCGTGACAGGCTCAAAAGAAAACCCAAATGCATAGAAAAGAGCATTCTTTTCATTCAAATCCCTAGAAGTACAAGAGCGGTCGAGCCGCTTGGAAATGTACTAAATCATGACTCCGCTATCTAGGTGGCATCGTTGGGGTCCCCAGAGGCGCTTGCTACAAGTGCGGGAGGAAGAAGATGAGAAATCGCTTCACTCCCCTTCTTGTAGCATCACAACCTCTGAGGCAGATAGGCGCGGGGAGGACGAGATGAGAGCAGGATCAAGCCCGCAGGTGACCACCGTCATGCTTTGGAAAGCATGATGGGGACACCAAGGGACGGCAACGCCTCCCTCGAACCATGGGCAACTCCCAGGAGTAGCCCATGGGCTCTAGGAGCAGTTGATTGTTGTCCTTGACACTCGTGTTTTAGCGACCCAAAACTAACGGGTTTGGGGAAGCGCTAAAACCACTAGGGCTTGCAGTTGGCCTGAACACCGCCTCAATCCTCCCCCGCTCGCAAGATCCCTTCTAGCACTAGTTGTCGAAGGGGTGCCACCAACTTCCGGGCACTACCAGTAGGGACACAGGAGGAGAACCATGTGGTTCTTCTTAAACTTTTTTCTCTCGTTCCTTCACCCTCTCAGCAGGAAGGACGAGAGCGGTTTGTAGATACAGTCATGGATGGTTCGAATGAAAGGAATGCCCATATTTATAGGCCCAAGGGTAGACCGAACAGCCTAAAACTCCCGAGCTGCGTGGCAAATCATGAGGGGACACAGCCAATGTCGGATGCCCACGTGAGAATAGGCAAAATCGAGACTCTCAAAAGGCAAAATCGGTACAACCTCGATGAGACTACTCGGTCCCGCCTAGGTCACGAGCCCCGACACGCAGCACACTAACATGGCTAGGCCTAACAGTCGCATACTGCGTCACTAGGGTGACCTAATAGGGTAGAACGCAACAACCACCTGCCGCATTAAAAGCACCAACCCACAAAGGGTCGAGCAACGAAGCTCGCATGAGCCACTACTATGGACCCACGCTCAATACGCACGCCTTTCAGCACTTTCATGATCACTCCGCGATCGTAAAAATGCTCGGGCGCTACTGTCGGGGTTATAACCCTGGGATGTCTCAGAGCACCGATTAGTTAGCAGGCCGTGTGCCCTGCAATACGCTAGCTGGCGAAGGCCCAAACGACCGAGGCCTAGCCAAGCTGAGCAAGCCAGGCCAGACGCTAGGGCCAGGGACGACCATGATCTCTTCCTCCTGTCTTAGCCACACGGCACACAAAAAGCGCATGACCTCGCCCCTGTCATGACCCTTGAAAGGGATGGGGAGAGATTGACCCCCCTAAGTACACCCACTTTAGCGAGGGCAGGCACACCTCACTGACCCCGTGAGGATCGAGGGGACATTAGTCACCTCGGTCTGGTCAGATGCCAACCCTGGACCACCAAGGTCGGACATGACAACATCGCCCCAAGGCGGTGACGACAGGCACGACAACCACCGGCCAGATATAGCCCGACAAGACGCATGTACGATCTCACCCACTACGGGATGGGATCCACGATGGAGGCCTTGACTTAGAGGCCACCTGGGCAAATGAGAGCCGCGACCCTAATGATCAGGATCATGGCCTTCGGCTCCTCAAGACGATCAGCCAATCGACGACCTAATGGCAGCTACCAACTCACGTACCGCGCCCTAGGAAACTAGGAGACAAGGACAAAGACCACGACAAAGGTCACGCCGTACAGGACAGCTGGTGAACTACCACCGTGCCTACAATGCCGCCACTACCGGCACAGTAGGCACCACGCCACACCCTGCTGTGATGTGGCCACAAGGCGATAACGATAGCCACGCCCGGACGAGCTCCACAAGATAGCATAGCTTGCAAGCCAAATTAACTAGGACCTCTCTCAGACTCATGACCCTTCGGTTGGGAGAACCTCCTGCTTTGTATGCGCCCTGGTCCTGAACTCTATATAAGGGTAGTCAGGGCACCCTCTCAATACATTCAAAATCCCTTACTCATTCACTCATTCTCCATCATAGCAGGGCTGCTGAAGCTTCCCTTTGGGTAGCCCATCGCTTAGTTTAGGTACTTCTACCTCTTTCACCATTCTTGCACCCCTATTGTAAGAACTTTAGAGTATTTAAGCGAGGAACATGCACTCGATCATCTCTGAAACTGGACGTAGGGCCTCGGCCTGAACCAATATAAATCCTCGTGTCTTTTGAATGCTACCATCGTCTTTCTGGAGCAGCGCGGCAATCGTATAAGTTCACTAGTCCGGTTTACGAAACACCGACACTACACAAATACTCTAATTTATAAGAATTAAATGCTAATTTAAATTAATTTTTAGCTCTAATAATAAGTATCCCTAACTGATCCAAACATGCTCAATATCTGATAAAAAGCGTTGGTACTACGTTTTTAGGTGGAACCGCCATCTCTATCCGAAAACCGATTAGGCTCTATTTTGGGCATGCACTATTGCACGTACTTTTGTCTAGGGTCCTTGGAAGCCTAAATGTTCGCTTTAAATTCTCATATTTTTAAATTTGTCTTTTTAAAATTTTGAAACAATAAAATTTTGGATCTCTAAACGATCTTAAATTAAAAAAATATCAACTACAAAGTTATATATCATGTTGAGAGCTACAACTTTAGTCTAGACCACATCATTATTTGAGAACTTAAAATGAATTTTGGGCCTCTAAACAATCTCATAAAAAGTTGTCAACTATAAAGTTGTAGGTCTTACTAGAAAAACAAAATACATTTTTTGTATATACTATGTCAAACATCCAAGGTCATTTGAAAAAGCTAAAATTTTGAATTTTAGAATGTGGTGACTTAAAATAAATATTTGGATCTCTAAATGTATTAAAAAATTATCAGCTACAAAAGCTATAAATCATATCAAGCTCTACAATTATAATATAAAATTTGTATTTATATGCATATGACTTCATATGGAAAATTATATTCTTTTTATATAAGAGAAAGCGAGATACCAAATGACAAGTGGAGCCTACTACTACATCAGCAAAACCATCTAAGAAACCATTTTAAAATAGTCAAAAGATAATTTGTCCGGGTTTAAAACTTACGAAGCGTATATATTGTCCGGTATTAAAGGCAGTCTGAATATTTTTAAAATTTTGGATGCAAATGTGCATTCCGTTGGTAAATCACACCCAAAAGAACAGAAAAAAAAAGGAAACAAAAAAAGAAAGAAAAATGAATATTCAGATCCCGACGATCAACCACTTCACAGTAGCAATAGCAAGTCGCACGGCTCCTCCATCCTCCGTTTATCCCTTCCCCCCCCCCCCCCCCCCCCCCCCCCCCCCCCTCCCCGGGTCTTCTCCAGCATACCTACCCTTCCGCCGCCTCAGCTATGGCGGCGCCGAGCTGGATCCGGCTCCGGCAGCCGCGTGCAACCCTCCTCATCCTGCTGCTCCTCGCCCTCAACATCTCCCTCTCCTTTGCCGCCAACTTCGAGGGCTTCGACTCCGACGACCTTCCCTCCGCGGCCGGTGGCCTCGATGCTGACGATGACGAGGAGGGGCTGGACGGCGTCGACCTCCCGCCCCCTCCGCCTATCTCCCTCTCCACCTCCGCGCCTTCACCTCCCGTCACGACGACATCCGCGCCGAACCCTAACCCCGCTACGCCTGCGACTCGGGACCCCACCCCGGCGCTCGACCTCTGGGACGAGGACGAGTTCGAGGGCATCCCCGTGCCGGAAGCGATCCCCTCCGACGACTCCGCCGCTCCAGCCGAGGCCGACACGTCAGATCCCTCCGCGGAGGCACCGGCCGAGGCGGCGCCGGCCGCGAAGAGGAGCCCGGCTGAGCTCCTCCGCGCGTTCTCCGTCGAGATCGCGTGCGTCAGCTTCCTGATCTGCTTCGTGCTCAACTACTTCACTGGGAAGCGGCAAAACGAGAACATCGCGCTGGCCTGGGCCACCAAGTTCGCCACCAGGGACTCCATCTTCGACAAGAACTTCAGCCTTCTTGGCACAGGCGACGGCAAGGACACGCCGCTCCTGCTCAAGGAGGGGCAGGACGTGTTCAAGTTCTATGCCAGTGGGAGACGCTTCTGCCAGGGCATGCTCGCCACCATGGAGATGCGGGCGCGGCACGACCTGCTGTCAAAGTTCGTCGAGCTGGTCTTCCCTAGGAAGGACACCATCACGTTCGAGGTGGTAATGAACGAAGAGGCCATGGACCATGTGATTCTGGCTGTGGCCAGGAAGAAGGCGGCCAAGACGATGCAGAAAGAGGAGAGGGATCTGCAAAGGTTTGCCAACGTTCTCACTTCGGCACCTGCTGGGAGGAAGTGGGTGTCGGATGAGCTTGCTGTGGTGGCCGAGTCTAAGGAGGTTGCTGGGGATATGATCACTGAGGCTGTGCTTGATCAGGTGAGAGTGAACTACAGAATTTTGGTTTTGTGGATTCACTAAAGTAAATGCTTCATTTGGATAAGATTATTAACTTAGATACTTACACTAAGTTGCTGCTTCAATATTTAATGAACTCGATAAAGGTGAATCTTAACTGCTGAATTTTCAAAAATATAATTCAGAAGGAGAACTACTGAAATTTGTGTGGTTTGAGGTAGGCTCACATTTTTTTGAACTTATGCTTTTAAAAGCTGACATTAGAGAACAGAGAAGTTTGCTTGATTGCTTGTATTCAACCTAAAGTTTTGCATTTTGAATTGCAAACTGAGCTCAACTTGTTGCTTTGATGGAAAGCTTATCAACAGTAGTTCCTACTGTCCATGGCATAAGTTATTTTGTTATTGTTCTTTATAGGTAGTATTTTGTTTATAGTAGGCGATGGGATACCATGAAGTTATGAAATGGATAGCCTTTTTAAATTATGGAATTGTATAAATGCAGATGTGCAGTAGCATGTTGGTAGATTTTAACTACCATTTATTGAATTTGAAACATGTCATGTTTCTCTCTCCTGAATTTCTTCATTCTTAGAGATTTATTTTTGTCTTTGATATTTTCTTGCTCTGCCACCTTTTGGACATTGATGAAAGCCTGGTTTGAACAAGGAAAGAACGTACTTGGACATTTGCTGTTACTTCCATAATCAAGTTCATTCATGCTAGAGATTTTTAATGATTGAAGTAGCTTCAGTTTCTTGGGCGTGTTTGGATGCAGCCCTGGCCTAGGAGCACCGGCCAGGCAAGCGCATCTGACCCCAGGTGCTCGAAATCGAACACCTGGGAGCGATGCCTGGCTCAGGCAGCTTTCCCACGCTGCCATCCAAACAGGCCCTGTTATAATATATAAAGCAGTTTTGAGATCAGTGGTATTGCCTGTGAGATGATTGGATTTTGGCAAGGTCCAATTTAGGTTATCCTGAAATCTGTTGTTAGCTAGATTAGATCTGCGGTGCTTATTGTAAAACAGTAAGTATGTCTGTTTCTAAATATTATGAATCATTTACTGGCACTTTCATCTTGATCTTTTGGGTTAGGACTTAAATGGGATTAACTAGGACCAAAAGAAAGCTATTCAGTTGGACTTGGACACTGTCTTAATACCAAGGACCTAAGCTTAAGCTAGGTTGAATGGATCAATTCGCCAATGTGACTGACTTAGTTTATCTTGTATATAGTGTGCCTTACCCTGCTTCTAATGATTCTTTCATCTCCAGGTTCTTGGTGAGAAGGCATTTGAGAAATTCGGAAAGTGGTTCATCTCGCTTCATCTTTCAGACCAGTTGGCAGGATCCTACAAGAAGGTCCTTACATTCAAGTTTGTATTGCCAGATGCAAGCAACATGTCAGAGATGACAAGATTGGTTGCTCTTGTGCCATACTACATTGATTTGGTTGGGCGTTATAAGCTCAGCTCTCATGTGAGTATCCATTTTTTCTCTTCGTAGAGCTCATCATCATGTTCCAATTATATGTCTAAAGTTTTCTGTCTATGTTGTTTGTAGGCTCGCTCAAAAACTGATGGAGCTAGAACAAAGGCCGCTCAGGAGGCTTTCAGGGAACTGCAGAGTGCCAGGCAGGAGACCCTGCAAAGGAAAAAGGCTGAAAAGAAGAAACTCATGGAGGAGGCAGATGCCAAACTAAGCGCTGAGGCACTCCGGAAGAAAGAGGAAAAGGAAAGGGCTCGGCAAATGAAGAAGTCTGGGCCCAAAGTGAAGATGCTCCGCTCTTAATAACGTCAAGATTCAAGAATCTAGCATAGCTTGGCTTTTGCTATTCACTTGTTGATTAGCATATAGTTCAGTTTCTGCTACTCATTTATATTCCAATTTTGGGCCACCATGGTTTCCCCTTGTGAGAATGAGCAAAAAAGATCGAGGAGAAAAGAATCCTCACTGGCGTTTCGGCTTTTTCTTGGATGTGTGCCAGAAATATCTGTAGCCTAATTCGCCCACGCAACTTCTTTGAAAAATTGGTTATGCAGGAGCTGTGTTGTATGAGAAATAGAACTTACATGATTCACTGTGTAAAATGGTGATAGAACTATGATATGAAATTCTATGCTCGGATTACATGCTTTCAGGTTTTAGCAACGTTGATCAGCATCCATTTCTGTTGTTTGTAATGTTTTTGTTCCTTTTTTTCTCACTCATGTTGAGACTTATAGAGTACAGTGATGTTACAGCCTTTCCGATATCTGGAATCCTGGTAGTGAAGTGCTGGATTGAAGTTTGATGGTGCTGTCCAATTGTGTGTGTTTTAGATAGATGTTCAACTGCGATTGTTTTTGTGACGCGTGCATGAAATTTCTGAGGAGAAATCCCGACTGATGCTTGGGTGAGTTTAAATGGAGGGATTTGGATGCTCTGAATTTCCTATAAAATTCCAGGGAAATTCAGAAAGCGATCAATTGTTACAGACTTGGATCAACTTTCCAGGACACATATATTTCCTATAAAAAGGATATTCAGACTAGTGCGTGTATGAATTTTACTCTTTTTACTCTCTTTTTTTTTGTCTAGAAAGGGAAATTTGCTGGTATATGATGAACTTTCCCCTGATTTTCCTATACAATTGGGAAAACATCTAATTTCCCTATTCGTTTGGAAAAACGGAGTCGAGCCAACAAAACCAGTTTTTGGCACCAACCCAGCAGAGCAGGCGCAGCCAGCAGCCAGCAGCCCAGCACTAGTCTCCGGCGGCGACCCACCTACCACCCCACCTTCCCCTTCCCAAGCGGAGCAGTATAACCCAGTACTAGTAGCCCAACAACCTCGCAGAACCGCGCCACCAGCCAACGAGCAAGAGCCTGCAGCCGGAGCTCCAATGGCATCCTTCTCCTCCCTCTCTGCCCCCTCCTCCTCCACCTCCACCCCGTCCTTCAACCTCCCCACAAAAACCTCCCCTGGCACAAGCTCCCTGTCATTCCCCAGGTGAGCGCCTGACCGGCAGCAGTCTGCCAACCTTCTTTCCCGCGTCGTCGGCGCCCGTCGGTAAAGGCTGCTTGTGTCTTTGATTCGCAGGGCCAGAGAGTCGCTGAAGTCCAGGGCCAGGATGGTGACGGTGCGGGCGGAGGCGGTTGACACGACCATCAGCCCGCGGGTGAGCGCGCTCAGGCCGTCTAAGACCATGGCCATCACCGACCAGGCCACGGCGCTGCGGCAGGCCGGCGTGCCAGTCATCGGACTCGCCGCCGGGGAGCCCGACTTCGACACGCCGGCCGTGATCGCCGAGGTGAGAACTGACAACTGAGAGCGGCCTTCTTAATTGGTTGGTTTGCGAAGGGAAGGGGCCAGGGGAAAAAGAGAGGGGAAGAAAAATAGGAACAGATGTCTTATTAGTTTGGATCTTGGTGCAATGTGTATCCTCCTGGTGTTAGGTGAAAGTGCTAGCCAGCTTAATTGCAAATACCTTCACGATGAATTTGTTTCGCCGATTCATGTAACAATATTTTCGTTTGGATCATAGCAACTCTGAATCTCATGGCAGAGCTCAGAGCAATGTATTTTGTTGACATTAGTAGCAGCTGTAGGAAGTTAGGTTGAATATCTTTCGTTGTTGCTTGGGTCCAGGCTGGGATGAATGCCATCAGAGATGGGGCTACAAGATACACGCCTAATGCCGGAACTCTGGAGCTGAGGAAGGCTATCTGCAAAAAGCTTGAGGGTGGGTGCCGACGGATTCCTTGTTCCCTGATTTGTCAGATTGGTTAAGAAATTTAACGACTAATGTTGGCTTTTGATATGCAGAGGAGAATGGTCTATCCTACACCCCCGATCAGGTGCTAGTAAGCAATGGAGCCAAGCAGTGCATTACACAAGCAGTTCTTGCTGTCTGCTCACCTGGTGATGAAGTAAAGCTCTCAGCTCTCTAAGTAGTCTTTAGGAGGAATTTTCTTAAATATTGCTCCATGTCAAGTGTTTAGGTATCCATGATAAGAGCAGCATATGCTTATCTTTGCAGATAATTAATTATTATTTGGACACATCCTTACTTTTGATACTGCAAATTCTACAACCTAGCTAATTGCTTCAATTTAGGAATGTTCAAAATTCTGAGGGTCCTTGCTCTGTATCTGGCTTCCCCTAGTGCAAAAGAAGTTATTCCTATAATTTGAGAATTCTGCCAATTCCAAGTTCTACACTGAATATATAGCTTAGGCTGAATCAAACAAACCCTGTAAGAATTGTGTCCACATACTGTTATTATCTGTCTACTTGAAATTTAGGAGGAATGACCTTACATAATAACATTAATATTTGAAATGTCCATAAAAGTAGCGGTATTGAGTCCTTCTGTCCTGATGTACTTTAGGGAGGAGGTTGTGGAAAGTAATCTTTAGGAGCCTAGGTGATTGCTTTATTCTTCTTAGTTTAACTGCAACTATGTATAGCTTAATCCAGATGAAACAAAACTGTTATAATTCTGTGGCGCTTATTGTTCTGGAACATTCTGCATTGCGTTCTCCAAAAATAATGAATTGCTATCTTATCGTAGGTTTTGATACCTGCTCCATATTGGGTCAGCTACCCTGAGATGGCTAGACTAGCTGGTGCAACGCCAGTTATTCTCCCTACAAGCATATCAGACAATTTCCTCCTAAGGCCAGAGTCACTTGCCTCAGTGATCAATGAAAATTCAAGGATCTTGATTCTCTGCTCTCCATCTAATCCAACAGGGTCTGTGTATCCTAAGGAGTTGCTTGAGGAGATTGCTGCTATAGTCAGAAAGCATCCTAGGCTCCTAGTAAGCACTATGATCTTATTATATTCAATTCAATTATTTTAGAGTTGGTACCCTTCATCAAAACTCCCACCTTTATTAATGATGTACCATGTTATTATTGTTTCCTTTCCAGGTTTTATCTGATGAGATCTATGAGCATATTATCTATCAACCTGCTAAACACACAAGCTTTGCTTCATTGCCTGGAATGTGGGAAAGAACATTAACTGTGAATGGATTTTCTAAGGTAGTTATCTGGCTGTTATTTTTATTTCTTTTTTTGTGGGTGAATCTAAAGGGCTGTAAGGGTCCTTCTGTAATAGCACATAGGGCCTGAATTTTTCAGAAAATAATTTAGTTGGCATATGGAACTTGAATACTTGATAAGTGAAGAAGCAGATTTCATTGTTCATTGCATTACACTATATTCAAGACCATATGCATGTCCAACTAATTTTTTGAATATCTAAATGATCTATATTCTTATAGGCTTTTGCTATGACTGGTTGGAGACTCGGATACTTAGCTGCCCCTAAACATTTTGTCGCGGCCTGTGGAAAGATCCAAAGCCAGGTGGGTAGTCGTTTAAAATGATATGCAGTTAAATATTAGCTGATTTTATTCTTACTCTCTTTCTCCTCACACTCACAATTGCAGGCTATAGCCAATTTTTTGTTGTTTTTGTTCCTTTCTTTGTGACGATGCTAATCTTATAAAATGAAGGATTATCTCACCAAAGAACCTTATTTCCTTGTTGTGTTTACATACTGACTTTCAGCATGAGAATATATTTATTTTTATGTTTAGTTCATCAATTCGTTGACATACTAACATCATATTGCCAACCATCTCTATTAATTAAAAGGACTGCAACCTCTATCATGCACCTCTCATTGTGAGTGCTGTGTCATTATGACATAATCTTGGGATCTAGTAGAAACTGACTTGAAATTCTTGAATTAGTTATCACACTGAGCCCTGATGCTAGTGCCTTGTTTACTTCAGTACACCTCTGGGGCCAGTAGTATATCACAGAAGGCAGGGCTTGCAGCTTTGAACCTAGGTTATGCTGGTGGTGAAGCAGTATCAACCATGGTCAAAGCATTCCAGGAGCGTCGTGATTACCTTGTAAGAAGCTTTAGAGAGCTGCCAGGAGTAAAGATATCAGAACCTCAGGTATGTTTACAGTACTTATTGAGAATATATAACATGCACCAGGAGAGTATCTAAGCTCTCAAATTTACAGGGCGCCTTCTATTTATTTATCGACTTCAGCTCGTACTATGGGTCTGAGGTGGAAGGTTTTGGTACCATCAAGGACTCTGAGTCCCTCTGTTTGTTCCTGTTGGAAAAGGCACAGGTAAGAAGTTACTTCAATTTTGGGAACATCAGTATAAGATACAAGAACATTACAGTGCTTATTGTTGATTGCATTATAGGTTGCACTTGTCCCTGGGGATGCTTTTGGCGATGACAAGGGTGTTCGCATTTCATATGCTGCAGCAATGTCGACACTGCAAACTGCAATGGGAAAGATAAAAGAAGCGATGGCTCTGCTCAGGCCTCCTATTGCCGTTTAGCAAAAGCAACGTATCGCTAATCAGTTGTGGACCAAAGGCTTCTGCATTTCTCTATCATATTAAATACATTCAATTGACGTAAAATAGGATCCATCTTCTTCCCTTTTTGGAAAAATTGTCTATGCTGTCATTTGGCTTTGGGAAGGGCGGGCCTGGTGCAAGTGGTAGAGTCTTACCGCCTGCGACCAGAAGGTCCCGGGTTCGAGTCGCGGTCTCCTCGCATTGCACAGGCGAGGGTAAGGCTTGCCATTAACACTCTTCCCCAGACCCCGCACAGAGCGGGAGCTCTCTGCGCTGGGTACGCCCTTTTTGTCATTTGGCTTTGGACCTTTTGTTTGTATCCGAAGATTTGGATATACTTGCTATAATATAAATGAACTCTGCAATGTTTTTTTTTTCCTGCAAGAATAGAAATGGAAAACTTGTCTTTATTTTGAAAACTTGAAAATACATGGAAGAAACCATGAACATGTTCTGTGAAAGAAGGCTATGGGATCCCCCCTGGGGATTACACAAGCACCGGCAAAAAAAAAGGGAAACAAGTTTTATCAGGTATTGCCATGCGCTTAAATGGACATCAAGATTTGAATCGAGAACTCCAGGTGAAAAAATTGTATTGCACACCCCCCCCCCCCCCCCCCCCCCCCCCCCCCCCACACACACACACACCCACCCACCCACCCACCATCAATCCCCTGGTTAGTGGAGATGCAGCGTAAAGCAGTGCGAAAACTGTCTGGTAAGACAGGTGTCCACTCCTTATGTGTTTGATGATCAAATCTGGTATAAGATTCCCATGGTACATCTTCATTTCAAGTTTTCAAGACCATTCAGGAAGTCCAGCTCAAATGCTTTGTTTCTGCCTTCATTTGTGCTGAGTAACCATAGAGGGTTACAGCAGAGAATACGGACTCAATATGTTAAGCCTGACAAAATGTAGACCTAGAAAGATCAATCGCAACACACCAAAACATCACTTCCGTTTTCAATATTAGATCGAGATTGGAAGTTGGATTCATTCATAATATACATAAAGGTACATCGCAACTTATACATGTTTGAAAATAGGAAAAGATACTCAACATTTATCCTAGCTACACAGGTACGCGACCATATATAACTGCAACAATCCAAATATTGCTCCTGAAAGGTACCATCCCTCTTGAGCATTTCCTCATCAAGTGATTAAGTATTGATATATAGTAACATGGACTTCCAGACGTCTACTATGAAAAAATTTACATCAAATGAAGGAATCTCCTTCCTGATAAGTAGAGCACAAAGTCCAGCTGACAACTGTTGAAGGCTACTCTAATTTGCAACAATTACTTCATCGAAGTTCCAATCTCTAACAAGGTCCCTGGACACAGCACGGCTGCGTTGAAGTCGAGGAGTGCCCTCTGTGCCAACTTGACCACTCACCATGGGAGGAAAGGGGGTCACTTTTGATGTCCCAACACTAGAAGTTCCAGCTGGTGTTACTCTTCGACCTAAGCAGGCAACAGCAGCTCCACATCGGCTTTCCTCCTCTGAACTTGACACTGAGTAGCTTCTAAGAGAGTGCGAGGGGCTGCTCATGCCATGGCATACAAGACAAGCAAGACTCATGGTTGTTGTCTGGCTGAAACCCCACTGGCTGCTACTGCAATGAATTAAACAATAATCTAACATTTTATCAGAACATATAGGAAATTCCATGCTGCTGAGGCATATAGAAAAAAGGTGTTGATGTGGCACCAAAGTAGCAACAAATAGATCCCAACACAGCTTTCTGACCGAATTTAAATAATTATAATCTCACACTGCATGGAGTAAACAAACTTCTACCAGCATTGCTGATTCATTCAGTAATAACTGGCAACAACAAACATATGCCATGAGCTATGCCCCTTTTTTCTCATATGTTTAGAATAAAATGGAAAGTCAATAATAACTACCATGCCACATATAATCATCAATGCCCAACAACCCAATGCATCAGCTCAATCGTGGGGAAGATGGTGGTCCAAATCAGAGTCATTCACAGCTGTGCAGGTTGCAAAATTTGAATGGCAATCAAGATTTATGTTCAGGGCTCAAATTTGCATAACCCAAAAGCACATTTAACACAATACTTTATAAAGGAAACGGCATGCATATAAGCATGTACAATCTGTACACGTTGGTATATATATCCCTCCATTCCAAATTATAAGACGTTTTGGCATTTCTAGATACATAGATTTTACGCCTTATAATTTGAGATGAGATGGAGGGAGTAGTAATGACAAGGGTTAAATCTTCTTATCGACATTATTCTTCTAGATACATAGATTTTACGCCTGATAAGGGATGGGGGGAGTAGTAATGACAAGGGTTAAATCTTCTTATTGACATTATTCTTCAGTGTTCAGATTTATACAACCAAGAAGCATGTATTACTACAAAATAACATGTGAGGCTAATTTAAGGGAATAACAGATCTACTCTGCATTCTGGCAATGACAAGGGCTGAACCCCTGGAGTGTCTTTACCACGCCCAATGAACAAAAGCATGTATGACAATGGATATGTTTAAGAAACAACTTTTTTGACCAACAAGAAAAAAAAGGCAGCAAAGCCTATTATAATTTTGAGGAAAGGGAAGTTCCCCTGCAAGATCAGAAGCAAGGACCAACTTCTCATTTCTCAATCCTAGTGGCGGACCCAGTATAGGACATGGATGTATACACATATAAACCCAATATTTTTTGCAAACCCTGAAGCTACCATGCATGTAGTCAGATCCGAACACAAATAGCGCATCTCCAACAGATTACTCAAATCATCCCCAATACCTTAAAAACAGCAGGTAACTGAGAGGGCTCCAACAGATTAATCATTCAACTCATTCAATTCAATACCCAATACCTAGGTATAACCCCCTCTCCCTCAAATGAAGGGGATGCATCCCCTCACCTATAGCGAGTCTCCACCTATAGTCCCCTCTACCTCAAATGGAGGGATGCATCCCCTCCCCTATGGCCGGAGGACATCTCCGGCGGCTAGTTGTGGCCGGAGGACATCTCCGGCGGCGAATCGGGGCGGCGAGCTCGCCCACCGCACAGCCGCGACCCGCCCGCGACGTAAGAGAGAGGGAGGAAGAGGAGCACCTGTGACGAGCTGGAGGGTGGCTTGGGCGGATCTGGGCGCCGAGCTCCTCGCCGGCGACCTCGCCTACAGACGCTAGCCGGGGAGAACGCGATGCGGCGGACGATTTGGTCAACGTGGACCACCGCCGTGTGCGTCGCGCGGGGCTTGCGGTGGCTACCGCGGAGGAAGGGACGGCGCGGGCGGTAAGAGAGGAGGGTAGGAGGTGGAACGCCGTCGGGCTCGGGGCGAGAAGAGGGGGAGAGCTGGAGATGGGGGAGAAGAGAGAGAGAGAGAGCAAGAGATCGGGGAAGCCCGGGAGGGGGTGTGTGTGTGTGTGTGTTTTTTTTTTTTTTTTTTTTACCGTCATCACGGATGGCACTAGACACGTAACAACATACACATCAGCTCCGCTGATCCGAGTCAGCCTTCTTAGGTAAAATGACCGTCCCTGCCCCTGACTTCTCCCTCCCCCTATTACTGACACACGGGTCCCACAAGTCAGATTCTTCTTCAACCTTTGGTCATCACCACACACTGAGGAAGGGGAGGAGCTCGTGCAGTCCATGGTGACACCGCCCGTCTCCATCCGAGACGCCAGTGACCCCGACGAGGCCGCGTCCACCGCTAGAGCCAGGGTCACGCCAGATGGAGCCGACCGCGCTCGTCGGAGCCAGGGACGGGCGGCGCTCGCTGGAGTCGGGGTCACACTCGCCGGAGCTGGCCGCGCTCCATGGAGCCCGGGTTACGCCTGCCGGAACCGAGAGACGCTGCGGCTGGCGGCGGCACGCATCTCCGCAGCGCACCTGGCGCGGTCGGCGGAGCTGTCGCTACGGCGCGAGGTGGCAACGTGGATGCTGGACGCTACGGAGCCGCGCGGGTTCAACATGTGCCAGCTGCGCACCAATTGGAACCGCGCCATGGCCGCGCTCTCCTGGGTCGCCGACGCGGCGCACTGGATGGAGGACACACTGGCGTGGCGGAATACCCGACAGCGACCGCGATGGCACACGCCGTGTTGGTCCTCCTCGCATGGCACCCGGACCTCATTGTGCCGACGCTGACGCTCCACACCGCCACGGTGTTGTTCGTCGCGCTGTGCGTCCTTGTGGCCATGGTGCTGTACATGGTGCCCATGAAGATGGTGGCCGTGTGGTGATCAACTTCTTTCGGTGGCTGCCTCCCATGTCTGAACGAATCATGTACAAGAAGGCAATCGGTGGCAATGGCTAGAGGATGAAGGAGAATCTAACTTGGGGCCCGCGTGTCAGTGAGGGGGATAAAGACGCCAGGGGCAGGGAGGTCTTTTTATCTAAGCCTGCTGACTCGGATCCGAGCTGGACAGCGGAGCTGGCGTGCCACGCGAGCACAAGTGGTAAATGTGTATTGTTTTTCTCTCTCTGCTGCTAAAAGCGTAGCGTCAAACCTAAAGCTGCTATTTGTGGAGGCGGCATCCGTTATGATGGTAAAAAGTTAAATATCCTCCGAGTAGGGAAGAAAAGGAGAAGAAGAGGGGGAAAGGACCAAAATAATTTAGCCATTGACTTGTGGATTTATCAGAAAAAAAATTAATTTAGAACTCTTTTGGAATGCAGCAATTCTACCATTTTAGTTTTTATAAAAAAAGACTCAGAAAAAATTATGCATTCCAAAGAGGAGCCTTAGCATGCGTTTGATTAGGAAGTAGAATTTCCTTATTATTAGGAGTCGAAATGGAGAGACCAAATTATACTGTGTTTGGCCGGAAGAAATGATTCCATTCCTTGCGAGAATAAGAAGAATCTCCTCCAAAGTCTAATTTATCCTAGCCTATAATACACCAGTTAGAATAAATCTACAACCACACAATAAATATTTGCTCCATAGTCACGATCTATGCTACGTCCACACTTACGAATGCACCTAGAAAATATAACACCATCAAAACGAATACACCAAATTATCTCTTAGTCATTCTTTCTCATTACCCATCTAAATCTGACGGCTTATGTTTAATGCGTCTGCCCTCCACGCTGGCGCTCAGCACTCCACGCCCCCATTCGGCAGCCATGGTTCGATCCCTGCTTCTCTCTCTCTTTTCCCGCAAAAACACGACTCCAGTGACCGTGGAACGGCGACGCGACGGCGCGGGGCGGTTGCGCATCGGTGCCGGTGCTCCGTCCCTGTCGCGCTCGCGAGGGCGGGCGAGCGGCGACGTGAAGACGATGTCGAGGGCGCGCAGCGCGGCCCCCACGAGCGGGCTCGAAATCCTAGCTCTAGTCGCCGGCGGCAATGGCTGCTGTTGCGGCACTCCCGCCGAGGACAAGGCGGGGCAACACCTTCACGCCCGTGGAGAACGTGGAATCCGCCGCCGAGGCGTTCCACGCCAGCATCGACACGGTGCGCTCCCGGTGAAAGGTCCTTGTTTGGTTTTGGTAACTGAGTGACAACTTAGGTGGACTAATTGTGTTTATGTGAGATACACAGGTGATTAGTCCACAGGTACATGTGTGTGAGCAACATATGCCATGGAGGTGAAAATGGCTTGGAGATGTTGCAAAGCTCACACATATGATGGTGAAGGAGCTTAAATGCACATGAGACATGACATTGAGTCATGTGATCAAGGTGGAGAAGATCAAGACAAGACTTGGCTTGATGGACCGGTTGCAAGCGTGAAGGGCAAGTCGAAGGCTTTGGAGTGATGGACCGCGTAGCGGTGAAGCTTGAGCAAGACTTGGCGCGCGATGGACGATGGCAACGGTGAAGAGCAAGTAAAGTCAAGATCGATGAACCAATATAATCATGTGATGATATGAAGTGGATCATATCATTGTTGATCGTGTTGGTGCATGTGTTGCATCGACATTGAAGGAGATGGAATGGAATGCGCAAGGCAAAGGTATAACCTAGGGCATTTCATTTCACCGGTCATAGGTGTGTAGAGAAGTTTATGACCGGGTTTAGGATAGATGGCCGTACTATCAAGAGGGGCAAGCTTGTTTGCATATCGGTCATTTAGTGCCACTCGAGTGATCTAACTTTGCATTATCGCTAGGATCGAGTGGCGTGGCAAGTTGAGTGGCTAACATCCTTTGGATAATGATTGTGAAAATGCTAACACACATACACATGGTGGTGTACACTTGGTGGTGTTGGCACATTTATAAAGGAGGTGGTGTTTGTAGGGGTGAGATGGGTTTGGGTCCCTTTCTCCCTCCCGTCGAGCTTGTGAGGCGGGATTCGGCGCTTTCGAGAAATGGAATGCCTATTTTCTATTGCGCCGGATGCAAATTCTTGTGGTTAGCACACTTAAGCAAGGGTGAAGAGAATGGAGAAGATGCTGGCGTCGGTCAACTGATCGGACGCTGGATCTGAATGCACCGGGCGCTGGCAGGCTGCGTCCGGTCGCACTGACGTGGAGTGTAGCAGTAGCTGGAGAGTGACCGGACGTTGGCTGCGTCCGATCGCGTTCGACCAGACGCGTCCGGTCATGCTCGGGAGCTTACTGGAAACGACCGGACGCTGAGGGTCCAGCGTCCGGTCAGTTGAAGCTGCTGCGTCCGGTCAAGTCAAGTGACCGTTGGAATCGGGACACGTGGTCGTCTGCGGGCGACCGGACGCTGAGGTCCAGCGTTCGGTCAACACGACCGGAGCGTCCGGTCATCCCGACCGTTGCCCAGTGAAAGAGTAACGGCTAGTTTAGCCCTTGGGGCTATAAATAGAAGTGGCCTTTGGCCATGGCTGGTGCTGAGCACCTCAAGGGACTTAGTGTCCATGCTTGTGAGTGCTTGGGAGCCCTTCATCACACATATACTTGATAGTGATCATTTGATTGTGTGAGTGAGCGATTCTAGTGCGATTGCATCGTGAAGTTGCATCGAGTGGCACTAGGTGATCGAGTTGCAAGCTGGTGGTGCTTGTTACTCTTAGAGGTTGCCACCTCCTAGACGGCTTGGTGGTGGTCTCCGTCGAAGCGCGCAAGAAGCTTGTGCGGCGCTCCGGAGAAGTGCTTGTGAGGGGCATTGTGCTTGCCCCGCGGGAGCCGCGAAGAGCAACTCTAGTAAAGCGTGTCATTGAGCTACCCTCACTCAAGGGGTAGGTTCTTGCGGCACCCGACGTGCGGGCTTAGCGGGTGATGCTAATTAGCCGTCGAACCACCAAGTGAGCGGTCGACACAACGGGGACTAGCGTGTTGGCAAACACGTGAACCTCGGGAGAAAAATCATCGTGTCAACCTTGTTCTTCCCGTTGGTTTGCATCCCCATTACACAAGCTTGCAATTACTTTTATACATATTAAGCTTGTGTAGTTGCTCTTGTAATTAGATAGCTTGTGTAGCTTGCTAATTACCTTCTTGCTTGTGTAGCATAGAAGTAGCTCCCTTGTGTGGCTAATTTGGTTTTAGTAACCTTGTTAGTCACATTGCTTAGTTTGTGTAACTAAGTATTTGCGCTCCCTAATTAGGCATTAGTTGCCTTGTTATTGAGCATTGCTAGTGAGCTTAGTTAGCTTTGTGCTTTTGCTTACTAGCATGTGTAGGAGCTCCCTTGTTGTTTAAAGTACTAGTGGCATAGGTTTGTGTGACCTTGCTCCTAGAATTGTTTAGGAGAGCTCTAACTAGCCCGGCACCTTAGTTGCATAATTAGTATCTTTGCAAGGTGCTAGTGAACATATATAGAGGGGTATAGTCTTGGCTAGACCGATTGTTTTAATTCCGCATTTATATCGGTTAGCCGACGTGATTAATTTTAGAAAAGACTATTCACCCCCCCTCTAGTCGCCATCTCGACCCTTCACCCGGCCTTTGAGCTCTACGAAGACGCCATCCTCCGTTTCGTGAGTTACCCAGACGACACGGATGTTGCCTTCCTGCCCGGGTTCAAAAACGTCGCCAACTCAACAGAGATCCGCGCAGAGATGATCGTCGTTCAGTTCCTCCCACAGGCTGTCCATCCTCTCCTCCTTGCCTTCATCGCAGAAGCAGGGAACAGAGCCTACAATTTAGCTGCAATAGTCTGTTACTGATTCAAACAAATGTGCAATGGTCTAGACTTCTGATTATGTTTGGTCTGAATTCAAAATGGTTCCTGATTAATTAGGCCAGTTTAATTATTAACCGAAACTCGTATCTGAATTGTGTCAGTGCAATGCCGATCTTATGATTATTCATTGGATTCAGTTTGAGTTGCTAGCCTGCAAAAGCATCTGGATTATCAGATATATACACACTTGAAAATGCCATGAGCAGGCAGGCATCGACATGTACAGGCCAATGCATTGATTTTTTTTCCCGAAGAATCAAACTTGTAGAATTTAACAATTATTAGTTGTCTGTAATTACGGACTGTGGCCGTGCTATGAAAAAGCGATGCGCTGCTTCCGCTGAAATGGAATTTGGCAACTGACGATTCATGGTTGGAGACTTTGTACTGTAGGTGACAAGAATCTGCGAGCTTTGAATGCATCATTGCGCGCCTTCGGCTGGTGGACTTCAGTTCCTTAATTCTGTTACTACACATACAGTTGGGAAGAACTTCTATTGCTAGCAGTTTCTGACAGCAATTCCAAGTCCCATTATCTCCCATGCTTGATTCAAATATTTGGCATAGCAGAGAAAGGGTACAACCTGAATATTTGCCTTACTATTAAACTGAATATTTGGATACCCGTAGATGCATATATGAACTTCTGAATACTAGGATCACAAGCTTGTTGGGAAGTAGACACATATGAACCACATGATCAGATAGGGATTACTCATGTTCTGACTTATTCATTGAATCCATGATCTTGCCAGCAAAAAATTCTGGTTACTACTAACTGTTTGCTAATTGTTTTGGACTCAGGTGTTAATACCGGGCTGAGTTGGCGGCGTTAATTTTTAAGTGGATTTCAGATTTTGGAACTGTTTGTAAATGGATTTAAAAGGTATAAGTGATCTTTTTAGTGCTTTTTTTGTATGTACATTGCAATTATTTTAATTACTTAATTAAATAAATGATTCTGATTTTAGGTGGTTAGTCTGAAGCAAATTTATGTGGTGTAGATGAGGCTCTGCCAAGTATTATGGTGATCCTTTCATCACTAAGTTATTTTTTCTTATTATTAAAACTTCATCAATTGTAGTTTTAGGTTTCTTTTTTTTCCTTAAGTAGTCCTGATCTAAAGCAGTGATTAAAAAACACATAAAATATTAATAGCTAGAACACCAATGTCATTTTTTCTAGACGTCACCGTAGCGTTAGCACGGACAATATACTAGTAGTTACTCAGTACTTCTCTTTTTTCAGTTAATAATCATTTTTAGTGTAACAAGTTAAAATAGATTGTATTTAAACTTTTTTTTCTTAAAAAAATATATTTTTAAAGCAATCTCTATCTCTATTACAACTAAAAAGCATTAAAAGCTGACTCTACCCAGTAGACGACGTACGTTCTCATGCTTCGCTTTGCCCTGCTCTGCTCTGGCACTCGCCGGTTCTTCTAGCTCTTATGCACTCGTTTTCCCTTTCCATCTCACGCTGCATCCTTCGGATCCTTCCCCTCTATGCACGCCAATCGTGCCTCACGAGTCTCGGTTTTATATCTCCATCCGCCTGACTCGCCTCACACCATTCTCCAGTTTTTGCTCAACGCTCGCCCTCGATAGCGTGTTAACGGCCACCGACTGCTTGATAGCGTGCACCCCTCCGGCGCTCAAGATCTGCCCTATTTTCTTCCCGGCAAATCCAAGCTGATCCAGAATATATGCCAATTGTGTAAACTTTTTATGGAAGGTTTGGTTCACAATTATCGATAGAAGCGACGAATGCTTGATGGTAGAAGCAAATAATTATCTGTAGAAGTAACAGACTTTGAATCATATACAAAATGAATTGCGGCCTATATACCTTGTTGACCTGGATCAAGAACATTTTTTATATGATATAGGCATTGACTTCTCGAAAAAAATTACATATTCATATTCATCCATTAATAGTGATTTTTTATACACGTACTGCACGTGCTTGTATACTAATGTCCATATAAAAGAGCGAGCCATTGACCCTCTTACCTATTAGCCCATTTCCATGTAACCTTATTTTGTCGCAAAAGTTAGTATGATACAAAAATCAGTTCTACAAAATTTGTATAAAAATGGCAAAGTCCATATATGTGTGTGTGGGGGATATACCCTCGGGTACCACAAGATGGTACATGGGCCGCACCATCCGAGGTGGCCCGGCCCGTAAGATCAAGGCGTGCACATCAAGATTACAAGTCGTACTAGATATTGTAATAGTACCAAATTGGATACTTTACTTGTAACCTTGTCTCTTCGGAGTATATAAGGAGAGACAAGGGTCCCCTAGAGGACAGGTCAATCCATCTACATCTCAATACAATACACCAAAGACACAGGACGTAGGGTATTACGTCGATCAGACGGCCCGAACCTGTCTAAATCGTTGTCTATGCGCCTTGTGTCACCATCTGGTTCCTGATTACACGCACCGTCTACCGATAATCTACCACCACGGGCACCCCCCCTCGGTGGACTGCCGACCATATTTCATCGACAGTGTGCACTATAGGACATATGCCATGTTCGCTTTGCTGAAAAGCCATGGCTGAAAGTATTGTTCGCTGATTTGTTGTGAGAGAAAAATAATGTTCATTCGCTGATTTATTGTGAGAGAAAAATACTGTTCGTTCGCTGAAATAGTACGGCTCCTAAGACAAGCGAACATGTTCCATATCAATTTTGCATCTCAACTTTTGCAATTATTGATGTGCCAAGTTTGGGTTTGTTTGCTTTTTGTCTTTACATTATAAGAATGTTTTGTTATAGGTTTTTTTCAGGATTGTACCATGGTGTCCATCGAATATTCCACTAGGAAAAAAAATTTGTTGTAAAACATCTTCTTGGCGGAATCTTGAAAAAAATCCCTTAAAAACATTGTTCGAACTTTTGTCGTCTAACTTAAAAATTACTACTTCTGTCCTTAAAAGGATATAACTATGGGTTACGTGCCAGCGTGTTTTCATATTTGACCAAGTTTTTAGTAAATAATATTCACACTTATGACTCCAAATCAATTTATTAGGAAAATACATTTCATAATTAATCTAATGGTATTATTTTTCATAATTTATTTTATTAATCTATAATTGGGTAAACTTGATATACTAAAACATTACACCGTTTCAGAATTGCATTTTTGGGTGACGGAGGGAGCAATAAGAATAGATTTTGTATTGATACGACGGTTTTTGTATGAGTTGTGCAAGATTTTGGTGGGCAGGGAAAACGCCACTGCCAAGTGGCAACCATTTGTCGTGCGGTATACCTACCCTGTATAGGCTGTAGTAGAGTAGCTGCGTTCCCATAAAAAGCAGAGTCGTGTGCCCTTGATGCATGCTTGTTTGGCTCGATTCCATGCGTGAGCTTACGGCGGCGTCCGTTGGAGTGATGAGCGATCGATCGGTGGAGGGCTGCTGTCGAGTTGTCGAGACTCTCGAGATCAAGAACGTCGATACTCGAGAGAGATATACCCAGATCATCTGCACGTAAGCTCAGCTCAATCGAGCAACTTGCCAACTTTGCTTGACGAAGCTAGCTACTCCAGAAGCCTAGAATGGATAAACAAGAGGAGAAACGTCGTGTAAGGCTTCGTTGCCTTTTGCACATCAGTTCTAGACACAACAGGATCAAGGTGAAGCGCTTGTTGACACAGAGAAGAACATCTGCCCGTGTAGTGTAGGCATGCATGCATGATGCATGGCTGGCTGTGTGACTGTGTCCAGCTCCCGTGGGCATTGCTCGTCCTGTGCTCCTGCGACGAAGTGATCCCCTGCGTAGTGTATGTTTTTCTCGATCGGCCATATAGCCCGTTTTTCATTAAGAGAAAGTAAAGGTAGTTAAACAGTTAAAACAACATGCATTCCGGTAATTCCAAGATTACCAATACCCCAAGCACCCAATACAAGAAAAAAGCAAGAAAATAACAAGAAAGGCGGAAGGGAGAGGACCCTTCACCATAGACCTAACCGACTGAACCTGTAGGAAAAAAATTCAACGCAAAGGCTGCCCACTCAGAAAACGAAGCCGCGGTGGCAAAGCATCCACCGGAAGAACCAAGATAACGGCGATAACAGCGATCAGGTAGCCGTTGTGATCAACCGCCGAAAGAACCCAGATAACGGCGACAACAGCGACCAGGTAGCTGCTGTGGTCAACCGAACGACTGCATCGACAACTCCAACATCAACCAGGTAGCCGCTGTGAACCGAGCGACTGCAGCTGCAACATCAACAGCGACCAGGTAGCCGCTGTGAACCGCACAACTGCGACTGTAACGTCAACATCGACCAGGTAGCCACTGTGACCAGCCGAACGACCGCAGCGGCAACATCAACTAAGGCAGGGCAGACTGATGCGAAGAGTAGAATGAGGCACATGCAGGCACAATATAGTAAGGAGCGACATCCGGTGAACGGCGTGGGAGAAGCAGGCGGAGTGCAATAACGAAGCCTTCAATAAAGGAATGACATCTACGGACGCCAACTTCATTGGGAGAGGCACCCAAGATGGACTTTTTCCCCAGACTTGCCCCAGCAACCCCCAGCGATGAGCAGAAAAATGGTGACACCTCCAAGAAGGTGAAGACACTAGCGCGCCACCGTCGTCGGCCCAAGGCAAGAAGCCTGGCGGGATTTTTATCCGAAGACTGTTCACCGGCCACAGTAGGCCAGATCCGATGGACGCCCGTCGCAGACACCAGACCCTCATAGCATAGCCTAGCCACCGCAGTCGTGGATGTCGGCATGACCAAGGTAGGCGCGGCCTGGCCGCTGCGGCATTGTTGCCTGCCCGCCGTTGCCAGCAGGTACGGTGAGGCAGCCATAGCCTTGGGCGACCACCATAGGTGAGCCGCTAGGCTACCAAGGCCACCGAACGCCGGGCCAGCCGTAGCGTCCTAACCGGCCACCACGGATCCATGGCAGGATAGGCCAGGTCCGGCCCCGGGGCCCCGGGATCTGCCTGCTGGCCATTGAAACCGCCGGATCCACCGGGAAAGGTAACGGTGGAGGAGGGGGAGGGAGCGTAGTCAGGGTGGCCCTGCCATGCCCTGGCCAGCCGCCACTGGCCCCCCAGCACAGGCCAAAGAGGACTGCCGGCTAGGCCGACCAAGAGCAGGCGCCATGCGTGTGTACCCAGTCCCTCCCCGGTCGCCCGGACGAACACCGCTGGCCGTCGACAAGGAGGGATGCACGGATGGCCTAGGCGCCACCAGATGACAGATCCAGCCCCTAGAGGTGCAGATCCGGCTGACCACCGCCGTTCACCGCCGTAGGTGACGGGGGTGGAGGGGGTGGTGGAGGAGCAAGAGAGAGGGAGTGGGCAGAAACCGTGGACGAGCGCCCTTTTTAGGGACCGCCGCTGGCCGCCGCCGCCGCACGCTAGAGGGCGGCGATGGCGGCCGGAGGGGAGGCTAGGAGGGGGGCGAGCTCGGTGGCCGGCGTGGTTGCCCCCGACTCACCCGTTGGGGGAGCTCGGGGGAAGGGAAGGGGAGATGTTAACCGTAGTGTATGTAGTGCACTGGTGCTGCTAATGTATTTGTTTGCACTGGTCGCATCGATCACGTCGACTGATCGATCTCACAATCACATGCAGCAAGCGTACAAGGCGCCCGTGTGAGTAGCCAGTAGCGTACCAGAAACAAAGCTTTTCTCGTGGGGCATGCCATGGATCGGAGATTGCCACTGAAACGCCGCACTAGGCGAGCACTACGTGTTGTTAGGTTGATCTCCACCGGCTCGGTCCAACGACCGAGTTGGACACTGACTCACGCCCTGAACGGGGGCGCCCAACCGAACCATGGTTGGTGGGCGCCCATCGCGCAGCGCTATATAAAGGAGGTGGGGGCTAAGGCTCACGGTACGAGGTTCACCGCCGCCACTAACCCCATCTACATACCCTAGTCCTACCGAGAGGGTGCGCTGATGGCGATGGGAAGCTCCACTGCCGCCTTCACCGTCGCCGAGCTGACATCACCAACTCCACCCCACCTTCACCGCCGCTGCAGCTGTCACCTCCGTGGCATAGAGAGAAAAGAGCTGGGTGAGAATGAGGCTAGGGTTAGGGGAGGCCGGCCGGGGGGGTGTTTTTGTTCTCCCGATCGGTGCGCACAGCCGTCGGATCATGATCGACGGCCGACAGAGCTCGGGCCGGCTTTAGGCCCATATGGGAAAGGGGTTTCTTGGCCTAGGCCCAAGTTGCGGCCTAGGCGCGAGAGAGGGCGGCATGTGTGGCTTGGCCACGGGCCGTTTTTGTGGCTGAGCCAAAAGAACAGTAGGGCTTTTGATCTCGTTTTATATTTTTTTAGAAGCAATTTTGATGTTTTTTTGTTAAGTTTTAAATGTTCAATCTTTGTACAAATTTGAACTAACGGAAAAATTTGTTCAGAGAGTAGAAAAGTGCTTTAAAATGCTTCTAAATAATATTATTTTAAGGTTATTTTTATGTTTCCGCTGCAAAGATGATGCTTATTATCTTCTAATTAAATTCGAACCAATGGGAGGATTTAATTTTTGAAGAGTAGCAATAATTTTTTGTAAATTATGATATTGTTATTTTCTGACCAAAGTTGATGATAGCAATATTATAATTTTTTATTCATAATGTTTTATGCATTAGTTCTATTTCTGCCCAACGGTGATGTAGAATTAATGTAGAAGCACATTGTATGTTTTAATTTTGACCAACGTTAAATTATGGCATGCAATTATTATGTCAAGTGTTTCTCATTTTCTCTGACGTTGTTTCAGGATACAACCCAATGACGTTTATCTCGTCCATTCCGCCTCTCAAAGGAAGCAACTATAACATATGACAAGAGAAGCTTGAGATAGCACTTGCGCTGTCCGACAATGATCTAACACTTATCTCTCCATGTCTCACTGAGCCAGTGGACCTGATGAGGGAAGCAAATGAGACTGATGCAGCTTTCGCTACTCGGCAACGTGACCATGTATCAGTGAGAATGACATACGATCTTGATCGTGTGAAGTGGGATAGTTCCAACCGCAAGTGTTTGATGGTGATTAAGGGCTCCATTGAGGATCTAATAAGGGGTTTGATCCTAGAATGTACCACTACCACTGAGTATCTCAAGAAGGTGGAGAGTCAGTTTACTGGCTCTTCAAAGGCTTATGCAAGCACTCTTATTAAGAAGTTAGTCAATGAGAAATACTCTGGTGGAGGGATTAGAGAGCACATATTGAAGATGAGCAACATGGCATCCAAGCTCAAGTCAATGGACTTGGAGCTCAAGAATGAGTTCCTAATTCATTTGGTTTTTGCATCTTTGCCCAAAGAGTATGAGACTTTTGTTGTTAATTACAACTTACAGCCAAATAAGTGGGACATTGAGAAGCTCATTGCCATGTGTGTGCAAGAAGAGAAGAGGCTTAAGAGCTAACATGGTGACTCCGTCAACCATGTCAAGGAAAATAAAAAGAAGAACTTTAACAACAAGAATGCTAAACCACAAGGAAAACCTTAATGGGACAATAGCTCCTCCTCTAAGTCACAAGGAAAGGCCCCTCAGAAAGATTACCATCAGAAATCCAACTATGTTTAAGTGGACAAGGACACCTGTAGATGGTGCCATAAGACTAGACACTACCAGAAAGATTGTCCAGAGTTCCTGAAGCACCTAATCAGAAAAGGTGAGGACATTATTACTTTTGTAGATGAGTCCTTGTATTTAAGTTATGCAAAATCTACTTGGTGGATTGATTCAGGCGCAACTATTCATGTTGCAAATTCATTATAGGGATTCCATACGAGGAGGACCCTGCAAAGAGTAGAAAGACACATTAAGGTAGCAAATGGAGTCAAAGCTAAAGTTGAAGCTATTGGAGACCTCCCATTAGAATTAAATGATGGCTTTGTACTTAAGCTTTCAGATGTCCTTTATGTACCCTCTTTGCGTAGAAACTTAATAAGTGTCTCACGTTTAGACGATGATGGATATGATTGCCATTTTGGTAATGGCTAATGTAAGATTACGTTTAATAATAAGTGTGTTAGTCTTGCCTTCCGACAAGATAAGCTTTATTTGTTATCACTTTGTGAGAATATGAATGTTGTGGGCACTAATAATGAGAATGCCTCCTCATCTATGAATGTAAGTAATAAGCGGAAGAGAATTCATGACGTATCTTTGAAATTATGGCACTGTCGTTTAGGCCATATTTCGAGGGGGAGAATAGAACAATTGATTAAGAAATCAATTCTTCTGCCATTAGAATTTTCAGATTTAGAACAATGTATTGATTGCATTAAAGGAAAGTATGTTAAGAAAATAAAGAAAGACGTCAAACGAAGCGTAGGAATTTTGAAAATAATACACACATATATCTGTGATCCTTTTCCTATGAAAAGTGTGGATGATTATGATTCATTTATAACATTCACAGATGATTACTCATGTTATGGCTATATTTATCCAATTAAGAAAAGATCAGAAGTATTGGATAAATTTAAGATATTTAAGGCTGAAGTAGAAAATCAGCACAATTTAAAGATTAAGGTAGTAAGATCTAACTATGGGGGGAGTACTACGGTCGACATACCCCATATGGCTAAGTTCCTGGACCTTTTGCAAAGATCTTATAGGAAAATGGCATAGTTGCCCAATACTTCACACCAAGCGAGCCTCAGCAGAATGGAGTAGCTGAAAGACACAACCGTACCTTAATGGATATGGTGAAAAGTATGATAAGTTACTACACTTTACCGATAAGTTTACGGATAGAGGCGTTAAAAACCGCCATTCATATTCTCAATTGAGTACCAAGCAAGTCGGTGCCCGAAACACCATATGAGTTGTGGATAGGAAGGGAACCCTCACTTAACCACTTACGTGTGTGGGGCTGTCCAACTGAGGCTAAAGTATTTAACCTAAATATTAGGAAGCTAAACTCCAAAATAGTTAGTTGCCATTTCATTGGCTATCCAGATAAGTTAAAAGATTATCATTTCTACTATCTGGACAGACATATGAAGTTTATAGAAACAAGACACGATGTGTTCTTAGAGGATAATATGATCAAGAGGAGCATGGAAGCGCGAGAAATTAACTTTGAGGAGAAGCGGGTATACATGTCCACTCCGATGGTTCAAGAGCCATTTTTCTCACTATCTGTTGCTGCTGCACCAACATACATGACTCTGCAGTGACAATACCTATTGTTAGTTCTCTCGTGGCAACAACAAATGAACATGAGGAACCTATCCTTCATGATCCTATAGAACCCGTTGTCGCATATGAGGAAGAGCATCAATAGCCCCATATGGAACAAGTGCCAACTAATGAGGCTCCCAGAAGGTCTCAAAGAGCAAGAAAACCAGCCATTCTTGATGACGATGAAATCTATGAATGTGAAGAATTTCAAATGGAGAGTGATCCCACCTCATTTGAAGAAGCCATGAGAAGCGCTCACTCGTCGAAGTGGCTTGAAGCCATGTAAGATGAAATGAGATCAATGAGCACCAACGGTGTTTGGGACTTAGAAAAAATCCTAAAGGAGTCAAGACAGTAGGTTGTAAATGGGTCTACAAAACTAAATATGAGTCCAAAGGGAATGTGGAAAGATTTAAAGCGCGACTTATGGAGAAAGACTTTACGTAAAGAGAAGGAATAGATTATAATGAGACATTTTCTACAGTCTCGTACAAGGATTTTTTTAGAATCATAATGGCATTAGTGGCACACTATAATTTAGAATTATATCAGATGGATGTAAAGACGGCTTTCCTTAACAGAGATTTGGATGAAAATGTTTATATGGAACCACCAAAAGGTTTTGTCGTAAAAGGAAAAGAACGTATGGGATGTTGCTTGAAGAAATCCATTTATGGATCGAAACAAGCCTCTAGACAGTGATATTTAAAGTTTGATGGAACAATAAGAAAGTTTTGGTTTAAAGATAATGTAGAGGACAATTGCATTTATACAAAGTTCAAGAATAGGAAATTCATTTTCCTAATCCTATATGTGGATGACATCTTACTCGCTAGTAGTGATGTTAATCTACTACTAGAGACAAAAAAGTTCTTGTCCTCAAATTTCGGTATGAAAGATCTCGGTGAAGCTTCGTTTGTTTTAGAAATAGAGATTCACAAAGATAGAAGAAAGAGGGTTTTAAAATTATCGCAAAAGGCATACTTAGAAAAGGTTATAAAGAAATACAATATGCATGCGTGTAAGCCTTCACCCGCTCTTATAGTCAAGGACGATAGTTTTGGGGAATTCCAATGTCCTAGGAACCAATATAAGATCGATCGAATAAAAGTGGTTTCATATGCTTCAGTTGTAGAAAGCTTGCAGTATGCTCAAGTATGTACACGCCCTGACTTAGTTTTTATTACCGGGATACTTGATAGATATCAGAGTAATCTAAGAATAGAACACTAGAGAATAGTAAAGAAAGCTTTGCGTTATTTGCAAGGCACAAAAGGTCTCATGCTAATGTACAGAAGATCTGGTTCCCTATATATAGAAGGGTATTCAGATTCAGATTTTGCGGGAGATATAGATGATACAAAATCCACATCAGGTTATATTCTAGAAAATCTCCAAGCAAACCGTCACTACATCATTGTCGATGTTTCACCACCGATAGCCTGCCGCGGGGGTACCCGGGGCAGTTTGTTCGGGCTTCAGCGTATGCAGAACTCGACAGTAAATGCAAGAGACAGTCAATTTATCCTGGTTCGGGCCCTTGACCGTGATCGAGTAATAGCCCTACGTCCAGTCAACATTAGCCTTTGCGTTGGATTGATTGTCAAATGTTGTGTTTTACATTCTCTTCTGCTCTCCCCATCTAAGGAGCCCTGCCCTCCTTTATATAGTTAGGAGGCCAGAGTCCTAGTCGGTTTACAATGTAGAGTCCTAGTAGGATTACAGGGTAGTATTACTACTAGGATTACATGGGAGGAATCCTAATCAAACTAGATCTCCACTCTTCCTTACGGTGTATCCCGTGGGCCCCACATCGACAAACCCCCGAGCACTTCATGGTTGAGCTCTGGAAGCTTCGTCTTGTTCCTTCAGGTCTTGCCGAGTAGGAACAAGCGTCGTTCGAGTGCTTTCTTGAGTGAAACCATATAGCGCTTCTTGGGATCTTCGAGTGGTGTGTGCTTTTTTGAAGAAAAAATACTCTCATCTTGATGTAGCTCCCGAGCCTCTTGCTATTTGAAACAAGGAGCTAGAGGGTCTTGTCTTGAAATTGCTCTGATTCTTCGTCGAAGGGCTCCCGAGCATATACCCGGGTTCTTTATCAAAAAGAACTCGAATATAGCTCGGTCCGGGTTCTTTTTGTTGTGAGGCCTTGAAGTGGTCTATCTTGAAGAAGTCTTCTTGGTGACGTGCGCTTTTTTGAAGAAAAAAGTGCACTCACTAAGTGTAGCCCCCGAGCCTCTTGCTATTTGAAACAAAAAGTTGGAGGGTCTTGAATCTTATGTTGTTTGAAAACTCCTATCTTGAAGAAGTCTTCTGAGTGATGTGCGCTTTTTGGAAGAAAAAGTGCACTCACTGAGTGTAGCCCTCGAGCCTCTTGCTATTTGGAACAAAAAGTTGGAGGGTCTTGAATCTGAGTTATTCAAAGAACTGAAAACCTCTTCTGAGGATATGTAGGATCTTGTAGACATTCTCAAGGGTGTATCCAAGTAACCCGCGAACTATAGTAGGCCATCCATATACCATTGCAAGTCAACACAGTTGCGCCACCGAGTACTTTCCATAATTATCTTGTGTGCTTGATGTCTTCTTGCATGCTGCTGTATGCCATGCCTCTTCCTTTGTTTCGCTTGAGTAATGAAAGTACATATAAATATGCACGTGCATCCTCATATTCGTGCTCATCTTGCTGACGCAAAATCTTCTCGTTCGACCATGATCCGATCCAAGTAAGGCAACCTAGATAATCCATCAAAAGGCTTTGGGTGGGCAGTCCCCTCACCGGAGACCCCATATCACCCCCACCTTAGAATTTCCAAATCACCGCAACAAGGTCGACCTTAGCTGTCGAGTAGTTGATCACCCCAACCGAGTAGTCGATCATCGTGGCCGAGTAGTCGGACATCTTGGCAACTTCTAGAGCAGCAACCGAGTAAGACAGCGTGGGGCGTGTGTCTCACCCAACGAAGTAGTGGCCAAGTAAGGCAGCCAGCGGTGGGCGAGCTCCTTATTTGATGACGTGGTCTAGAAAATGGTTCCCTTTTCGGCGAGTAGGCTTCAAGGATTAAGGCCTCAGCGACCCAGGTAAATCAACTGTAGTAGAGCCACGGAGGCATATGGATAATATCTAGAGATATATGATGATTAAAGAATATTTGAAAAAAATATTAAACCATGACTTAGCTTGATTGACGGTTGCGTGGTAGAATCAGTGCGCGATCCTAACATTTTACGCTTAGGAGACCCCAGTGGTTGTAGCCCCCGAGCATCAGCTTACGAGTACTTGGACATGAGCTGTCGAGTAGTTGGTCACCGCAGCCAAAGTAGTCGGAAATTGTGACGAGTAGTCAGACAACTGCTTGTTTTAGCCATTTTGCTTTTTGGTTCGGATGTTAGCTTATTAGCTACCCTCATCGGCGGGCTCAAGCATCTTTTCAGCTCTTTTGCTCTCGGCCGGTATGCTCAGACATAATTTCAGCCATTTTGCTTTTTGGTTTGGGTGTTAGCTTATTAGCTATCCTCATCGGCGGGCTCAAGCATCTTTTCAGCTCTTTTGCTCTCGGCCGGTATGTTCAGGTATAATTTCAGCCATTTTGCTTTTTGGTTCGGGTGTTAGCTTATTAGCTACCCTCATCGGCAGGCTCAAGCATCTTTTCAGCTCTTTTGCTCTCGGTCGGTATGCTCAGGCATAATTCAGCCATTTTGCTTTTTGGTTCGGGTGTTAGCTTAATAGCTACCCTCATCGGCGGGCTCAAGCATCTTTTCAGCTTTTTTGCTCTCGGCCGGTATGCTCAGGCATAATTTTAGTTATTTTGCTTTTTGGTTCGGGTGTTAGCTTAATAGCTACCCTCATCGGTGGGCTCAAGCATCTTTTCAGCTTTTTTGCTCTCGGCCGATATACTCAGGCATAATTTCAGCCATTTTACTTTTTGGTTCGGGTGTTAGCTTATTAGCTACCCTCATCGGTAGGCTCAAGCATCTTTTCAGCTCTTTTGCTCTCGGCCGGTATGCTCAGGCATAATTTCAGCCATTTTGCTTTTTGGTTCGGGTGTTAGCTTATTAGCTATCCTCATCGGCGGGCTCAAACATCTTTTTAGCTCTTTGGCTCTCGGCCGGTATGCTCAGGCATAATTTCATCCATTTTGCTTTTTGGTTCGGGTGTTAGCTTATTAGCTACCCTCATCGGCGGGCTCAAGCATCTTTTCAGCTCTTTTGCTCTCGGCCAGGAAAGCCATAATAAGACTTATGTTGTCGAGGAACACCATCTTTATTGATCATAAACGTTGATCTCTTGTGGCTTGTATATATATTCTTCCTTGAGTTGTTTTCATGCGTAGAATCTTCTTAGTTGGCTGATGTGCCATGTATTGTTAACTTCTTTTCCATCTTCAGTTATCAACTTGTACGCGCCAGCTGACGATGTTTCGATGATTTTGTTTGTCCGGGTTGTCTCAGTTGTTTCTATCCAAGAACCTCTCTCGTGTCTTCTCCTCTGCAGTAATCATCTTTTCTACTGTGCGTCTGAATTCTTTATTGTTTCTCAGATTTTCTTTGCAGAAGTCCTAAAATTGCCACCTAGCCATGATTCCGTGAGAGAAAGCTTCGATTACTTCTCGTTCGGTGATGTCATGTACTTGAGCACGTAGTTCGCCAAATCGTCGATAGTAATCTCTGAGACTTTCGCTCCCTTTCTACTTGAGTCCTTTTAATTCTGCGTGGGTGATGGGGTGCATAATGATACCCACGAAATTTTCACAGAAAACTCTTTGCAAGTCCTCCCAATTTCTAATTGACCCTGGATTTAATTTGTCGAACCATTGGAGGGGCATGGTTTCTAGGGCCATGGGAAAGAACAAGGTCTTGATATCGTCGTCTCCCCCGGCTAGTTCAATCGACTGTGAGTAAATCCTGAGCCACTGCCTTGGTTCGGTCTTGCCATCATATTTAGAGTGGTTGGACGGCTTGAACTTGTGAGGTAGTCGTATTGAAGCAAGTCTGTTTGCAAAATAGGGGAATCTATCGTGCGTTCCGGCTTCTTTGTATTATGATTCGACATCTCCTTCCTGCCAACTGTCGTTTTGGTGAGAGTAGTTCTGCAGGGATGTCTGAATGGGTGCTTCACTTCTGATCTTCCTTGGTTGTTCGATTCGGTAGTTTTGACTATGGTCCCTTCTACTTTCTCTATTGTGACTTCCACTTGGTCTAAGTCTCTCGAAAGCGGACTTCCTTTGATTTTGATCTTCCTTCCTATGAGATGTTGACCTGGTAGGTAGTCTTGAGCGGGTCCTTCTGTCGTGCGTCCATAGGGCTGCTGATCGGAAGAGGTCCCAGAGCTGTTCCTGTTTTTCACTGGTAAGTGATGTTGCTCTGAGTTCTTCTAGTGCTTCTCGGATCCTATTGTAGGGTGTATTCGCCGCGCGTCTTTCTTTGACTTCTTGTTCTGATTTTCTTCTATCGTACTCAGCCAGATCTGACTCATATTTGATCCAAGCTTCCTTGCGCTGCCTAGCACAGTGTTGGTGTCCTTGTTTCAATTTGTTTCTTCTTTCTCTGGCTTGCCTCTGATTCTCGGTCTCACCATCATGCCCCTGGATAAAGGGTGATATGTTGGACTCAAATTCATCCGATGACCTGATGTCGGGTGCTTCTAGGGGGACCAATGGTGATCGAGGACGACGAACCATGAATACTTCTCGTACGTGAATTGTTCTGTTATCGGTGTTGGTTTCCACACTGTCGGAGTTGTTGATGATTTTAGTAGAGGCTTCAAGATCGCAGATCGAATCTCCTTCTTGGTAGGGTAGAATTGCTGTCGTCGTCGTGCCGACTAGTTGGGTACCGCTGTCCTCAGGAACAGAACCTAGACAGTGGACGATGCAGTCTTGAGATGTTATAGTTAGTACGAGACCTTCCTAAGCTCCTTTTAGTGGCATTCTAAGCACCAGATCAAGGGTTCCTTCGAGCCGTGCCTGGTAAGATTTTGCCATGTTGTGGAGTCCGAACGGAAAAGGACCTGACTTCTTGAAAGGACTCTGAGTGTATTCCGAGTTGTTTTCTTGATTGGCTAAGGCCACGCTCTGGAGCCCCACCGGAAAAGAACTTGGTTTCTCAAAAAAACTCGGTAAAGACTCCATCTCAGATGCGGAGCTTGAGTTTGAGTCAGATGCGCAAAACCACGAAATCTGAGTTGGATCGGACATCACGAGCTGCGCGAATCTTCCAGCGAGTTGATCTGTCGTAGTCGTCGAAATAGAAAGGTCTTCAAGGTGATCCAAGTCTTTGAGGAGGCGGCTTTGGAGCTTGCCATCGTCGCTTGCCTCGCAGATCCATGAACCAAAGATGAAGGTTGATCCCATCGAGAAGATCATGTTGTCGAGATCCGTCGAGCTCTCGGATGCAAATTCGCCGAAAGCCCCTACCTGGCGCGCCAGTTGTCGATGTTTCACCACCGATAGCCTGCCGCGGGGGTACCCGGGGCAGTTTGTTCGGGCTTCGGCGTATGCAGAACTCAATGGTAAATGCAAGAGACAGTCAATTTGTCCTAGTTCGGGCCCTCGACCGTGATCGAGTAATAGCCCTACGTCCAGTCGGCGTTAGCCTTTGCGTTGGATTGATTGTCAAGTGTTGTGTTTTACGTTCTCTTCTGCTCTCCCCATCTAAGGAGCCCTGCCCTCCTTTATATAGTCAGGAGGCCAGAGTCCTAGTCGGTTTACAATGTAGAGTCCTAGTAGGATTACAGGGTAGTATTACTACTAGGATTACATGGGAGGAATCCTAATCAAACTAGATCTCCTCTCTTCCTTGCGGTGTATCCCGTGGGTCCCGCATCAACAATCGTCCACGATGTATGCTGAGTTTATAGAATGCTATGAGACCACGGGGCAAGTGCACTGGCTAAAGAAATTTATGCCCGGGTTGAAAGTGGTCGATGACATCCATAAGCCACTCAAATTATACTGCGACAATGAGCCAGCAGTATGTTATGCTCACAACAATAAGTCAAGTGGCCCTGCCAAACACATTGACATAAAGTTTTATGTTGTGAAAGACAAAGTACATGATCATTCTATTAGTCTCGAGCATATAAGTACAAAGAAAATACTTGCGGATCCGCTTACAAAAGGCTTACCGCTCAATGTGTTCAGAGAACACTTAGCCAGCATAGGTTTATGAGAAAGCCTATGATTCCTCGATAATAAGGGCCTAGTTAAGAATCTATTTCTAAACAGAGAGGTATATTATAGCTGTTAATCTAATGGTACTAATCGTTGTGATGAGACACGCTTTATGCACTAATCTGTGATGGAATGGAAAAAGAGATAAGTATTTTAAGTTTAAGTTATAAATTGAGATCAAGGGGGAGAATGTTGGATTGATCTCCACCGGCTCGGTCCAACGACCGAGTCGGACCCTGACTCACGTCCTGATCGGGGGCGTCCAACTGAACCATGGTTGGTGGGCCCCCGTCGCGCAGCGCTATATAAAGGAGGTGGGGGCCGGGGCTCACGGTACGAGGTTCACCACCGCCACTAACCCCACCTACATACCCTAGTCCGATCGAGAGGATGTGTTGACGGCGACGGGAAGCTTCACCGCCGTCTTTACCGCCGCCGAGCTTATGTCGCCAACTCCCCCCCCCCCCCCTCCCTTCACCGCCGCCGACGCCATGACCAGCTCCTCCTCCAAGTCCGATGGTCAGCCACGTCTACTCCTCTCTCTCTATCTCTAGTTCAAGTTCTAGGTTAAACTACTTGTTTTTCTAAGGATCTACCCACTGATCTACACGTCCTAGGATTTCAACACGCGTGCCATTCGTACACAGGAATAAGTGAAGTACGTGCTGGTGCTTGAAGTGACCATATCCATAGCCCAGCTAATCTATCACTGCATGTGTGTGGACACTGTCGGAGCAGCGTCACCCAAACACCATATTCTCATACTAGTATAGTTTTATATCTTGTGTTTATTCATGTACGTACGTCGTATGATCGGAATACAGAGCTTTGATTTTCGTTAATTCAGAGTAATGGTAGGTATTACTACAGGTAGCTGAAAGCACGCGTACACAGCAATGAACCTGATGACGGATGGACGTACGGATGGCGTAGTAGTAGCAGCTATATATAGGTAGAATGAAGCAGTATGATGCATGTCTTGGTAGCGGCTGATGCTGCTGGGAGTGGCCGGGATGCACGGTTGTTCACGGGCACTTGTGCTTGCCGTCGTGGGTTGTCATGTTGGCGTAGCAGGGGCAGACGTCCTCGTTGCCGGAGGTGCCCGGCGGGACGCAGCCGCAGCGCTGGCAGCAGGTGCCGCACGCCCTCAGGCACATCTTGGGCCGCCCCGACTTGCTGCACCGGTACGCGCAGCTCGCGCCGCAGTCTGCGTACGCGTTCACCCCAACAAACATCATTTGCTCATGCATCGTCAGTATGTATTTTGATCGACATGCATGATGCATGTTCATTCAGAGCAACAAGAGACGGGCTAGAATCACACGAATGCATGCAGCAGGTCTTACCGATGGCATCAGCCTGTCCATGGGGAGCAGTGGTCTGCACAACGCCAAGAAATCAATTAAAACAAGCAGGATACAAACCAATTAGCACAATGCATGTATATATATCATCGATCAGAGAAGCGCTTTAGTTAACCAAGCTCGTGTCGTGTCTGCTCTCACCTGCACGAGGAGCAGAAGGACGACGAGCGAGAGCGAGAAGAGCAGCCTGCTGGTGCTGGGCTTGGCCATGCTGGAACGAAGCTTTGCTTGCCTCTTTCCTTGCACGAGCGAGAGACACACGGATAGTGCTTGTTAGTATGTTGCTTTGTGGCTTGCGGGAGCGAGATGAGGAGCCTGGCTGCTGCGCGGAAGCCAATTTATAGGCCGAGCTACCGGCGCGGCGGTTGGAGAGGATTCCGGGCGACGCACAGTGGGCGGCGGCACGCTTGCTGTGCACAGCGCACGAGCTCGGCGTACGCAAGCACACGCCGTCGGTGTGGTTCCGTGTTGCCTGATCTCTCTCTCCGCGAACGTTGAGACAGGGTTGCGAAACCAGCTGAGCCGTGTCTCACTCGGTGATCCGCTACTAAGAGCAAAGTGCAATTGTCGCCACACTTTGGTCTAGCTAGAGTGACATCGACACTTGCTAATTCATACTAGAAACTTTGTTCTGCAGCGCCGGAAGATCACGTCTTCGATTTGAAAAACTGTCACTTCTACCAATTTTAGGACTCATTATGCAGCGAGGCGACAGTCCATCATGCCCCTCATTAATCGTCTAGGAGCATTTTTGGTTGACTTACTTGTCTGCTGGCTATTAGTAAGGTGTAGCAATTAAACCATTATAAGTAGAGAGGAAGGTGAGATAGTCTCACACACAACTCAAAGCCACATATGGGAACCAACCACTCTCTCCATGGGGCTCATGTTTTCTGTTTTCATATGCCATTAGAATTGAGTACTGTTTTTTTTTGTTTTTATTCTTCTTCTCTCGCCGCTATGTTAGCCCTCTGTTTCTTCTGCATGTTGTTTGATACACCTTTAGGTTTAGTCTAATGCCATAAATGAATCGTGTTAATGAGATTATACAGACGATAATAGAGTTAACACCAATAAGGAGCCGAGAGGTAAGGTGTGCCGGCACATACATGAACATGAGTAACACTGTAAAATGTGGGTAATTTAGGAACACATATATGAGTAATTTGATTATTTTTTTATAATGACAAAGGTAAGTATAATTGTTTTCTTTTGCGGAAGACATAAGTAATTTAGATAAATATTAATAATTAGGAATTTGCTCTAGATTACTATTCTTAATAATGGTAAAGATGGGTAATTCATATATAAAATTAATTTAAGGTTCCTTCATATTATTTTTCATTATTTACATAGATGGATAATTTAGATGAAGATTTAAGAGGGTTACTTTAGATTATTTTCTACAGTGACAGAGGTGCATGTGCATGATTCAAATATAACTCAGCGGTTACTTCAAACTATTTTTCGATCATATTGTTAGACACGAATGATTTCAAGATAATGAAATATATCCAATAGCTATTATTATCAGTGATGATTGAGTCTATCAAATTGGTGACCGAGTGTTTTTATCGTTTTTACTAATTGTTAGGATTGATCGCTTATTACTAACCTGCCTCAAAATATTAATATGGAGGCTTTAGGAGTACAGTAATACTAAGAATAGGACTAGAGGGCTACGAGTGCATGGCCAAAGAGATGTTGTGCTCGGTCATTCTTGTCCTGCCTGCATAAAGAAAACCACCAAGCGGATGACGTCAACTGGTCTTCAGCCGATCGCTTGTAGTAGCGGAGCTTGAGCGAGATAATCTTGAAGGGTGCCAGGGCCAGCAACTCAGGCTGTTTGGTTTGCTGGATTAGGTGGTTCCGGTCAGCATGGTTCCGGACGAGGCGGCCCCTTGCTTTTCTGGCGGACGAGCCGAGTCCAAGAAATCTCCTACAACTAAGGGCTTGTTTGATCCACTCAGATTTTAAGAATCTGACTTTTAAAAACTAAGTAGGATCAAACAGACCAGATTTTGGGGCAGTTTTTAAAATCTACCTACCTAGATTCTTAAAAGAACCCATATGCGGATGAGACTCAGCTATTGCCAGTTTTTTTTTTTTTGCACAAGTACCTATTTGCCCTCGTTAAAGACCACGCCATGGTTGTTTAAGAGCAATAAATGAAGGGTTTAATAGTCTATTAGCACTAATCATAAATGAAACCAGCTTCTAAAAACTAGGGATCCAAACATCCCACCAGATTTTGCTCATAACCAGATTTTAAAAACTAGAAGTAATAGCTGGTTTTCTAGAATCTAAAACGGATCCAAACAGACCCTAAAAAGAACAAAACAAAGACAACCCAACGGTGCAACAATTTTTGGATGGTCACTCTGCCTCTCCCCCGTACGATCCCCGCCTGCCACTCGATGCCGGCGAAAGAAGGAATCATAAATCACGCGTGCGGTGCTTTTGATCCCCTCATTCCCCCCGCACGAAGATCGCGGCTCAATCATCGATCCGTCTCCCCCGCGCCTCGCTCCAGCACAAAAGGAAAGATCAATCCCTCTCCCCCGCAGTCCTCACCCTCAGGGCGGTGTGCTCGCTCGTCGCACCCACGTCGTCACTGTCATCCTCGTGGTCGCGCGCTCGCGCACAGCAGCCACCCTCGCCCAAGAAGGACATCAGCCTCTCCGACGGTGACGTCAACCTCACCAACGCCAACGTCGCCGTCGTGCTGCGGTGCAAGAGCGCCATCTTGAGCGTCCGTCACTGGCACGTCCTCCTCGACGCCACCGGCCACCTCATCCTCTCCATGCACGATAGGGTAAGTGCACAGATCAGGTCAGCCATTTTTTTTCTTAGTTTTGATTTGTGGCTTGATCTGAGGTCACAAGGAACGTTGTCGACTCCTAACAGTCAATGAAAGATTCAAGGAACCGTGTTAAAAAATCAGAAACATCGATCAGTTTTGATCTACTCTCTATTGTTTCCATTTGGTCAAAGTTAACTGTGGCTTGAGGGTCGATTTGGAGGGGAAACATCAAACATAGTAGCAGGATCAGTTGCGGCGCTTGAGCAAAAAAAAAAACTTGTGCTTAAATTCTAATAAAGAAATATATCGGTTAGTATATAGAAGTATCAAATATTTACTGTAAGTTTTCAGTTTCGGATGAGACGTCTAAATTTCGGAGGAGGAACCATCCAAAGTGGAATAATTTGTGCCTTTCATGCAGGTGCTGCCCATATGCAACAAAGCTGCTGAGCCAAGGTGACATCCTTTGATCTATACCTTGTTTTCCGCACTGCAAAATTTCAGTCATGCAGGAGTCAATTTTTTTCTCTCTGCATTGGTATGTTCATGCATCTTCACGGTTTCAGGCCAGTTACTTATGTCTGGTGCATTTTATGTTTGAGAACACATTGACAAAGGAAATTGAGGATTTTGTACCAGTTATAATTCTTTATTGATTAATTTAGGAGTAATGAATTTAGTTTTTACTCTGCACTCAAAGTAGAATGGTTAAGAAGAAGCTAACAAAACAATGTAACTATTCCACCGATGCAACGATACAGTTTGATGTTGACCTGCTTTCATTTACAACTATTGATGTAAGAAGTAATGGTGCTTCCTCTAGCTTGAATTTCTTGCCGCAAGAGGCAGCTATTGATACACAAAGACATGCCTCTGCTGTTGCAGAACGGATGTGAGAGAAAAAACAGTTCAGTGCTACTGTGTTCCACTCAGCTCTGCAGACCAAGAAGTTTTCTGAATCCACCATAAGCTAATGTAACGTCTTCACGGTGGCTCTGTTCGCTTGTCTTATAATCGATACTTTTTAGCTCGTTTTTTCAGCTGGAATAGTGTTTTTCTCTCACAACAAATCAGCCGCAACAATGTTTCGGCTTGTTTTTTCAGCGAAACGAACAGGGCAGATGGATGATTTAGTTTGTTTTACCATTGTCATTTTCTTTTATTTTTTAATGTAGCCTAATCCTACTTTAAACTCTTATAAAACAAAACTCCACTGACCAATTTTTCTCAATCCAGAGCGCTCCACGTCATCGTTCTTGGCTACTCACCCCAGCCGCCCTGCGCATGTAGAAGAAGAAACGCAGAAGGGAACGCTTGCGCTTCCTGGCTGGGTCTGGTGCCATCGACTCTTCGAACTCCTCATGAGTGATTGCGCACGAAACCAATTTATTTCTGCATTGATTCCTCGGCCACCACTGCAAACGTCCGCGGAAGAAACTGTCTCTAAATAAATTTTACCTAATAGCAACAATTCTCCAATAATATGGCAATGCTGATCAGAGGATGTGCTAAGGTAAGTTCCTTTTTACAGCTTTGTAATTGTATTATTTTTCTATGCTAAGCTGCATGGCGGAATAGGCACAAACAACTTCTGAAGGGCAAGTCCTAATACAATGGACTAAAGAAGAGTCATGATACCCCGATTATCTTCTCCTGTCATTGTTACAGCCGCAGACACATCATTGGTGATCTCTTTCCCCTGCTATTGCTTCTGTGTGCTGTCATATGCTCTGCTCAAAATATTCTTAAAGGTATTTGTTAGATTCCATGCTTTGCACTTGCATGCTATGGTTTAAGTCCCCTAATATATACCGGTTGCAGAATGAACAAAATATTTTTCTTGCTGTCTTATTAGAGGGTGGAGGTATGCATAGTGTATGGCATTTTATGCTACCTGAGGCATTACACTATGTTGCCAGTTGTCTTTTAGATTGTTGATGTCACATTTCTATCCATCACAGCTTGATTCTTTTTGGAGCGAGGTTTTTGAAAAAAAAAAATCTCTTTGGAGCATCAGTGCGTGAGTGAAAATAGAATTAGCAAGTTATGGATAAATGTTGCGATTAGCAAGTTATTTAAACTACCAATGAATATCAAATAATCATTTGTCATACTTTTTCTTAATTGTTTTTATTGGACTGTAGATTTGAGGGTTAACCGGGCAAGTGATATATGGGCAGTGGCTGACTGGCAGTAGCTCAAATTATAATTACTTTTTTTAACTAAAAGTATTGACCTTTGGAGGAAGAAGGCTTTAAGGGGGTGTTGTAGGAGAAACCAACAAACATGTAATTGTATCATGAACTTGCTTCTGTTAATTTGAGCAACACACTTTACTAAGCGATTCATTTTTGCTGGACGTGACTCTTTACTTTTTTGTAGATTGATTTTATATGGTATATCAATTAATTATTTTTCCAATAATGATATCAATTAATTATTGGACCACCAACTGACATAGATCATGTTTTTTGATATTGTATTTTTTTTGCGATGAAAGAAGAATTGTATTAGATGATAGTCAGGTACATCAACACGTTACAAGCACTCTGGATTACACAAATATGCATAAACTGATTTTCATCTAAATTGTACCCACGCTGTGGATAGCTCCAGATCTGAAAACTAAACCTGTACGACGCTTTGCAGTATGGATGACCGCACAGGCAAACACTCGGCAAAAGACCCGAGAACAGATGCCTAACGAACGACGGCCAACATTCATGTAGGCGGAGTTGAGAAACTTCTTTCTTTCTGGTGTCTTCCTTCTTCTTCTTTCTGCCACCGAAGAACGAGGAAGACTGATCTAGAACTTATTCTCCCTAGTCCTTTATCGTGGCCAAATCTAACCACAATAAAATAGAGAAGATACCAGAAAAAAATTATTCCAAGGTGACAATACCATCTCCGCCTTGATGTTGTCGTCCGAAAATAAAAGTCTCAATGTCATCAAACCGGTGAGGATGCTGACGTCGTAGTTGTTGCCCCCATTTCTCCAACAGAGACGCCATGGAGAAAACGATTCCACCCTACCCTCTCGCCGTCGCCGGAGAGAAGGAGAAAATAAATCCCCAAAACCAAGAAACTTAGCATGGAGAGACCCTAACCCTAAAAACTCAATCTACTAGGAAAACTTATTAAAAACGATGAATCCTCACTCCCTCCGCCCTCCGACGATATGCTGGAGGGGGAGGGAGGGGGACCTACGGTGGTGGAGGCGGGGGCGGCGGCGACGCTCGAGTCACGAAACCCTCAAGTCGCTCAGGCAAGGGTGGTTGTTTTTTGATATTGTCAAGATTGTTTTGCCATTATCATTAACATGGAGATTGTTTTCTGTCAATATAAAACATTATCTTAGCTACATCACGGAAAGGTTTATACTTTATACAATAGAGTTTGTGAGCCTGTGACGTCGTTTTCTCCATGACTATGCTAATTTCGCAAACTTTATTTTTTTGGATTAAATATCACTTTAACATCAGTATTTAGTTTCACATTATTGTTATCTTATTGTGAGATCCGTGTGTTTTTAGTACAATGATTTAGCTGTCCCGTAGCAATGTACGGGCACAACCTAGTAAACTACAAAGGGTGTGATTGGTTGCAGAGTAAGTGTTGATCTAGGATGGCCGGGCTATGCAGGACTAAAGAAGCTGGGTTGAGCTCGTGTAGGTAGTTGTATTTAGTTGTCTTTTTTGTTGGTCCAGTACGAGACGAGATTATATTCGGTTGCATGCATGCATAGTGTTTTAGGTGTTTGACACATGGGTCCCTGCATCATGGGTGAATCAAGTCATCCTGTACCATGAGGGAAGGAGAAATCCAGAAGATAGAGACGTGCAGGATGGAGGACGACAGATAAATGAAAAGATACAGACAAAAGGTGCGAGCAAGAGAACCAAACACAGCGTAAGTGCACGGAGAAATGTAGGATGCGCCTTCGGACGCCCTGGTTCGGGCAACCAATCACCCAGAAAGGATCACTTTGTGCTGCATGCGACGGCTCCTTGCTTCAATCCAAACAAATTGCCAGGTTCAGATATAGGATCGGGTGGCTCCGGAGCCGGCTCGTGATCCAATCCAAACACGCCATTAAGGTCCAGGATGAATTGGAGGGGACACTAACTATGCACAAATGATATTAGCCATGGTTTAGTATATGGCGATTAAGAATTTTTGAAATGTTAGGGGGGTATGGCCCAGTTTGGTATGCCCTATGCTCCGCCCCTAATCGCTTGTCATGCTTGTCATTTGCCAATTGCAGTGTCATGGATCTACTAATTTCTTTGACGCAACAAGTTCAGTGTAGAGGTAAGGCATGTATTGTGCGTGTAAGCTTATAATATATACTCTCTCCAAATTTTTAATAGACACACATGTATATCAAGGTTCAAATCTAAAATCTTTGATCAATAATGTAGTTAATTATTATTAACTATTATTATAATATAAATTTGATACAGTTTGATTTATAATCAAATGTACTATCTAATTATCATAAGCTTATAATTAAAACAATATAATATAAAATAAATAAATGGTCAAAGTGTAATTTAGAAAACTATACGTCATGTCAAGCTAATAATCGTACATCTCATTTTGCTTCTAGTTTTCCACCTCTTTATGGGTGGGCTCATTACGGTACTATAGTTGTAGGTTACCTAATAGAATACCAAAGTTTGGTGATATCAGGAATGGGCCTAATGGGCCATTATTAGTTATGATCCAATTATCAGATGGTAATAATTTGCTATAGTCCAGTAATAAGTTTGGTGATATCAATCAACGGAGCCAGAATGCTAAGATTCGTGCGAGAAAGATGACCGATGGTCGTGATTTTAGTTTTGCTCTCTGACGGATGCCTCAGCCTCACCTTTTCGAGACTCCGATTATGCTACAACACGGCGATCACCTTGATCCACTAACAACTCCATGAGGCTGCGTGACTACGTAAAGGAGAGCAACTTAGGCCGCTAGTTCACAAGTTATTTTAAAGAAAAACATAGCAGGCTCCCTTCCCCATACTATAGCTTGTAAATTTTGAATCGAGAATTGAATCCATTTGTTAGGGAACATGGTCTTTTTATTGATCCATTGTAATCTTGAACTTCTATGAAAATGGAAACAGAACTTCAGTCACCATCCCAATATCTGGTTGACTTGTAAGATTTACTGGGTATGCCTTATAGCGTATTTTCGAAACCTAAACAATTATGAGATCCATTTGAAGAATATGGGACTCATTGAAGTAAGAAGTCTCTGTCTTTCCGTGAGATATCTTACTTAACGAAATTATTTCTTTTCTTGAATTAAACTACTTTATTTTTTTTTTACTGAACATACCACACAGTCGTCGTATGTACTCGAGTTGATCACCAATTCAAAAGTTCACTCAGAAACCAAAAGTAGCTTTTGACTGCATGAGCGTGATTCTCGCGCACAGGAGTCGGAAACCAAAAGTGGTAATATCAAAAGTTCACCAATTCAATGACTTTTAATGGATGCTTCAGATGTTTGTTTGTTTTTTTAGTTTGCATCGAGACTGCTTCTAATGTTCAAAAGTAGATTCTCTAGTTGAAAGATCGGCGCCGTGTATCGGCCGTCGGCGGTGCAAAGCGATCGACCGCGAATACTGGTGGCTTCGTCGGGCGGCGGTGGCTCGCCGGTTTGGCCAGGTTGGTAGCAGGGCAGGGGAGTGAGACACGAACGAATAATCAGCCTGTTCGCTTCGCTCATATACGATCATGAATTATAAGTTGGAAAAATATTTTTCTCTCACACTAAACCAGCCAGCAATAAATAATTCATGATCGTTTACGACGAAACGAACAGACTGATTGCTGGAGGAAAGTGTGACTAGTGCCGTCTTTTCTTATACGCACAGACAGGCACAATAGCTCCCGCCGCCATGGATGTCCACCTGTCCTGTGTTCCAGCTGGTGCAGTGGTGGCACGCGCAGAGGGATCCAGCGTACACGTCTCCGGCGCCGCGCACCGCCGATGAGGCCAGCTACTGCGTGAGCGTGACTGCGTCGTGGATGAATGCACATCGAAGCAAGTTGACCGCGTGCCTCACAGAGTCAGTGTAGTATCTCTCACGATCACGATACCGAAATCGGCAGGACGGCAAATGAAGTCAAACCCGTGGCAAATAAAGAACTGAACACGAAGATAAGCTAGCGCATTTGTCATCTCCGATCCGCCTTCTCCAGCGGTGCGGTGCTTGATTCTTGATTTCTCCATAGTCCACGGCTATTTAACGCCCCAGACGGACCCCAACCGCGCTGCTGCTCCGGCGAGGATGGATGCCTAGCCATTAATTATTTGCTCCTGGCTCCGGCCGGTTCAGCCGTTCAGGCGTCATCGGGCTCTGGTCGGACACCTAGGCTAGCCATCCAACTCGCTCTATTCACAAGAATGGCGGACGGTGACGAGCAGGGCGCGGCAGCAGGCGGTGCCAGTGCCGCCGTCGTCGACGCGGCGGTGGACCACCGAGGCCGGCCGGCGTCCCGCGCCTCCACCGGCGGCTGGAAGTCCGCTTCCTTCATCATAGGCAAGTTGGCATCCGCATCTCGATCGTCCGTATATATATGCAGCGGCTTATGTCCTGCGTTTTGCACCGCGCGCGGGATCGGAGCCGCCGGCGAACACTGGTTTTCTTGCAGAGAAGCGAGAACTGAGATGAGATGGGTTCATGCGTGCAGCGGTGGAGATCGCGGAGCGGTTCTCCTTCTACGGGGTGTCGGCGAACCTGATCACGTTCCTGACGGGCCCGCTGGGGGAAGAGGTCGCGGCGGCGGCGGCGGCCATCAACGCGTGGAACGGCACGGCGCAGCTGCTGCCGCTGCTGGGCGGGACGCTCGCGGACTCGTGGCTCGGCCGCTACCGCACCATCGTGCTCGCCTCGCTCGTCTACATCCTCGTAAGCAAAGAAAAACACTGAATAAATTTCCGCTTGCTTTCCTTACTTAGCTAGTTTGCTGTTGATTCATTGCTTTGCATTTTAAAATAAATTTCCCGATTCGCTGCTGGACAGCTCCCCTGCACGAACCACCAGTCTGTTGTGATGAAGTTTTTTTTTTTTGGTTATTTCAACATAAATTAAGCGATCGATATTGGGGCGCGACAAGATTCTCAGTATAAAAATAAAACATCCAATGATTTCTTTCTAGAGCAACCCCTTCAGATTTTGGTACACTCTGTGCTCAAAAGATTGTCATTCTAACACTCAAAATTTGTCCCACAAAATCTACCGTTATAGTCTTTGGACAGCCAGTTAGGTCCCACGTATATCAACTGATCTATCGCGTATCTTGTTCCTCTATATATTTCCCCAATCGCATCCACATGACTGCAGACTCCTTAATTATAGCTGCAAGCACAATTAACTTAGGCCATATTTGATTCATTATCCGCTAATAGTTAGCTGGCTAAGGACAGTCCCAATGCTAAAAATCACAGGTAGTTGCCATGTTTATTAATTTTCTTAGATACTACATGTAGAAAATATGTTTTCAACAGAGAGATCATATACAATAATTTTTTGTCCAATCACAAGTCTTTTCTCTCTATCATCTACCAATCACATCTCTTCATGTTTTGGTTCTCGCGTAGACATGATTTCTTCTGTAAGAAACCATTTCCTCACCTCTCTTCATTAATCGCAATGTCACGTCATCTTTTTCTTAGATGGCATCCTAATTAATAAAGATAGAAACCATCTAGTTTCATGGTTGGGAGTGCCCTAACAACTCATATCTAATATCAGCTAGCTAAGTATAGTAGCTACCTATTAGCTGAAAGGTGGTTTGGATGTGCAACTAATGAAAAATGCTAATAAGATAATTATTAGTTGCTATTATCTTATTTGATCCAACTAGTGAGATTGTTATTACGTAGAGATCTAGCTAACAATTAGCTATTTTATTAGCTGCACTTGTTTGGATCCAAAAGAGATAACTATTAGTAGATAACTATTATCTATAGGGATCCAAATAAAGTGTTTGAAAAATGCTACCTAGAATATGTATAAATAGGGCTACCATGGTCATTTGGGTTCACGATGATTTGTCTAAAGTTTTCTAAAATAACAAGTTCTTTTTTAAGACGGATGGAGTATAGTAAAATTTAGTGTCCACCTCTGTACACCCCCGATCATTCAAAGTTTAAGTACTATAAGTTCTTATGAAAGGACAATTTTAATCATATAGTCATAGCACCACTGTGTAACTTGAGGTTACGTTGCAGAGGACAAATTTTAATCATATAAATGCGCCGTATCCGTACGTTTACGAACCATCTGTGCCATGCAGGTCGCCCTTTGCAGCGCCCTCGTGTTTAAGCTACCACACTGACCACTAAGGAGGCCCTGGATGCACACCTCGAGCTTAGTCAGTGCATTCCGTCATGAAAGTCTCATCCCAGAACGCCTCATTCCACCTCAATCAATCCCCGCTTCCTCAATTGCGCATCCAGCAAGCCAATTTTTTTCCTCCACGGCCCGCTGCTGCTATATAGTGTAGACACATTGTTGTTTGAGATATAAAGTGGCTAAATGCTGAGGTGAAGGAGAGAGAAAAGGAGAGCAGAAGTAGGTTGTACGCTTATAGCCGGTCTAGACATAAAAAACTAGAAAATTTATGAGAGAGACAAGTGGGACATGTATTAATAATGATAAACTAACTGTAAGAGAATATAACGCTCAGTTCATTCGATGTTCAGTGTACATGTACTTATACATCTTGCCGATCATTCCTAGCCGATCAATTCTAACTAACCTGCATGCACGGCTCAGCTGAAAACTAGCAACTAGCAGTTACACAGTTGAGTTACAAGAGGAGGAGCAGATCCTACGCTAGCTAACAGAAGTCTGAAGAATCGGTCGCTGACACCCCCCGCAGTTGGAGCATCGGGTGATCGAATGCACAGACTGTCTCTGAACTCTGTTGAACAATGGCGTTGGAAGGCCTTTGGTCATGATATCGGCAATTTGGTACCGGGTTGGTATTGGCAGCACCTTGAACTGACCGAGGGCCACCTTCTCTCGCACAAAATGGATGTCAAGCTCGACATGCTTGGTCCTGCGATGGTGTACTGGGTTTTCTGAAAGGTAAACTGCAGATACATTGTCGCAATAGATCACCGTGGCTTTGTCGACGACGACTTGAAGCTCTCGAAGGAGATTACGGAGCCAGCAGCACTCCGCAGCAGCGTTGGCGACCGCCCGATATTCGGCTTCAGCACTCGATCGCGAGACCGTAGTCTGTCGCTTGGACGACCACAAGACGAGTGAGTCACCAAGAAACACATAGTAGCCAGACGTCGAACGCCAAGTATCTGGGCATCCTGCCCAATCAGCGTCTGAATATGCCTTCAGTGTTGTCGATGGAGTAGCCGAGATGGTGATGCCGGTGTTGATGGTGCCGCGCAGATATCGCAGGATCCGCTTGACAAGGTTCCAGTGGACGTCGCGAGGAGCATGCATGTGAAGGCACGCCTGGTTCACGCCATAGGCAATGTCCGAGCATGTGAGAGTGAGGTACTGGAGCGCGCCGGTGATACTGCGGTAGAACGTGCCGTCTGTTGCAGCTTCGCCGTCCTTGGCAGACAGCTTGGGCTTGACTTCACTAGGCGTGGATGCCGGTTTGCAATTCGCCATGCCTGCTCGTTCCAGAATGTCTTCTGTGTACTGGGCTTGGTTGAGGTGGAAACCAGCATGATCACGTCGCACCTGTATGCCAAGGAAGAAGTGCAGCTCACCAAGGTCCTTGATCGCGAACGCTTGCCGAAGCTGCTCGACAACTTGACGTAGAAGTGCATGCGACGAGGCGGTGAGGATGATGTCGTCCACGTACACCAGGAGGTACGCCACGTGCATGCCGTGCTGATAGATGAAGAGAGAGCTGTCGGATCGTGACGCAGTGAAGCCCATGCGAAGAAGTTGGCCACCAAGTCGAAGGAACCAGGCCCGCGGCGCCTGCTTAAGTCCATATAAGGACTTGACGAGCTGGCAAACATGGTCAGGGTGGTCCTTGTCGACGAATCCGGCAGGTTGATGGCAGTAGACGCGTTCGGCGAGGTCACCGTGTAGAAAAGCATTCTTGACATTGAGCTAATGCACTGGCCACTGCCGTGTCGCCGCGAGGTGAAGCACAGTCCTGATGGTCGCCGGCTTAATCACCGGTGAGAAGGTCTGATGAAAATCGACCCCTGGGCGTTGCGAGAACCCACGCACAACCCACCGAGCTTTGCGGCGTTCTAGGCTGCCATCAGGTTGTAGTTTGTTCTTGAACAGCCATTTGCTAGTGATGATGTTGGCATGGGCAGGTCGGGGCACCAGTGTCCAGGTGCCGTTGCTCTTTAGCTCATCAAATTCGGCCTGCATCGCGGCCAGCCATTCTGGGTCACGAAGAGCGGCGTGGACCGAAGTCGGTGGTGGTGACGGTGCCGTTGTAGTAGCCACGTGCGCGTACTTGGGATTAGGCATGCGGATCCCAGCTTGCACGCGCGTGACCATCGGGTGTCGAGGCGGTGGCACATCGTCGGTCGCCGTTGGGGGCGCTGGAGGTGCAGTAGGCATGGACGTCACGGTGGGCGTGGGCAATGAGGGTGGCACATCTGGCGGCATCATGATGGGTGAGGCCGGTGGAGTCAGTCCGCGCGCCTGGTCGTTGCGTGATGTAGAGGCCGCGGCGCGCGGAGCGTTCGTTGGCGCACGACGTCGAGTCGGACTTGGTTCGACTGGGATTAGAACCTCGTCTGACAGGCACGGCGCGCAAGGAGGGGCCGACGGTGCTGATGTTGTCTGGTCCTGCACAAATGGAAAACAGGTCTCGTCGAAGTAGACATGACGTGAGACAATAACTCGTTTGCTTTCCAGGTTATAGCACTTGTATCCTTTTTGATCAAGGGGATAGCCAAGGAAAACGCAGCGCACTGAACGCGGCGTGAGTTTGTGCGGTGTAGTGGACGCGAGATTGGGATAACATAAGCACCCAAACACCCGGAGATGGTTGTACTCAGGTGCCGTGCCGAAGAGGAGCTCGAAGGGAGTCGAGTTGTCACGGGGTTGGCACAGTCGTCGATTGAGGAGATAGGTGGAGGCCGCAAGAGCATCGGGCCAGAAGGTAGGGGGAATGGCTGCCTGAAACAGCAGTGTGCGAACGCCATCGTTGAGTGTGCGGAGCACACGTTTAGCATGACCATTTTGTTGTGATGTGTATGGGCATGTGAGCCGAAGAGCAATGCCATGCATGGCGAAGAACGCGCGGGAGGCCGAGTTGTTAAACTCGCGGCCATTGTCGGTTTGGAAGCTCATGATGGGTACCTAAAACTGTGTATGAACAAATGCATGGAAGGAGATGAGGGTAGGCAGAACATTGGATTTGTGGCGTAGTGGGAATGTCCAGGCATAATGTGAGTAATCATCCAAAATGACAAGATAGAATTTGAAACCAGAATTGCTCATTATTGGCGAGGTCCATACATCACAATGCCAAAGTTGAAAGGGAAATTGGGAAACATTATTGGACTCGCTAAAGGGTAGCCGTACGTGTTTGCCACGGTGACAGGCATCACAGGTGTGCCGGCTAGACTTGGAGTAGGAAAAACCAGTGGAGCGAGAGAGTCGCTGGAGCGTGGCATGGCCAGGGTGACCTAGTTGCGCATGCCAGAGACTGCTGTCGTGGGAGGCAAGAAGTGTAGCTGGAGGATGCGCCGATGTGTTGTTGACTTGGCAGAGTGGATAGAGCTCGCCGAAAGAATCACATCAGAGCAGTACCGTCTTGGTGCGAAGATCCTTGATTGAGAAGCCCCATGGGTCAAATTCAACAGAGATGGAATTGTCACGGGTTAGAGCATGAACGGAAATCAGATTCTTAACAAGGTGAGGAGCAATGAGCACATTACATAATTGTAAGGAAGAAGAAGGAGTGGGGATGGTGGCGTGCCCAGTGCATTCAGTCGGAATGAACTGACCATTGCCGATAACAATATGACGATGAACAGTGGGTGTTGAGGAGGAATTGAGAATACTAGAGCTGGAAGCCATGTGCGATGTGGCTCCCGTGTCAAGGAACCAGTCGCCGCCGCCATCGTTGGTGTTGTTGAGGGACATGTTGTTGAGGGCGGAGTAGAGGCCGACTGGCAACGATCCCGAGGCGCCGGCGTAGAAGGCGGCATCAGGTGATGGCGATGGCGCCGGGAGTGTCGCCATGGCGGATGGAGGGTGAACGTCGGGTCTTGATTCGAGAATGCTGGGCCTCCAGGCGTTCATGGGCCACGCCTGAACAACCCCCTGCCACGGGTTGTGAGCCGTCGCCCACTGTGGTGGTGGAGTGCCGCCAGGATGCACCGGAGGGCCGCCGGAGTTGTTGTTGCGAGTGCGTCCGTCGTTGGCCTTCCGCTTCTTGCACCGATCATTGGCGTTGTTGTTGGATGCCTAGGACGTTGGTGGAGAAGGCGCGGCGGGCTGAGACGCCGAGTTGTTGGGGGCCGCCGCAAGAAGGGTCGTCTGCGCCTCCATCTGGAGAGAGTGGCGGATGCGGTTCTCTTCCTGCAGAAGGTATGATTTGGTGTAGAGAAAAGTGGGTGGGGGAGACATGGTGGTGAGGACAGCAATCGCCTGGCTGAACTTGTTGTTCAGGCCACGCAGGGTGTTGATGACGAGGGCCGTATCTGAGACGGCGGCGTCGCAGTCGTAGAGCGTGTCGGCGAGGCGCTTGAGGCGGCCGCAGTACTCGCCGACGCACTTGTCGCCCTGGTACAGGCTGTGGAACTCCTGCTGGGCATACACCGCGCGCTGAAGACTGTTGTCGAGGAATTGGCCGGTGATCGCAGTCCAGACGGAGTAGGCGTTGGCGTTGGGGCGGTTGACATCGTTCCAGATTTCCTTGGACACGGTGTTGTAGAGCCAGGAAACGATGCAAGCATCGATCTGGAGCCATTCGGCGTCGTTGATCATGGCAGCGGCATCGATGGTGCCGTCAATATGATTGACGAGGCCAACATTTTGGAGAGTGAGCTCAATGCAGGAACGCCATTGCCGGAAATTGCCTTCGTCGGCAGACAGCACGACGGGGACATGGCTACGGATGTTAAGTAGCACAAGGGTGGAGGCTGAGGGTGGAGCAGGGTCAGCAGGACCAGCGAAAGGGTTGGAGCCGGAGGAGGCAGCAGACCCGGATGGACTCACCATGGCTCAGAGAGGCGGAAGCAGTGGGTGGGAGGTGGGATCGAGAGATAGCTGATACCATGTAAGAGAATAGAACGCTCAGTTCATTCGATGTTCAGTGTACATGTACTTATACATCTTGCCGATCATTCCTAGCCGATCAATTCTAACTAACCTGCATGCACGGCTCAGCTGAAGACTAGCGACTAGCAGTTACACAGAAGTCTGAAGAATCGGTCGCTGACACTAACTACTCGCTCTCAGCCGACGAAAGTATCAATAAATCCCCCTTATACTCCGGCGACGATGCCTTCCGGCTCAGACTACTTCGACCCCCTGCTGGCGCGCGCCGAGCCGCCGACGCCGACGGCATGACCGGCGACGTGGCGGCGCTGGACTACCGCGGTGCCACCGGCGGCTGGAGGTCGGCGCTCTTCATCATAGGCAAGTCCAGCTACCTCGCCCTCGCCCCTGGATCGATCTCTCTGACTTCTCATACATAGCGACCCCCAGCACATAGTCATCAGTTAGCTCGCGATCGATGGATATGATAATGCAGCGGTGGAGATCGCGGAGCGGTTCGCGTTCTACGGCGTGTCGTCGAACCTGATCAACTACCTGACGGGCCCGCTCGGGGAAGGCACCTCGGCGGCGGCGGCGGCCATCAACGCGTGGAACGGGGTGGCGCAGCTGCTGCCGCTGCTGGGCGTGGAACGCGTGGAACTAGTAGTTTAGCTTACTAGCCCTTCGGCCTTCCTTTGAAAATTCTTCGTCCATGGGCGAGGTCTAGGAAGCTACAGATTGTCTACAAGTGGTAGAGTACATTGCTTTTGAGCCATTGTCGCGGCAAGTTTATCGCCCTGTTCGCTTACGTGCGTGAAGAAAACGTTGCCTGCATAAACTAATGAACAATTGAGACATGTAACGGGCGTACCAATACCACTAGTTATCATCCGTCGGGAAAAACGATCGCTAAGGAAGTACACGTACGTACATTACCTATTCAAAACGTAATATGAGTTGCCGGCACGCGAGTGACACCGGCGACATGCATGATTTCTAGGACGTGAGTTGCCGGCACGCGAGTGACACCGGCGACATGCATGATTTCTAGGACGGCTAATGGTATCTGTAGGGGCGGTTCGACCAGCCGTCCTTATCATACTGTCTCTACAAATCATATATTTGTAGGGACGGTTTTCAGACCGCCTCTACAAATCGATTTGTAGAGACGGCTGGTGTTATCAGCCGTCCCTACAAATCGATTTGTAGGGGCGGCTGGTAACACCAGCCACATCTACAAAATTGATTTGTAGGGACGGACGTATTACCGGCCGCCCCTATAATCCATGTTTGTAGGGGCGGTTCACTCTAGAACCGCCCCTACAATACATTTTTCCGTAATTTTTTTTAAATTTACAATTCAAATTCGACCCGTGTATGTATGTATGTGTGTGTGTGTGTGTGTATATATATATATATATATATATATATATATATATATATATATATATATATATATATATAATTCAAATCTGAGCATATGCACAACCCAATATCATTACATCCATTATCGTATTCAGATTAACCAAATTTAACAAGTTTCACAGCATCAATACACACCACGTTGCAGTGGGAGCTTATCAAAATCATAAAAAAAAACTCAAGAGCATACCAAAATCATAAAATAGCTAAGTTCATCAATTCCGATAGCTTTTCCATTGTTCTTATTTCCTGCACATGAGTGAGCGAGAAATCATAAGTTAGGATGATGGGTTGCAAATAAAAACCACCAATTATGAGAAATGAAGACACAACGATCTAACGATATGTTATTGTTGCAAATTTAAACGAAAGTAGATGCCGACTTGAATAAGAAGCTAACTCATTTATACGGGAGACAAATCTACTAAAGAAAATGTGAAAAAAGAGAGGACCAGACAGCACTTACCGCCGCCACCTCGGAGATGAGCCGAAGCACCGACGAAGACGGACCGGCATGGCTGCGCTAGGATTTGGCCCGACGCCACTCCACCATGTGCTGCGGCCTAGCACCGACAAAGGGGCGCTGACTGCTTGAGGAAGCACCCAAGGATCCGACCACATCATATCTCCGCCCGCTCGCATCGAATTCAGATCCGGTCGCGCCAGCCCTCAATCCACCACCGAGGATGCCACCACCTAAGATCTGCCGCTTGGAGGATGGGCTCTCCCTGGATCTACCGTCGCGGAGCACACCCGCCCTTGATCCACTGACGGGGGACATCACCACCCTAGATCCGTCGCCGGATGATAGGCTCGCCTCAGATTCATCATCAGGGAGCGCGCCCGCCCTGGATCCACCATCATAGGGCGCTGCCGACCTAGATCCGCTACCGGGGGCGCCACGCATGCTGCCGTCATCGGTACGGGCATGCCTTACCTTGTTGCTCCGGACTCCGGAGGGATGGCGAGGCCTCCTTGCTGGCGCTCCAGCAGATCTACATCAAGAGGAGTAAAAGAGGTTAGGACGGGGAGGATCTAAGTGGCCAGCGGAGGGCCAAGGCCAACCCTGGTCTCCACTCCACTCCACGTGGCCCAGGAAAGGTAGGTAGTGGAGTAGGGGGTGTGCGCCCAGCCGCGAGGAGAGGGAACAGGCCGGTGGTGAGAACAGCACAGATCCGACTGCCGGATCCGTGAACCGCGTCCGCGCAGCACAGCCCGCCGGTGGAGGGGCGCGTAGACTAACTCGGAACAACGGAGGGAGCTCAACGGAGCGGGGTCGTACTTTCGCCCGCGGAGGGAGGTGGTGAGGATGGACGAGCGAGGCGTCTGGAAGCCACGCGGTGCGGTTGAGGCGGCGTGGCGGATGGAGGACAGCGGGATTCAGGGAGAAGCAGCCGCCAGAGGTAGGACGAGGCACCTAGGATGCAGAGTCATGCTGCGGATGAGCAGCTCGCCGACGGCGGTAGTAGGAAGCACGCCATCGGGGACAGGAGGAGGAAGAAGAAGGTGGGGAAGGGAGGAAAACGGGTGACGGAGGTAGAATAGGAAAATCTGGTTAGGGTTTGGGAAGTCCGGCGGTTTTGTTCCTGTGGGACGAACTTCGGCCGTTGAATTCAGACTAAGGGCTTAGACCATGCACTAGCAGATATCAACAGTTGTTGCGCCGCAAAGCGCACCTTCTGTTCCTAAGTTACGGTGAGAAGCAGAAACTTTTGCTCCAGAATACGAAGCCAATGCTTCGCATCATGAGGCTCAGCCATCGGCGCGAACGTAGGTGGGTGCGTCTTTAAGAAATCCTGATAAGAGCAGGGTCCCTCAGGACCGTGGGCACCACCCCCATTCCCACCATTGCCTCCGTGGCCTCCACGGGCAAAGCCACCGATAGCCTATGCCAGCAGCTCCATGGCACGGGCTGACTCACGACAAGTAGCCAACATCTCCGCCATCATCTCTGCATGAGTCATCGGAGGTGGCGGTGGTGGAGGAGGAGGAGCCAGAAGTGTAGCCTCATGGCTCTCCCTGTTGCCGTTCCCATTGCCCCAGCCACTTTCACCTTGGCCTTTGCCAAGACCGTGGCCCGCTCCAGCACTGGTGCTCCCGTGACCGAACCTCAAGTTCATCTGAAACCAGATAGGAACCAACCATTTAGGACCACCCTCTAGATCAGGAATAAGAGATTAGAGAAATGATAAGATATTTATTGAAGCATTCTTTTAGTTACCCTATCAATTTACTAATCCAAATTATATATGTAGGGGGAATTTAGTTATAAGTAAGATTTCCTTATCATGATGCATGCATCGGCCTGTACGCTCACTCAAGCCAGAATATAGCGGTATTCGCAAAAAATTTAGCACATCGCACACTCACTTTCCGCTTTGCTAACGATTCTTACGCAGCGCAAGTTAGTGTACCTACAGAAAATTGATTAGATAAAACAAGTGCCGCTATCCTAGATAGACCATATTGCTTATACTTATTTAGATAATTTTTTTATCGTATTCTACTTTTCACAAAACTTTTGCTGGTCAAATTTTAGGTTTTGGAAAAGAGTGATGAAACTCGTAAACTCATTATTGGCTCTGGTACCAACTGTGGCAGAATCGCCCGAAATAACGTACTTACGGAGGCGCTTGTCTTCCACTAGACACTAAGCACCCCAAGAGCGAGCTACATCAGGCGGATTCCGTCGAGCACACCCTAAGGACAGCCCGAATAGTCCACTTTTTTTCCGCAGGATCCAATAATGAGAATGAGTTTACATTGCTTAGTCCATTTCATACATCTAGAGTTCTCAGAAATATATTATTACAGTACCAAATTTAGAGTGCAGAAATTTAGCAGTGAAAAGAAAAGAAACATCTATCGATAATATACAAGGATCCGTCTGTGCCCACCAGATGAATCCTTCACACAATGGCTACTCCTCAAGCAATACCTGCAACAGGGGTAAATAAACCCTGAGTACACAATGTACTCGTAAGATTTATTCGACTAGTGGGGATAATTTCCTGACTCCAAGGGATATGATAAGCTTTATGGTTTGCTGGATTCTCTTTTTGTGGAAAGCAATACTAATAGTAAATCCTTATTTATGTTATTATTAGCAGTCATGATTAATTCATTATCTAGCCATTCTATGTAAGCATCTGTTCTACTTTCAAGCAAGAGTTGAGCAAACAGTTCCATTTCATCACCTTTCATCTTTCAGTTCTTACTACGGTGCTAGACTATAGATAATCCGTACCGAAACACCGGTGATTCGCGAATCATTGTGCCCAGCTAGGTACCCCGAAACACATGCCCCGCTTGTACCACAGGCACAAGCAGGACCAACCCATCACTCTCCTATCATAAGGTCTAGGACCCCGTCAAACTTGGACTTCAAGCCCCCGCTCCTGAGTCTCGGACTCAGTGCGGTGCTTGGACCTCCACCATCCCTGCCTCCAATCAGTCGGCCCGGAAAGAGCTGGAACCCACGACAAGAGAGCAACAGGCCTTTCCTGCGCCCATACCCAAGTATGTGCTCGGGATAATAAGTTTGTGACTTGTCTAGAACCCAATACAACGGCCGGTCCTTAACCAACACAGACAGAGAAAAAGTGTAACCAAGCTATGCCCCGTTAGCCACAGGACACAACCTCCTACATCCACCAATACCCATACCATATCTCTGTCCGGTCTCCATTTTTCCTTTCCACTATTTTATCATGAATGATCATAATAATCACCTATTGTGAGTAACGGCAGGTTACTCACGCTACCGAAATCCTGAGCATAGCAGCTACTCCACCTATACTAGTAGGACTCATAGATAAGTTTATCTATACATGTAGTTTCCATAAAATGCCTGTAACATAAATGCACATCATATATATTCAGTGATCATTCAAAAATAAGGGCTATGCACCGGGGCTTGCCTTATGCAGGTGGTGTGTCAACAAAGTCAACAACTGATGGCTCCGAAACTCCCTCCTATACGAGAATCTCCTCCTCGTACTCCTCAATGATCTCCTCGTACTCCTGTTCGCCCACATGCACGAACTATACCAACTCGTTATCTACATGCATGAAATGATGATGCAACACTTAGTAATACGGCAACAACAACTCTTAAAATAAAATACAGCTATCAAGCTACTAAATGCTCTACCGACTAAGATGCTAAGTTACATATTGTTACCACTAACAAGTATGAAACATTGCATGCATTATCTTAGCAACTAAAGGCATTCCTATTCTTAATATCGATTTACTCTATATATGATAAAACAAGGAGTACTAGCTACTCTATTTATCAACTTACTCTAGGGCTACAAAAATTACAGTGAGCACATAATAATCTAATGAACCTACTGTCAAAATTTTATGGCTAAAGCTACAACCAATTTGCCACAAAAATTCCTACAAATATTAAGCTAAATAATACTAAGCGTTCCTAAACAAATTAATGATTCTATCATTATCACAGATAACTATAAACTAACTACACCAATAGATAGATAACATTTTTGTGAACCTAACAAATTTTGTTTCACTATTTTTGGACACCTACAGAATTTACTATCATTTCCAAAGATCAGCTCAAAACTAAATTGATAAACATTTACTAATTCCCTGGAAAAGGAAAACCGAAATCCATCCGCGCGGCCCACGAGCGAGCGACGTGGCCCACGCACGCGCAGCGCACGCGCACGCGCGACCCGCCAGCGAGGCCCAACCGCGCGGCACGACCCGCGATGGGGAGGCCTGCGCGCGCCGGTCACTTATGCGTAAATCCCCTTGACCTACCGGTGAATCATCCTGCGACCCATGACACTATTCCTACAGTCAGTTCTCTTACAAACGCGTCCCTCCCCCTTTTCTTCTTTACCACAGGCAGGTCCTCCGGCCACACCCGCACGCACCGGCGCTGCGGCGCTGGCACCCAGGATGCGGTAGGAAGCACGCCGTTGGGGACGGGAGGAGGAAGAAGGTGGGGAAGGGAGGAAAACGGGTGACAGAGATAGAATAAGAAAATCTGGTTAGGGTTTGGGAAGTCCGACGGTTTTGTTCCTGGTGGGACGAACTTCGGCCATTGGATTCAGACCAAGGGCTTAGATCATTGACAGCCTTAACAGGCATGTGGGTTTCAGTGGCCTACAAGGGAAAGTGAGGCCCAAGCCCAGGTTTAGAGCCCATGGGTTTCGGTGGCAGCATTTGTAGGGGCGGCTGGTGTTTGAGCCGCCCCCTACAAATCGACTCATTTGTAGGGACGACTCGTATCACCAGCCGCCCCTACTGTTTCATTTGTAGGGGCGGCTGGTCTTGTGTGTTCCGAGCACGGCCACTGTAGAGGCGGCTCCATCACTCGCCGCCCCTACCAAAAAAAAAATTGTCCCGTTGTTACAAACGTTTTTTCAGTAGTGATGATTACACGTCACGTGGATGAAAATTCGTTTGGCTTATAAACCGTACTTTTTCAGTCAACGAACAATATTTTTTTTTCACAATAAATCAATTAACGATACTTTCAGTCATAGCTTATCAGCCAAGTGAACGCGGCCTATATCGCCGGGCTCGATGGACTAGTATATTAGTTGGGTTCGTCGCGTCACATCACGCAAAACTAGTGCTTGCCGTTGCAGTAACATCACCGCTGATGGGATCATACAAAACTCAAGAGGAGCATCTATAGCCACCAACTGCTCCTGCTCCTGTGGTAGAGCCTTCAGATATTTTTTCCAGCCCTTTCTTTCTCTCTTTCAGTCTATACAGTCTTCACATACCTGCTTCGTTGAGCTGATGGGCCTGGATTTCCCTAAGAGACTAAGATTTTGGGCCAGGCTTCCATGGCCCTCTATGGAAATCATTTTTAAATTTGGGCCTTCAGCCATGCCTTCACGTCGTTGTTTTCTCCTCCTCTTCTTCGTTGACGGATACTCTGATTCTGACTAACTGCAACTCTGCCAATGACCACTGGAAAACGAACGAATGCAGGGTCTAGGCATGCTGGCCTTCTCGACCTTGCTCTCCTCGGGCAGCGGCCACCAGTGCACCACCGCCGGGGGCCAGACCCAGACTTGTGCGCCGTCCACACTTAAGGTGACCTTCTTCTACGTCTCCCTCTACATCGTGGCGGTGGCGCAGGGCGGGCACAAGCCGTGCGTCCAGGCGTTCGGCGCCGACCAGTTTGACCAGAGCGACCCCAAGGAGACCGTCTCCAGGAGCTCCTTCTTCAACTGGTGGTACTTCGGCATGTGCGCCGGCACCGCCGTCACGCTGGTGCTCCTCAGCTACGTGCAGGACAACATCGGGTGGGGGCTCGGCTTCGGCATCCCGTGCGCCGTCATGGCGGCCGCGCTCGCCGTGTTCCTTCTCGGCACGCGGACGTACCGGTACTACGTCACTACTGCCGGGGAGTGGGGCCTGTTCGCTCGTGTCGCCGAGGCTTTCGCTGAGTGGCGGCGCAGGCGAAAGGCCCTGCAGCATGGTGATCGACCGGCAGCAGAGGGGGCGCCCGGATTCAGGTATCTACTCTATCACTATATGTGGGAGTCTCGTACAATCTTGCACGATGTGTTCGACGGCACAGCATGACTTCACTGCCTTTTGATGTCTGTTGATTTATGCAGTGCTGGTGTCGATGAGGAGGAGCAGGCTGCAGTGAGCAATAACGCAGGCCTCGTCAAGGAGGCGAAGGCCATCATCCGTCTGTTCCCGATATGGGCGACGTGCCTGCTCTACGCGGTGGCGTTCTCGCAGTCGTCGACGTTCTTCACCAAACAGGCGGCGACCCTGGACCGGCGCGTCGGGCGGCACGGCTTGCAGGTGCCACCGGCCGCGCTGCAGAGCTTCATCAGCATCACCATCGTGGTCTTCATCCCCATCTACGACCGCGTCCTCGTGCCGGTGTCGCGCCTGTACTCCGGGAAGCCATCCGGCATCACCATGCTGCAGCGCATCGGCACGGGGATGTTCCTCTCGCTCCTGTCCATGGTGATCGCGGCGCTCGTCGAAAAGCACCGGCTCGGCGTCGCGCGGGACGCTGGCCTCGTGGACAAGCCAAAGGTCCCGCTGCCGATGAGCCTGTGGTGGATGGTGCCGCAGTACGTGCTGTTCGGGGCCGCCGACGTGTTCACCGTGGTCGGGCTGCAGGAGTTTTTCTACGATCAGGTGCCCGACAAGCTGCGCAGCCTCGGGCTCGCGCTCTACCTCAGCATCTTCGGCGTCGGCAGCTTCATCAGCAGCGCGCTCGTGTCGGTCATCGACAGGGTGACGACGGCCAGGGGCGGGAGCTGGTTCTCCAACAACCTGAACCGCGGCCACGTGGACTACTTCTACTGGCTGCTCGCCTCGCTTAGCGCCGTCGAGCTCCTCGCCTATGTCTTCTTCGCGGTGACATACAAGTACAAGAACAAAGGAGCCGTACATGCAACTGTTTGAGGGTTAGCTAGAGCTGTGTGGTACGCCATACGTAAGTACGTAGTATAGGTGATAAGATACCCAACTAAGAGTGTAAATGTCTTTTTTTCCTCAATTAGGATTTGTGATCGTCCCAACTTATCTTTGATGTTGATTCCCATTTGTATCTGTTGGGAGGGCCATGCGATCATTCAATTCTTAAGCCAAGGTTAAATCAGTAATCAGCAAATCAGCGGTTCATTTCTGAGTTACTCCCTCCATTTTAAATTACAATTTCATTATATATTTGTTCTAAGTTAAACTTAACTAGTTTTGATCAAGTTTATAGAAAAATACATCAACTCCTATAATATCAAATTACTTTCATCGAATTTCTCATGAAACATGTCTCAATTGTGCATTTATTTATACTTATAGATGTTAACATATTTTTTTCTAAAAGCATGATCAAAATTAGATTACGTTTGTATCTGCAGTGTATTTTTTGCACATTATTTTTTTGTAAAATTTACCAGAATTTATTAGAAATGGCCTAGAATTTGAGAGGGGCACGTGCCTCGCTCCTTGTGTACTTGTCCGCGCATGCGAAGCCAGAAGCCTTGCTTCGCCGACGGCCTCACTTCGCCAGAAACCTTGCTGCTCCGAAGGCCCTCGTCATCATCATCAATGGCGCACCAGAGCAGATGGTGCTACAGGGGCGGCCCCGGGTGAAAGATCCTTATTTGGTTTTGGTAATTGAGTGACAACCTAGGTGGACTAATATGTATTTATATGAGTGTCGGTGTGGGACCTACGGGATACCCCGCAAGGAAGGGAGAAGATATAGTCTAATTATGATTCTTCCCTTGTAATCTTAGTAGCAGTGTTACTCTGTAATCCTATTAGAAATTCTCATTGTAAACCGACTAGGACTCTGACCTCCTGACTATATAAAGGAGGGCAGGGCTCCTTAGATCAGGAGTTCAAGAGAACAATTGTACACAACACCATGCTTCATAATCAATCCAACGCAAAAGCTAACACCGACTGGACATAGGGCTATTACTCGATCTACGATCGAGGGCCTGAACCAGGATAAACCGACTGTCTCTTGCGTTAACCATCGAGTTCTGCATATGCTGAAACCCGAACATACTGCCCCAGGTACCCCCGTGGCAGGCTATCGGTGGTCAAACATCGACAGCTGGCGCGTCAGGTAGGGACTTTCGGCGACTTTGCATCCGAGAGCTTGATGGACCTCGACGACATGATCTTCTTGAAGAGATCAACCTTCATCTTCGGTTCATGGATCTGCAAGGCAGGCGACGATGGCAAGCTCCAAGGCTGCCTCTTTGAAGATTCAGATCATCATCAAGACCATCCTATTTCGACGATAACGACAGATCAGCTTACCGGAAGATTCGCACAGCTCGTAATGTCCAATCCGACTCAGTTTTCACAAATTCACGCATCCGATTCAAACTCAGGTTCCGCTTCCGAAACGAAGTCTTATCCGAGTTCTTTCGGAAAACCGAGTTCTTTTCTGACAAAGCTCCGGAACATGACGTCAACCTGTCAAGAATACTACTCGGAGAACACCCAGAATACTTCAAAGAAGTCGGATCCTTTTCCGTTCGGACTCCACAACATGGCAACATCTTATCAGACATGGTATGAAGGACCCACTTATCCCATGCTTAGAATGTCGCTAAAAGGAGCCCAGAAAGGTCTCGTTTTAACCATAACATCTCAAGACTGCATCATTCACTGGCCAGATACCGTTCCTGAGGATGACGACACCCAACTAGTCGACGACACAACAACAGCAATTCTACCCTACCAAGAAGGAGATTCTATCCATGACTTTGAGACCTCTACTGAAGTTATCAACAGCTCTGGCAGTACGAAAATCAACGACGATGACAGAACAATTCACGCTAGAGAAGTACTCATGATTCGCCGTCCTCGATCACCATTGATCCCCCTAGAAGCACCCGACGTAAGATCTTCAGATGAATCCGAGTCCAACATATCACCATTTATCCAGGGGTATGATGGTGAGACTGAGAGTCAGAGGCAAGCAAGAGAAAGAAAGAACAAATTGAAACAAGGACGACAACGCCGTGCGAAGCAGCGAAAAGACACTTGGATCAAATATGAATCAGACCTAGCCGAGTACAATAGAAGAAAATCAGAATGAGAGATCGAAGAAGGACGAGCAGCGAATACACCCTACGATAAGATCCGAGAAGCACTAGAAGAACTCAGGGCGACCTCACATCCCAATGAGAAACAAGAACAGCTCCGAGATTTCCTTCGATCAATAGTCTTCAAAACGAACGACGGAAAGGCAACATCTCATGAACAGGAAGATCAAAATCAAAGGAAGTCTGCTTTCAAAAGACTAGGACCAAGTAGAAGCCACAACGGAGAGAGCCGAAGAAATCACAGTCAAAATAACCGAGTCGAGCAACCAAGAAAGACCAGAAGCAGAGCACCAACTTGGACAGCCACACAAAACTACTCTCACCAAGACGACAGTTGGCAAGAAGGGGGCACAGAATCAGAATATACAGAAGCCAGAACACACGATAGATTCCCTGTTTTGCAAATAGACTGGCTTTGATTTGACTACCTCACAAGTTCAAACCGTCCAACCACTCCAAGTACGACGGCAAGACCGAACCAAAGCAATGGCTCAGGATTTACTCACAATCAATTGAATTAGCCAGAGGAGACGATGACATCAAAACCTTGTACTTTCCCATGGCCCTAGAAACCATACCGCTTCAATGGTTCGATAAATTAAATCCTGGATCAATCAGAAATTGGGAAGACTTGCAAATAGCTTTCTGTGAAAATTTTGTGGGAATTATTACACATCCAATCACCCACACAGAATTAAAAGGACTCAAACAGAAAGGAGGTGAAAGTCTCAGAAATTACTATCGACGATTTGGCGAACTACGGGCTCAAGTACACGACATCACACAACGAGAAGTAATCGAAGCTTTCTCTCATGGAATCATGGCTAGATGGCAATTTCAAGACTTCTGCAAAGAAAACCCAAGAAATAACGAAGAATTCAGAAGAACAGTAGAAAAGATGATTACTGCAGAAGAAAAAACAAGAGAAAGATATCCGGAAAGGAACAACAGAGACAACCCGGATAGGCAAAATCCTCGAAGCAACAGACATCAGGAGAGAAAGCGAGGTCTAGACAACATAGTAGCGATGGCTGACAAATCAAAGAAATTTACCAAGCCCAGAAGATATGACGACATTAAGAACACGCGTTGCCCTTTGCACCCCAACGGAAAGCACACCATCAGAAATTGCTACACCTTCAACGAAAGATACACTAGAAAAGATAGCAAGGGAAACAATAAAGAAGACAATCAAAAAAAAGAAGGAGACAACCATGAGGACAAGGGATTCCAAAAATCCAGAGGGACAGTCACAGTAATCTTTGCCGAGATTCCAGACTCCAGAAGCAAACATCAAGAAAAACTAGCGTTACAAACAATCATGGCCGCAGAACCTGCTACACCAAGATATCTCAACTGGTCAGAGTACCCAATCCAATTCTCAAGAGAAGACCAGTGGACCAACGTAGGAAACGTAGGCCATTACCCATTAGTTCTGGATCCAACCATTGCCCGCATGACTGTTACAAAAGTACTAATCGACGAAGGAGCCGGACTCAACATCATCTTTTCAGAAACTCTAAGAAAGATGGGACTACAACTCACCGGGATGATCACACCAACAAACACACCTTTTTATGGCATAGTACCTGGCAAGGCAGCAATGCCACTTGGACAAATCACTCTACCGGTTACCTTTGGGACTCCCTCGAACTATCGCACAGAGTTCATCAAATTTGAAGTCGCAGATTTTGATTCATCATATCATGCAATTCTTGGGTGCTGGCACTAGCAAAATTCATAGCAATACCGCATTATCTGTACCTATTGCTTAAGATGCCAGGGCCTAACGGAGTTCTTTCTCTTCGGAGCGATTTAAAGCGCGCATTTGACTGCGACGTACTGGCAATCCAAATTGCAGCAAAGGCACAGGCAAACGATGGAAGAAAAGAAATAGCCACTATCGCCGCAGAAATAAGCCAAGAAGAACTAGAGATACTGGCTAAGAGACCAAGCATCCTAGCACCACCAAAAGAAGCCAACGTGAAGCAAATCGACCTAGGCACCGGTGATCCAACAAAAATAGCAACCATTAGTGCCCACCTATCGGCAAAATAGGAACTCGCGCTCATCAACTTTCTTCGGGACAACAAGGACATCTTCGCTTGGAAGCCGGCCGACATGCCAGGGGTCCCAAGAGAGTTGGCTGAGCACGAAATTGATATCAATGAAGGCTCCAAGCCTGTGAAGCAACGACTACGACGATTCTCTCCCGACAAGAAGGCAGCAATTAAAAAGGAAATTGCAAAACTAATGGCAGCTGGATTCATCAGGGAAATTCTCCATCCGGATTGGCTAGCAAATCCAGTTCTAGTATAGAAAAAGAACACGGATGAGTGGCGCATGTGTGTTGACTACACAGATCTCAACAAACACTGCCCAAAAGATCCGTTCGGGCTACCACGCATTGATCAGATAGTTGATTCAATAGCAGGATCTACCCTATTATCTTTTCTTGATTGCTATTCCGGGTATCACCAGATCACATTAAAAGAACAGGACCAAAGCAAGACATCTTTCATCACTCCATTCAGTGCCTACTGCTATAGGACTATGTCATTTGGACTTAAGAATGCCGGAGCCACTTACCAAAGAGCCATCCAAACATGCCTCGGTGATCAGATCGGCGAAAATGTAGAAGCATACATAGATGACGTGGTTGTAAAAACAAAGAACCCGGATACACTGATTGAAGACTTAAAACAAACCTTCGAGAATCTAAAGAAGTGGAGGTGGAAATTGAACCCAAACAAGTGTGTATTCGGAGTTCCCTCAGGACAACTACTCGGATTCTTAGTCAGTCATCGTGGAATCAAAGCAAGCGCCAAGCAAATTCGAGCAATAATGGAGATGGGCCCTCCTTGAAACATCAAAGACATACAAAAACTAACAGGCTGCATGGCAGCACTCAACCGTTTCATATCAAGGCTCGGCGAAAAAGGGTTGCCTTTCTTTAAACTACTAAAGAAGACAGACAAGTTCGAGTGGACGGAAGAAGCCAATGAAGCTTTCAAAAAACTTAAGGCATACCTCACCTCCTCACCAGTCCTCACACCTCCAAAGAAAGACAAAGACATGATGCTATACATTACAGCAACTACTACTGTAGTCAGCACGGTAATAGTAGTAGAAAGGGAAGAAGAAGGGCGCGCGTATAAAGTACAACGCCCAGTATACTACATCAGTGAAGTACTGTCAGGATAAAAAATCCGATACCCGCATGTGCAAAAACTACTCTACGCCCTACTGATCACTTCACGCAAGCTTTGTCACTATTTTAAAGGCCACAAGATTACCGTGGTGATAGATTTCCCACTAGGAGACATCTTACACAACAAAGACACAATAGGACGCATATCCAAGTGGGCGGTTGAACTCGGCGCTCTCAATATCGATTTCACCCCCAAGGAAAGCAATTAAATCCCAAGCCCTTGCTGATTTTGTTGCCGAATGGACAGAAATTCAACAACCCGTATCAAGCGTCATCCTTGATCATTGGAAGATGTACTTCGATGGATCACTCAAGCTAGGCGGAGCCGGTGCAGGCATCCTCCTAATTTCTCCAGACGGAAGACAACTAAAGTATGTCCTTTAGATATTATGGCAAGCCACCAACAATAAAGCAGAATATGAAGCTCTCATACACGGGCTAAGAGTGGCTATTACCCTCAGAATCAAGCGACTACTCGTATACGGCGATTCAGCAGTAGTCATCAACCAAGTCAACAAAGATTGGGATTACACCAAAGAAAACATGGGTGCTTACTGTGCTGAAATCCAAAAACTCAAAAAACTTTTCCAAGGACTAGAAATTCTACATGTCCTACGGGATTCCAACATTGCAGCAAATGTTCTTGCCAAGCTTGGATTCGACAGGGCAAAGGTCCCACCTGGCGTATTCATAGAGGAATTATCAGCTCCTTCTATCAAACAACCCGGTGAGACAACCACAGAACTCACAGCCAAAGGCAACCAGATTCTGGTGATCAACACTTCATGGACATAGGTTTTTATTGATTACATCAAAGAGAATAAGTTGCCGATGGAAAAACAGCAAGCCACACAAGTCGTCCGCAGAAGCAAGAATTACGTCCTAGTAGGAGACAAGCTATACAGAAGAGCCGCATCATCAGGAGTACTCCTAAAATGCGTCTCATTTGAAGAAAGCAAACAAATCCTAGACGAAATACACTCAGGCTGCTGTGGAAATCACGCCGCTTCAAGAACACTAGTCGGCAAAGCATTCTGCACTGGTTTCTACTGGCCAACCACTTTGAAAGACACAGAAGAACTCATCAGAAGATGCAAAAGTTGTCAGATGTTCGCAAGACAAGCTCATGTGCCAGCCCACAACCTCATCTGCATTCCACCCGCTTGGCCTTTCTCTTGCTGGGGGCTGGATCAAGTAGGACCTCTCAAGAAAGCAAAGAGCGGTTTCAAGTACATCTTTGTAGCAATCGACAAGTTCACCAAGTGGATCGAATACAAACCACTCGCAAAATACAGCGCAGCCAAAGCGGTCGAGTTCATCCAAGATATTATGCACCGTTTCGGCATGCCCAATCGAATCATCACAGATTTGGGTTCTCCCTTTATAGCTACAGAATTTAAAAGTTGGGCATAGGATTGTGGCTTTAGTATAGATTACGCATCAGTCGCACATCCAGAAGCCAATGGACAGGTAGAAAGGGCTAATGGACTCATACTAGCCAGATTAAAACCAAGACTGTATGAAGAACTAGTAGACTATGGGTCAAAATAGATCGAAGAATTACCCAAAGTTGTATGGGGGCAACGGACTCAAATAAGCAAAGCCACCGGATACTCACCTTTCTTCCTGGTATATGGATCAGAAGCCATACTACCCGCAGACCTGATCTGGACGTCACCAAGGATAGAACAATACGACGAGGGAGAAGCAGAACACACCCGAAGATTAGAACTCGACAGCACAGAAGAAGTCAGAGTAAACGTTACCCTGCAATCAGCGAAATACCTCCAAGGACTAAGACGCCACTACAACAAGAATACCCAGTCTCGATCGTTACAAGTCAGAGACTTAGTACTAAGAAAAATATAAAAAATCGACAGATGCCACAAACTACTCAGTCCATGGGAAGGTCCTTTTATCATCACAAAAGTCATCGGACCAGGCACATACAAGCTCATAACTGAAGATGGAAAAGAAGTCAACAATATATGGCACATCAGTCAGCTACGAAGATTCTATGCATAAAAACAACTCAAGGGAAAATATGTATACAAGACACAGGAGATCAACGTTCATGATCAACAAAAATAGCGCTATGTATCACTGTAACACATCAATATTCATGATCAATAAAGATGATTATCTCTCAACAAGCATTTGTCTCATGGACCTCTCCGAGTTGTTTCTAAAACGCAAAATGGCTGAAAATACGCCTGAGCATCCCGGCCGAGAGCAAAATAGCTGAAAAGACTCTTGAGCCCACCGATGAGGGTAGCTAACAAGCTAACACCCAAAATAAAATGCAAAATGGCTGAAAAGACGTATGAGCATCCCGACCGAGAGTAAAATAGCTGAAAAGACGCTTGAGCCCGCCGATGAGGGTAGCTAACAAACTAACACCCGAAATAAAATACAAAATGGCTAAAAAGATGCCTGAGCATCTCGGCCGAGAGCAAAATAGCTAAAAAGACGCTTGAGCCCACCGATGAGGGTAGCTAGCAAGCTAACACCCAAAATAAAATGCAAAATGGCTGAAAAGACGCCTAAGCATCCCGGCCGAGAGCAAAATAGCTGAAAAGACGCTTGAGCCCGCCGATGAGGGTAGCTAGCAAGCTAACACCCAAAATAAAATGCAAAATGGATGAAAAGACACCTGAGCATCCCGGCCGAGAGCAAAATAGTTGAAAAGACATTTGAGCCTGCCGATGAGGGTAGCTAACAAGCTAACACCCGAAACAAAAAGCAAAATGGCTGAAAATACGCCTGAGCATCCCGGCCGAGAGCAAAATAGTTGAAAAGACACTTGAGCCTGCCGATGAGGGTAGCTAACAAGCTAACACCCAAAATAAAATGCAAAATGGCTAAAAATACACCTGAGCATCCCGGCCGAGAGCAAAATAGCTAAAAAGACGCTTGAGCCCGCCGATGAAGGTACCTAACAAGCTAGAACCCGAAATAAAAGCAAAACGACTGAAACTAAGCCTGGGCATAGACCAGAGCAATTTCAAAAGCAAGACCCTCCAGCTACTTGTACCAAATAGCAAGAGGCTCGGGGGCTACACTAGAGATACCCAAAAACGCAAATGAGTTGTTTACAGGGCACAAAAGAAAGCCAGACAAGCACTCGACGGATCAAGAAAGGTCGTCAACACAAAGATCTACATGTAACGAGTTATTTATAGGGCACAAGAGAAGGCCAGACAAGCACTCAACAGATCAAGAAAGGTCATCAACACAAAGATCTACATATAACGAGTTGTTTACAGGGCAGAAAAGTACTCGACAAATCATCCGAGGAATAGGCAACGCATTCAGGCAAAGAAGACATCAACAAAAAAGACCTTCATTCAAAAAAGAAGTATAATGTCATATTACAAGGCACGGGCATAAAAGTCAAATACATCAAGCCTCATCATCAGGAGAAGGGAGAACAATATTAAGATTATCTACTATCCTACTAGCTAAGTCTTCAACTTCAGGCTCCATCCTCTCAACAGCATCAATGTATTCTTGACTGTCAGCTTCCTCTGCTATCTTGGACAAAGGAGCCACTGGAGAAAGAACCCGGACCTAGGCCGAACATTCTTGGTACACAGTTGAGCGCACCTCTTCACAAACTCTTGGAAACGAGTCAGAATTCGAGGAATCAATTGAGCCTAAGATTGTCTGTCATCTGCTGGAGTTCGAAGAACGTCGGCTACTGAACGAAAGGATTTCCACAAAGCCTTCCAGTTTTCAGTAGCCATCGCCAACTTGCTAGACAAGTCTTCAATAGTTTTTTGGGCCTACATAAGATCTCTATCAGCTCCACGCCTAATCAACTTAGCAAGCACGATTTCCTCTTCAGCATGAGTAATTACCTCCTCGGCTTTTTATGACTTGTATGAACAAGAGTCTCCATTTCTTCAACACCCTTCGAGAGCTTCTGCTTTTCTACCCGGAGAGCTGGACGAAACAGCAGACAACAAGTTAGCAGAACGGAAAGTTTAAATACAGAAAGAAATAAAAAGAACCCTCAATACCGTTGCACTCCTTCACGGCCTCCAAGTTCTTTACGACCTTCGAGTTCCTTCAAGCCTCCTAAAGTGCGGCATCCCTCTGCTTCTCGATTTCAATAGCCCGGGCACGAAGAGATTTTTCTTCATCCTGATGCGTTTGACGCTCGGCCTCCATCTCGGCTCGGAGGAGATCAAGATCAGCTTTCAGGGCGCTCACTTCTGAAGACAACTTTTTCTTATTTTCAGACGAGAAAAAGAAGCTGGTATGATCATGAGAGAAGGACTGAGCAAAAAGATACAAAGAATAAGGACCAAAGAAAAGTGAACATCCAAAGAAGGAACGATGAAAAAGCTTACATAGAGCTTTTCTCCAAAAGAAGTCGCAAGGGATGACAAGTTTCCCCAGGTAGCAGTTAATTCCGATAGCCGATGAGTGGCATCAAACTGCTGCACCACATCATTAGCAAAAGACAGACCACCGGAGGTAAGAGAAGGAGAAGAAGAGCTCGGCCAAGGGGAAGAAGGAACGACCAGAGCAACCTCCTAGAAAGCCAAGGCCAATCGCTCAGAAGGACTCGACGCAATGGCCACGGTCACCTCCGAGGTGGCCAAGTATGTAGCGGCACCGTTGCCAGAAAGCTTTGTAGCCCCCACAGCCACTTCACCAACAGTATGCTGTGAGTCCTGAGGCTCAGTACTAGATGGCACGATGGAGGGCTGAGAAGAAGTCGATGAAGAAACGAGAGAAGACGAAGGACTGAAAATTGATAAAAGAAATCGTCGATGAGAACCAAAGAAAAGGAGAACAGAAGCAAAAAGACGAAGCTAGAATCTACTCACCCAGCTACCTTCTTCTTCGCAAAACCAAAAGAAGACCTCATAGGGGGGGACCACAGTGGCAAAAATGTCCCCGCTGCTTGGTGACAGGAGCGATATAGCCGATACCGAAGCCCCGAAAGAAGCCGGGGCTAGAGCTACGGAAGAGCTCGGCACTGGAGGTGCGGAGGAACTCGGTACCAAAGCTACCAAAGAACTCAACACCAAAGCTTTAGAAGAAGCCGACGCAGGAGCCTCAGAAGAACCCATACCCGACGACCGGTTACTTCAAAAAGATCAAGACTGAAAGTCAAGACAAAGAGGAGAAATTCAATAGAAGGGGAATATGAAAACAATTCACCGTCGCATGATAAGGGGTACTTCATCATCCTCTTCCCCTCAGTCTCAACCAAGACCACCAGGGCACCCGCTAAAAAAAGAATAAAAGTACTCGGTTCAAGATAAAAACAAGAAAACAAAGGGACAGAGAGTATAAAATATGCTCACCTAAGAGCATGCTAGCTACAACTGGAGTACCTGGAGGAGTACTTGGCATGCGAGATTTCTTGGAAGCAGGCAGGCCAGACAAAGACCCATCCATTCACCCCCTCTTCGAGACACTACGAGGACCACGAGGGACTAGACAAGGAACATATTCTTCATATACATCAACAAATCCAGAAGAAACTCTAGGAAACGCTGTGGAGATTAGGGACTTACTAGCTGCGGAAGCTCCAGCAAGTCTCTCCCTAGTGTTCGCCACAACAGGGAGGACATCAAGAGGGATCAGGTCAACAAAGTTGCGCCCAAATTCCTACAAAAAAGAATAAAACAACAAGACGAGGAAAAGTTAAACAAAAAAAGGATACAGCAAGAATACATAAAGTACCCAAACGGAGAGAAAATAACTTACAGCTGGAGGTAGGTTGTTGGCAGAGAACTCAGAGATAGTAAGCAGGACAACGCTTGCTCCTTTCAGCATCTTCTAGAGATGCTCAAGTACCTCCTCATCGGTTAGCTAAAGAGCTGGGACCATGCGTGAAGGATCCTCAACCCTAGAGTACTCGAAGCCAAGGTGCTCTTGCTCCTTCAAAGGCTAAACTCGGCGACGAAGAAAACTCGAGACAATGCCAAAACCGGTTAAACCCTGCTGTTTCAGAATACTAATCCTATCAAGGAATGGCTGGATTACCTGACCTCAGTAGACGACATAGGGTTCTTATCCCATTGGTCATTAACCACGGGACCAGATCCAGAGTGGATAGCAAGAGAAGGGATCAGATTGGCGGCATAATACCAGTCGGCACGCCAATCCCTTACAGAATCAACCAGGTCATAGTCAAAGAACTTGCTCTTAAGACCCTAGCGAAATTGAATCCCACAACCACCAAGAACACTGGTGTCTTCACGGCGGGGTTGGGGTTTCAAGCGAAAAAAGTAACGGAACAGAGAAAGAAAAGGGGGAATTCTAAGAAAAGCTTCACAAAGATGAACGAAGACAGAAAGGTGAAGGACTGCATTAGGAGCAAGATGATTCAGGCAAATCCCAAAATAGCTGAGAAATTGATGAAGAAAGGCAGAGGCAGGAAAACAAAGTCCAGCACGAATGAAAGAGACAAAAAGAACGATCTCACCAAGACTTGGAGCAGGGACCCGATGCTCGCCTAGAACTCTCCATTCAGCAAAGGCCTTGCTCTAGATCAAACCGTCACTGACGAGCTCGTGGAGCTGCTCTTCGGTTGTTGTCGGAGCTAGCCAAGACTTCTGGGCGGCCCTCATGGCCACAAACTCCTGATTCTCAATCACGGAGAGTGATGACTCCTCATCCACGAAGGAAGACTGAGCCTTACTTACGGTTTTCTTCTTACCCATGTACTGACAGAGGCAAAAAAAGAAACTAGGGGAAGAAAAAACTTAGACAACGGCGCTAAAGACGGTGGTGGCAATGGCGACGGCGGATGACTAAGAGCTAGGGTTTGAAGGCAAGAGAAGGGCAGTCAAAAAAGAAGATGAAGGGTCTTTAAATAGATTTTACAGCGTTAAAAACGGCCCACCAGGCCCATTAAAGCACCGTGTGAGAACGCAACGGTCCATTTATTGACATAGCTAAAATGACAGAGGACACAAATCCATACAAAGGTACAATTCAACGGGTAGATTTCAGACTTATCCGTCCAACACTACTGTGGAGTTATCAGATAACTACAAGAACAACCCGTCAACCAAGAAGAAAAGAGGAGCAACTTCACAAGGAATATAAGAACTCGGTTCTTACGGAAAGAACTCAGGAATATCATGAACAACCGGAACTATAGCATAAAAATAAATGACAACTCAGAAGACAAGATTCTTTCCATTACAAGCAACTTCAAAAATAGAAGATTACAAATCTTACAAGACCCAACGTACTCGGTACCATGAAAAGCAAAGTAGCAAAGAAGATCACGGACATGGCTAGGCTCTGGAACGAATACGTGTCCCAAATTGCCACTCAGAAGGACAAACCGCCATCGGCTACACTGTTTTCTTCAAAGGACAGACATAGTGCATCCAAGGTGGAAATCAGCAGCACGGCAGGACAACATGGAGCAGAGAAGGCCGGCAGGCATCTGTCTACCCAAGACCGATGTGATGCTAGATATGGTGTTGATCTGCACCGGACAGTCTCAAGACAGGCGACGAGGATCAACCTAGAACTGCCAGATGAAGGAACGAAGTCCACATCACAAGACTTCCTCCAACTACCGCCACGTACAACCTGGTACAATGCTACCGCAGGATTAGCCTACCTCTAATCCCTATCACAAGACTTCCGTCAGCTACGACAAGACACATAGGAACTACAAAACATGCCCGGGGGCTGCTCTACTTCATAAACTACCATGTTCATGACCACGAAGGTTTCTACAGAATGTTCAATGGATGAAAACAAGCACTCCGAGAAGGGTATTTATAGATCAAAGGAGCGGTGCACATGGACCAGGAGTACCAACAAAATAAGCCTAACAAAGGACACAGTGAAAAGACAGGACTCAATAATGGAAGACTCAGGCGAGAGGGAACAGTACTAAAAAATGGGCATATTCAGAAGAATATACCGGCACAGTGCAACCCGTGAACGAAAGGCATTTACACTCAACCACCACCATACAACTACATCTGACAACAGCAGACTACCAGAGAATACGCCAAAACTCTGCTTCTGAGTTCCTCCTGAACAAAACAACCCGGATATATGCTCGGGGGCTGCAAAAGGAGAGGTATACAGTTCTATTGAACAACTCGAAGACTTCTTCAAGACAGCAATTTTCAAACAACATAAGATTCAAGACCCTCCAACTCCTTGTTCCAAATAGCAAGAGGCTCGGGGGATACACTCAGTGAGTGCACTTTTTTCTTTAAAAAAGCGCACGTCACCAAGAAGACCTCTTCAAGATAAAGCTACTTCAAGGACTCCTAACAAAAAGAAGTCGGACCAAGCTATATTCGAGTTCTTTTTGATAAAGAACCCGGGTTTCAACAAAGAATCAGAACGATTTCAAGATAAGACCCTCAAGCTCCTTGTACCAAATAGCAAGAGGCTCGGGGGCTACATCCAAATAGGAGTACTTTTTTCTTCAAAAAGATACATAGCCATGCAAAGATCTCACGGAGCGCTGCACGGTTTTGCTCAAGAAAGCACTCGGACGACGCTTGTTCCTACTCAACGAGGCTTGAAGGAACAAGACGAGGCTTCTAGAACTCAACCATGAAGTGCTCGGGGGCTTGTCGGTGTAGGACCTACGGGATACCCCGCAAGAAAGGGAGAAGATCTAGTCTAATTAGGATTCTTCCCTTGTAATCTTAGTAGCAGTGTTACTCTATAATCCTACTAGGAATTCTCATTATAAACCGACTAGGACTCTGACCTCCTGACTATATAAAGGAGGGCAGGACTCCTTAGATCGGGAGTTCAAGAGAACAATTGTACACAACACCACGCTTCATAATCAATCCAACGCAAAAGCTAACACCAACTGGACGTAGGGCTATTACTCGATCTACGATCGAGGGCCTGAACTAGGATAAACCGACTGTCTCTTGCGTTAACCATCGAGTTCTGCTGAAACATCCTCAATTTTCCGTGAAGGGAAAATCCACAGAATGAATTATAATATGATGAAACCAATAGTTGATTCCATTATATTATCATATATCAGTCGTTATCACAGTCATACATCGTAAGATTACAAGAATACAAGATATTACATCTCTGGGAACACTCCTATTACAGAGTTAATCTAGCGGAAGACTATCGAGTGAAGGCTCCTCCTTCACAGGTCATCATCAGAGTTGGCGTAGTGCAGCATAGATTCCATCTCCGAACCAAACTTGAGCGTAGGCACGAGACCTCCTAATCCTTCTAAAGTCAGCATCTCTGAGAAGCAGGAAATCTGCACACCGCCAGATGTGTGCAGGCCATGGTCAGCACCGATGAGCTTTAGTGGAAAAGATAAAACAAGAGGATCTGGCGATCCTAACATTTGGTTGTGGTTTGCATCCTTAGCGCATGAGAAGTAAGTAACAGTAGTAATGTAATAATAATGTCCAGTTTTTCAACACAATTCCCAACCACACACATCCACATCCATCCATATCCATCCCCAACCATCCATCCCAAACCGTCTCCATACCACCACACCTTATCTCATCTCACACACTCAGGTCGACAGGCCAACTCCCTCTCGGCACTTGTCTCAACGGCCCGCAGCCCCTGGCTCACGGCCGAAAAATACCCCAAACCCTGGAGGGAGGAAAGAAGGACTCATCTCCTATCTAGTTTAAGCGAAACCTAGGAAAGGTCCATAGCTGACAAGTCAGCATATGTATCGATCGATCAACCAAACACTCTGCAGAGGTTTTACATACCCACAAGATAGCCATCCTCGACGGTGCCCCGTCTAGGCAGATTTCGGCCGCTTGCTAGCCTAGAACGATGCCACCCTACCTCTCAGCCCTGGTACATCCCAAGTCTAGTCTGGGATGGCTGATACTGTGAGTCGTAGACAGAGCCGGGGCCCTCCGGATGTCAAGAGCCATGTCCACAAGGCCTCCTAAAGTCTCGGAAGGGTGTGGGGGAAAACCGCGCACCCCGTACCTCCTTGCACACGTTCGCCTAGCAGTAGTGGCATTGTTCTACCAAGTAGTCCGACCGTCCCGCACCATATAGGGCGAGTGGGATGTAAAGGATTCCCGGTGAGTCTGAGTACTAGTAAGTCCTTAGGGATTAACCAAGCCAGAATGTCTCCATCAGGGTTTCCATTTTATGTGCCACCACAGCACCTCCACCCTGGGCTCCACCTCTCCGAGGTTCACACCCAAGGCCACCTCCAATTACCATTTACCTGCCACAGGTATTCCATATCCAAGTGCCCAGGTAGCACCATATGGCAAGACTCGCCCCAGGCTCGTCGTTATTCTAGCTCAGTCGACACAACCCTCACTCTCCACGCACCCAAGACACACGCAGCACGCTCACACACCACCAAGCCCGGTACCCATAACCAAACCATTCCCAGGGGGGGTTCACCACCAGCATCACATCCCCGATATAATGCGAAGTGGAGTTAATAATAAGTATAGTGGTGTAACATGCAAGCAAGCAAGCAAGTAAGCATATATAAGCGTGCGAATGCGCAAAGCAGGGTGACGTGGTAGAGTGGGTTGCATCAGGGTAGTAATGGCTCAGGTAGTAGCATGCATCAAAAGTACTAGCAAAGGAATAATTATAAAGCGCTAGCAGTTCTAGATATTATGCAATGTCTAATAGGATTCTCTAAAAGAGGGTGCTGCCATGACACCTGCGATGTTGAGGTAGTAGTGGTACAATTCTCCATTCGTTGGTGTTCCATTAGCGGGGTCACCTCCTCCTACGTTGACTCCATTCCGCAGTCCTTGTCGTCGTCCACGTTCTCTTGATCCGATCGTCAGCTACTCCGCGAGGCGACACACAAGGCAAGTGAGCACTCAACACTCGAAAAGAGGACAAGACACAGGAAAACCCAATAACACCAACGAGACACGTTAAGATACACGGCTTAGCCCTCTCGGTGGTTGTCCGATTTCCTCGGGCCAAAGAAACAAGAGTGGTGGTTTGCTATGCACAAGCTTAAGTCATGGCCAAGCCGGAACGGCTGTAGGATAATTGTTTTAAGCCACCAAGGCTTATCCATAGCAAGCATCACGGCTTACGGTCTTTCGATTCGGGCGTCATGGAGTTGACGGGAATCGGAGGACGGGCCAAGTAAGGAAAGAACGACGGGGTTCGGCTCTTATGGCCTTATCCCGCAAGACACAATTGGACACGAGTAGCAAACAAGAATGATTAACACTATCGTAACTTGGCTCCAACATACTTCGGCTCGCCCGCTATGGTAGAAAGCGGTAGCGCAAAGAGATTAGACATCAACGGTTCCCCTCGATCCACACGACAAAATAACGTCGAGAGCCGAGAGGAGAGTCGCTCAACACGGCAAAAGATGCGGGGTTAGCTAGGCACATCCATGTCATGTTCTCAGACACATCTTCGGGAAAGATGGTTTTAGACGGTCGATCGGGTCGACACGCACGGGTCCGAGGTACGACATAGACCATAGCTTTGCTAACAAAGGGAATAGTGCGGTCTTTGATCCAATCGTCACGGGCAAGACGGGATCGAACAGAGCGGGCTATCGGGGCAGTAAGAGCAAGAACAACCAAGAGCAAGGTCCACTTCTTCTAACGCACACGCCACGACAAAGACGGGGCATCGGAAGGAGCGACACTCAAGAACACCAAGTGCGTAAGCCACTCGTAGGGTACTCGACCTGGGTGCATCGGCACTAAGACATCTCTCTAATTCTTAGCGGTGCGGTTGTCACCGCGGGAATCAAAGAAATGCGATGGTCATACAAGGTGCAAGCATACGGGGGTTTGAGCACGAAGAGGCAAGTAAAAGCAAAAGAGTGGCGTAGCTCCATGGTCAAGGCAAGGCGAACTTGCGGCCACAAGCTACACCAACGAGTTGGCATCCATTGTTCCATGATTGTTATCTCCCAGGTCATCTACCACAGGACTTGGTCATGGAGGGCTCAAAGCGTGCGGGTGACATCCACATCGATGTTAGTATCGACATCGAATCCATCACGACCATGTCCTAGGGCCGAAGACAGGAGCTAACACTCGTGGTACTATGAAGTCAACTAAAAAGCGAGGGGTCGAGTTACACTCGGCATCACGGTCATGGCGAGACGGATCCCGCGATCGTAACGTCCGAACAAGGTACGATCCCTCAGCCGGCTCGAAGGCTCGGCACACAGGCAACAACACCAACAACCAGCGATAAGAACCAAACATGACCGAAAGACGCAACAACTCGACACGACTGCGGAGTAGCACATTCCATAGCTGGGAGATGGATAGATCCTGTAAGACAGTCATGGACAGATAGGTTGTAAGATTAGGGCCCAACAAGGTAGATATGCGCATACGGGAAGATAATAGATGGGGCTTTCCATCGACTAAGGTTGATAACTCAAGGATCCAGAGGTAACGGCTCGCAGTAGACGGAGTCACATCTTGCACCTGGCCAACAATGGCCTGCTATGGCTCGATACGGCTTTAGTTAGCCAGTCTCGTGGAGCTACGGTGGGCCATGGTTGGCCGGTCATGGCTACAGGTGGCCAAGGGTTGGCTACGAGCGTCGAGTCTTTGGCTTAGGCATATATCACGGTCGTCGGGTGCTAGGGTCCCGCGGTGGCAATCCAAAGTTAGTCTGTGAGCTGCGTGAACATGAGTGAGCACAAGCATTGTGATGGCTTACCATTGTGAGGGGTCAGAATTACTCAAGGATGGGTTCATGACGTAAGGCTTGTTTTTAGAAAAATTATGAAACTGGTTTCTTAATTTTAGGAGCTAGGATGAATTTTTGGCGAATTTCCAAAGGAGGCCAAGAATTTCTAAAAATCAGAAAAAGGATGGAAAGGGCAGGCTTCAAGTGGGCTGCTTCTCTCTGCTGGTGGCCCATGGCAGGGGCTCGCGTGCGGGCCACAAGCCGGAGTGGGCTGGGTTGGCTTGCTGGCCGGCCCATCCGCGGAAAGGTGAAGGACTAGAGGGGTCAGCACCTGGGCTCCAGGCGTTCGGCGTGGCTGACAGCCCAAGAAAGGAGGAGGCTCAAGATTTGAAGAAGAGTAGGCCGTCGGCTGCTACTCCGTTGGTACGGCGCCGCGCGGAGATACGCTCACCGCGGCGGTCGTGCGCTGCGGTCGTCGATGGCTCGTTGTACAGCTTGACGTCGTGCTCGCGGTGGTGGCGTGTCAAGCAGTGCCGCAGGCTACGTGAGTTCAAGTGATGTGTGCACGAGTGCAGGTGATCACGGTCATGGGCGACCGGCGGTGGTGCTCCGATGCCCGCATGGCATCGTTGGTGTGCGTGTCCGCGCGTGTGGCCTCGTGGCAAGGCTAAGCGGCTGCGGTGGCTTGCTGTCGACACCGTGAGGCCTGGACGGTGCGGGGATGGCTCGGGTGAGCAGCTCGCGACCGTGCCCAGCGGTGCTTGACCGAAGAGCCTGAGGGCACGGACACTGTGCGCGCTCGGCTCGCCGTGACACTGCTTGGTGTATGAGCGCCAGCGTGGCCAAGGTCGGGCTTTGGGTCTGTGTGTGCGTGCGTGGTCACGTCCACGACGAGGTTCGCCGACGGCGTGGCAACTAGGAAAGATGGGGCCTCGGGTCTGCGCGGGCGCGTGTAAGAGCTCGCGACCAGCGGCGGCAGTGGCGGCAAACGACGAGGCATCGTCGAGGGTGTTTCTTGACATCGCGTCCTCACGACGTGAGGTGACCGGAGAGGGCAGGGGCATCTCCGCTACGGGGGCGACATGGGAGCACGTGACTCCAGCGAGGCGGGGATGGGCGTCGGCTCTCGGGCTTGGCTCAGACATCCAGCCAGCGCACGGTATGTCTCACGTCGAGGCAGGGCTGGTCCAGGGGCTCGCGTTGCTCCTACTATCTCAGGGCGGCCGGAACACAGCGGTGATGGTCGACGGGGCATGGTCTTGACCATGACGGTCATGGCGGTCAGGGTGATCACGCCGGCGTTCTTCAACGCCGTATGTCGATTTGGCTTGGCTGGTCAACTGCTCGTGCGTGCTCGTGATGTGAGTGTCCAGGAGCGGAAGAGCTCCGCCTTCGCTTCCCCTCGGCATGGGAGCGCGCGGCACCACGGCGGGTCTCGGTATTCACGGTGAGCAAGGGATTGCAGTGACTCACCGTTGGTGGCGGCGAGGAGAGGATGGCGGTGCAGGGCGAGGTGCTGCCGTGGCGAGGCGACGAGGTGACGGCTGGCGGCGGCTTGACGTGCAGCACGGCGAGGACGTGACCACGGCGGTTGCGGCTTCATCGAAGACCGTCGAGGCACGGGCGATGTCGCACTGTGACGAGGAGGAGACAGCACGGTGGCTGGCCGGAGGGTGCGGTCGTAGTGCTGTGGCTCCGCCTTGGTGCACAGGTCGGTGCAGCGTAGAGCGGGCTATGGTGGCGTTGATGGTGGCGACGCCGGGGGTGCTCCGGCTCGGCGACGGCTCGCGGTGGCGGCGTCGCAGTGCAAGCGTGCGGCTCCGAGATGACCCGAGCTTGGCGCAAGGTGGTTTCGCGGCGACGGCGACGTCGTGCACCTACCGCCAGGGCGTGGCGTCAGCCCAAACGGCTCCTCGGGCCTTTGCCGCGGCGCGCTGGCGGCTGTGTGGAGGAAGGGTGAGGGCGAGGCGGCGAGCATGGCTCTTATAGCTCTCGGGCTACGGTTCGCGGAGGCCGGGGCATGCTACGGGCGGCGGTGATCTTTGGGGTGCGGCCGGCCGGACACGTGGCGCCCATCCGCGAAGCGGGGTAGGTGAGCAGAGCTGGGAAGCTTCTGGAGTGCTCCAGAACGGGCGCCGGGCTCGCCAGCTTGCAGTACGGTTCGAGGGCATCTACGGCTTGCAATGCGGGTCCATGTCCTGGTGGCGTCGTGGCAGGTCTGTTCGTTCCAGGCGGGGTCCGCGGCTGGGCTCTCGTCACGCGAGGTAGGCTCCAGGGTGGGGTGCAAGGAGCATCCGAGGGCGACGCGGTGGCCTGCTTCCTTGCTCTGGACGCCAGCGGAAAAGAGGAAAAGCGCTGGACAGAAAAGGTAGACGGAGGCTTCGGTTCCTTCTGTAGTGCGGCTGACGTGCGGGACCCACGGGTGAAGGAACAGGGCCATGCAGTTCGGCGTCACGTGCTGTGTACGCGGGATGCAGGGAAGGAAGCTGGGCTGTGCGCACGCACATGCGGACTGCGGGCGAGCACAAGCGCGAGTTGGGCCACGTTGCTAGCTGGGTCACGGTGCTGCACGAGATGGGCCTTGCGATTGGGCACTAGTTCGTATATACGTCTACATACACATATAGAGTGCTTGCATGGCTGTGTATACAGCAAGGAGCTCACGTGATTAGAGGATTGGGTAGCGGTTTGCTGTGGCTGGCCGTGATGGTGATGGGCCGGAAGGGAAGCTGGGCTCCGGTACTTGCTATTAGGCACTGGCATGTATACATGTATATACACGTGTAGAGCCTAGCATGGCAGTGCATGTTGCTGCCTACAGCTTGCATGTACCTTGTGTGTTCCTAGTTTTAGGAGAACTAGAGAAGTAGCAGGATGCTCACGTGATAAGTACATGAGCACAGTGGCATGCATATATGTTTGTGCATGAGCTAGGCAGGAAACAAGGAGGGGTTGAGGGGAAAAGAAAAGGATCCCCCCCCCTCCTATGAATTATGGCTTATGGAATTTTTGGAAGGGATTTCGAGGAAGGTCGGGAGGAACTCGGAAGAGGTGCGAGAATGGACAAGAGAGTTGCTACGGATTGTGCTCTCCAACACAAAAATCTAAACCGACTAAAGAACACCGGCAAACCTCTACGAGCATTTCTACATGGTTGCAACAATTTATTTATAAATTGTTCTTAGTTTGACCTAGCATCTACATGCTTCACACATTGCAGGAAAAAATTTAAAAAGTTCGTATTTTTGGTTTCTCAAAAAAAACCCGGGTTGTTACATCTGCATACGCTGAAACCCGAACATACTGCCCCGGGTACCCCTATGGCAGGCTATCGGTGGTCAAACATTGATAATGAGATACACAGGAAATTAGTTCATAGGTAAATATTGGATGAAGGAGCTCATTGCATATGAGACATGACATTGAGTCATGTGACTAAGGTGGAGAAGATCAAGACAAGACTTGGTTTGATGGACTAGTTGCAGGTGTGAAGGGTAAGTTGAGTAATGACTTGGCGCTGATGGACCGAAGCAACAGTGAAGAACAAGTGAAGTCAAGATCGATGTACCAATACGGTCACGTGATGATATGAAGTGGATGATATCATTTGTGATTGGTTGGTGCATGTGTTGCATCAACATTGGAGGAGATGGAATGGAATGCGCAATGCAAAGGTATAACCTATAGAATATTTCATTTCACCGGTCTAAGTTGAGTAGAGAAGTGCTTGACCGGATTTAGGTTAGATAGTTGTACTATAAAGAGAGAAAATATTTTAGTTACAACGGTTATCTAGTGCTACTCAGTGTGAGTTTCATTTTCATATGCATTACGCTTAGTGACGTGGTGAGATGCTCGAGAACGCCTAGAAAAAATCTTTATGAAAATGCTAATTCATGTGATAATTTTGGTTTAGTACCTTGGAGGAGTTAGTGCCTTGAGAAAGGGTGAAGAAGGAGAAGTTTGATACTGCTGCTGGAATTTTTTGCTCATAGTGGTTATTATTCCAAGCAGGGGTTCTCTGTTGGATTGGCCTAATTAACAAGAAAATTAGTTGGCCCGAGCTGAAATTGTCTGTGCAGGAGGCGCACCTGGTATGTGGAGCGTGCGCCCAAGAAATTCCAAGCCGTCGCCTGGAATTTCCAGTGCGGGAGTCCTCCCAGCCAACGGTCGGAAGAGGTGCATCCACCCGAGAATTTCCAGGGCACGCCTGCTGAAATTTCCAGTGCGGGGGCCCTCGGCGCCAACGGTCGAAAGCGCACCTGGTGTGTGGAGCGTTCGCCCGAGAATTTTTAGGCCGCGCTGACTGAAATTTCCAGTGCGGGGCTGAGAGCTGAGGGAGCCTGTGCGTGAGAGAATAAGGCTGGCTTCTCCTCTCCTTCCTCACCACTCCCATTCCCCATTGTTGCTCTTGGTGACCTAGGGTTCTTCCCTCTCCTCTCTCTCTCCCCCTATGATTTGAGCTAAGATTTGTAGGAGAGATTGAGGGCCTGTTCGGCTGGTATTAAAGCCGGCTGAAGCTGTTTTGTTGTGAGAGAAAAATACTGTATATTCTAGCTGATAAGCCGGCTAATAAGTTTAAACCAACATGCCTTCGTGAGTGTGGATGTGAAATTTAAGATCCACCCCTTCCCCTTCCTCTCCCTCTTATGCGTGGTGCTAATTTGAGTGAGGGATTAAGAGCCTAGTGTGTGCATTCGGGATTTATATTTTGTGGCACTAGGAAATCATTGTGATCGGAGAATTTCTTATTACTCTTGGTGATTGCCATCACCTAGACGGCTTGAAGGTTGTGGTCTCCGTTGTGAAGCCCGCGTGGTGATTGTGCGGTGCTACAGAGAAGAGATTTGTGAGGGGTGTTGTGCTCGCTCTGCGGAGTAGAGCGTGTAATTGAGCTACCCTCACTTTTAAGGTCGGTTCTTGTGCCCAACGTGTGGGCTAGGTTTGTGAAATACCTATTAACCGTCGAACCACCAAATAAGCGGTCGACGCAACGGGAACTAGCTTGGTGGCAATTAAGTGAACCTCAGGATAAAAATCAGCGTGTCATCATCTTTCCGTTGGTTTGCAATCCCCTTACACAAGCTGGTATTTACTTTTCATATATTATGCTTGTGTACTAGTAATTTGTTGGCTTATGTAGCTTGTTAGTTACCTTCATACTTGTGTAGCATAGAAGTAGCTCCCTTGCGTGACTAATTGGCTTGAATAGTCTTGTTAGTAATATTGCTTAGTTTATGTAGCTAAGTAATTTGAGCTCTCTAATTTGGCTTGTGTAGCCTTGTTATTGAGCATTGCTAGTGAGCTTAGGAGCTTTGTGCTTTTGCTTACTAGTTTGTGTAGGAGCTCTCCTGGTTGTCAAAGTACTAGTTGCATAGGTTTGTGTGCCATTGCTAATAGAATTGTTTAGGTGAGCTCTAACTAGCCTAGCACTTTTGTTGCCTACTTAGAATCTTTATAAGATGCTTAAGAATTTAGATAGAGATATCTAGTCTTAGCTAGATCGATAATTTTAATTATATATTTGTTTTGATTAGATTATTTTTTAAAAAAAAAATATTCACTCTCCTCTAGTCAGCCTACACCGGGGCCAACACTAGGATTGAGTACTAGGATCGAGTACGTATTCGTAAGAACTGTCTCTGCTTTGGGTTTGTGTCTGCTTCCTAATCCCTGTCCGTTACATGTTTATACCCCCTGCTTTGGGTTTGTGTCTGCTTCGTAATCCCTGTCCGTTACATACTTACATGTTTATAGGTAAGGGAAAGCTATGGAAGCGAAGGCAGAGCGGTAGAAGCTGTTTTCGGCCGAATCTGCTCCAGACAACCATAGCCACACGATTAAAGATCCAACGGCGGTAAATGATGAGGGTGACGTGGATAGCCTAATGAGAGGCAGCCAAAACAAACTGCCTTAATATATTTAGATACCCCTTTATAGCCATGGGGAAGAGCAGTGCAGCACCTAAACATTAAGACGGATCAGTACTAACAACCGTAAGAAATATTTTGCATGACTATGAATAGGAGAGTTTGCCCCCGTATACAGAAGAACTATACAGTACACTCAACGGCGGAGCCAATTGGGTCGGAAGGGGCATGCCTCCCCGTAACATATGACATCAATTTTGTTATTAGTATAATCTTATAATTTTTATTTATATTTAGTGGAAGAATATAACAAATTATTGTCATATATACTTATTAATATCTTCTACTCTCTTCGTCCGAAAAAAATATCATTCTCACTTTCTGAGAAGTCAAATAATATTAATATTTATAGCACATAATTAGTATAATTAGATAGATCATTGAATATATTCTCATAATAAACTTATTTATAGATACTAATATTTTCTATAAACGTAGTCAAACTTAAGACCAGTACAAATTTCATAGCGATACTTTTTATGGGAAGGATGATGGAGTAGATAATAAAATTATAGAAAACACAGCTAGATAAAATCATCCTTACAAATACCTCCCAAAGACTAGGCTGGTAGATCTTGCGATTTACCATAGAGCCTTGCTTCAATTGGCATGTCGCCTAGCACAGAAAGGATATAGCATTAAATTATAGAATACATATAAGAAAATGCGAGTAATTGTGTGAAGTCGATGAATTAATCCAGATGACCACCATGAAAAAAACTAATAGGTTGAGTCACGCTCAGTTTTATAAGTTTGTTTTTTTTTCGATCGGTCCCCTCTATGTATAATTTCTTACTCTGCTCCTGCCTGTTGCTACTGCTCCATGTTCCACCATGGATGCTCCTTTCAGGGATCAAGATGTTGCTATGCTGTGCCGCTCTTTGAAGCTTGAGAAGTTATCGTCACCGGTAATTCTACTGAAAATTTCAAAAGAAGTGATGCTTCGCCTCAATTTGGCGCACAACCTCCACAGTTCATCCTTGGTTGTTGTTCTTGGTAATGGCACCTCCGCCGCACCGCCCTATGGACCATTGGCATGCCGCGAAGCGCCATGTCGCATGGAGGTGGCTGTCGTGTTCCTTTGGGCTAGCTACTGTTGATGGACTTTGGGGTGAACTTTACGGCCTAGGATAGGAATGTCGCTATTAGTTGCTAGCCATATTACTTTGGTAGCTATTTCTCTTGGTACAAAGTTGGCTCGAGACGTAAGTTTTTCTTATATAAGAGCATCTTCAACAGACTCTTTATATCCTTTCTAAAATGCTAGGAACAAATATTTTTATGAAAAAAACTACTCTCCAACAACTTTTTTAAATGGTCATCCAAATATAGCCATCTTCTATTCCGAATTTTTCGCTAGCCAAAAATAGAAGACGAGACTGACTCTCTAGAGTGCGCATGAGATATAGAAAAATTATTGAAAAATAAAAAGATATAGAAAGCGATTTTTATGTAAATGACTCTAAATGATAATTTAGAGAGTGTCGACAGAATATCGTCGGCAGTCCACCGAGGGGCATTCCGCGATGGTAGATTTGTCGGTGGGGATGCGCGTAATCAGAAACCGGATAGTGACACAAGGCGCAGAGACAGCGATTTAGACAAGTTCGGGCCATCTGATCGACGTAATGCCCTACATTCTGTGTCTTTGGTGGATTGTATTGAGATGTAGTAGATAGATCTATCCACTAGAGGACCCCTACCTCTCCTTATATACTCTGTAGGAGATAGGGTTACAAGGAAAGTATCATATTTGGTACTATACAATAGCTTGTGGTGCACGCCAAGCAGCGTCGTGCACGTCTTGATCTTGTGGTCTGGGCCACCTCTGATGGTGCGGCTCAGGTCTTGGGGGTCATACCCCCACAACTAGTCCCCGAGCCTGACAGTAGGTGACGTAGTCACGTGGTGCTAGGGTCATAAAGTAGAAGACCAGCCGAGCAGGCAGCCAGTCCCCGGGCGTAGCCTCGAGATGAGAACAAGCACATTCACCGCAAGGTGAAGTGTGCCCACTTAGTCCCCGAGCCTGCTGGAAGATGAAGAATGAATCTTGTAGTAGGGTCAAAGAAGTCTGAAAGCTTGCCGACGTCGTCTGACATGCGCGTATCATGACCCCATACGCGCTGTCCAAGATCAGCACCCTGATCCGAACAGCATGGAGCAACTTGATAGCACACCGATGAGACGTAGCAAGATCCGAGCATCGAGGTGTCCCGGGCGTAACCGGCGATGTTCGACCACCCAGGGAGTTCCCGACGTAGCTGGCGATGACCGAGCACCGAGGAGCGAGGAGTCCCCAGCATCGTTGGCGATGACCGAGCACCGAGGAGCGAGGGGTCCTCGGCGTCGCTGGCGATGACCGAGCACCGAGGAGCGAGGAGTCCCTGGCATAGGCGGCGACGACCGAGCACCGAGGAGCGGCGTCGCTGGCGATGATCGAGCACCAAGGAGCGAGGAGTCCCCGGCGTCGCTGGCGATGACCGAGCACCGAGGAGCGAGGAGTCCCCAGCGTCGCTGGCGATGTCTGAGCACCGAAGAGCGAGGAGTCTCCGACGTCACTGGCGATGTCCGAGCACCAAGGAGCGAGGAGTCCCCGGCGTCACTGGCAATGACCGAGCACCGAAGAGCGAACAGTCCCCGGCGTCGCTGGCGATGTCCGAGCGCCGAGGGGCGAGGAGACACCGGTGTCGCTGACGATGACCGAGGAGCGAGGAGTCACCGGCATCGTTGGCGATGACCGAGCACCGAGAAGCGAGGAGTCCCCGGCGTCGCTGGCAATGTCCGAGCACCGAGGAGCAAGGAGTCGCCGGCGTCGCCGGCGATGACCGAGCACCGAAGAGCGAGGAGTCTCTGGCATCGCTGGCGATGTCCGAGCACTGAGGAGCGAGGAGTCACCGGCGTCGCTGGCGATGACCGAGCACCGAGGAGCGAGGAGTCGCCGGCGTCGCTGGCGATGACCGAGCACCGAGGAGCGAGGAGTCGCCGGCGTCGCTGGCGATGACCGAGCACCGAGGAGCGAGGAGTCCTCGGTGTCGCTGGCGATGTCCGAGCACCAAGGAGCGAGGAGTCCCCAATGTCGCTGGTGAGGACCGAGCACCGAGGAGCGAGGAGTCCCCGGCGTCGCTGGTGATGTCCGAGCAATGAGGAGCGAGGAGTCCCCGGCGTCGCTGGCGATGACCGAGCACCGAGGAGTGAGGAGTCCCCGACGTTGCTAGCGATGTCCGAGCACCGAGGAGTGAGGAGTCCTCGGCGTCGCTGGAGATGACCGAGCACCGGGGAGAGAGGAGTCCCCGACGTCGCTGGCGATGTCCGAGCACCGAGGAGCGAGGAGTCCCCGACGTCGCTGGCGATGTCCGAGCACCGAGGAGCGAGGAGTCCTCGACGTCGCTGGCGATGTCCGAGCACCGAGGAGCGAGGAGCCCCCGACGTCGCTGGCGATGTCCAAGCACCGAGGAGCGAGGAGTCCCCAACGTCGCTGGCGATGTCCGAGCACTGAGGAGTCCCCAGCGTAGCTGGCGATGTCCGAGCACCGAGGAGTTCCCGACGAAGCTAGCGAGGTCCGAGCACCGGCGTAGCTGGCGACGTCCGTGCGGTGAAGTGTGCCCACTTAGTCCTTGAGCATGAAGAAACCGAGTGCCGAGGAGTCCTCGGCGTAGCTGGCGATAAAGCACGAGCGACGAACAGTCTGGTCAACTGGTCGGCGGCGAAGTGAGCGTTGAGTAGAGGTGACCGGCAAACAGTCCGATCAACTGGTCGGCGATGAAGTCCATGAACCTAGCGGTTCGACCAGTTGATCGGTGGAGAAGTTCGAGCACCAGGTGATTCGATCACCTGGACTCTGATCCTGTAAAACAAATATGTAGAATGGGTAGTACATGATGTAAAAATATATGAACTCCAGAGAAAAATCAGCAATAGCGATGAAATAATGTATGCAACTCGGCGATCAGTTGGTGTGAAAATGTAATTATGTTTAATATAAACCGCCCGACCAGTTAGTGTGTAGCTGAGTCTCCAGCCCTAGCTAGCTTGTTAACCATAACGTTGAGCGCGGAGCCCGTGCACATGTAGGAGGAACATGCGTGACCAAAGAACCACGGCCGACCACCCATAACGCAGAGCGCGGAGCCCGTAGCACGTGTAGGGAGGAGCCGGAGACTGGGCCGTCTCTGGAGGCATCCGAGCATCAACATGACTGTTCGGGGGTTCAGAAAATTATTTGGAGAGCAATTATGGAGATGAAAGTTGGTCTCGCCAGGACGTAAGTCTTAAGATCCCATCTGGTTCACCATGGATCAGCACGCATGCCCCTACCTGGCGTGCCAACTGTTGACAAAAGATGCTCGGCAGTCCACCGAGGGGTATCCCATGATGGTAGATTTGTCGGTGGGGGTACGCGTAATCAAAAACCGGATGGTGACACAAGGCGCAGAGACAGCGATTTAGACAGGTTTGGGCCGTCTGATCGACGTAATACCCTACGTTATGTGTCTTTGGTGGATTGTATTAAGATGTAGTAGATAGATCTGTCCACTAGGGGACCCCTACCTCTCCTTATATACTCTGAAGGAGGTAGGGTTACAAAGAAAGTATCATATTTGGTACTATACAATAGCTTGCGGTGCACGCCGAGCAGCGCCGTGCATGCCTTGATCTTGTGGGCTGGGCCACCTCTGATGGTGCGGCCTATGTCTTGGGGGCCATACCCCCCACAGAAAGTGAGATTTAGAAAGACTCTTGGAGATGCTCTAATTACTTATCTTGAACTTTGTGGGTGACCTTTATGAGACTAGACATGTAAGGAAGGATTGGCCTTGGTAAGTCTAGGCTTGCTGGGACCTTATGTTGTATCTTTCTCTTCTTATTGAAAAATTTGCTTAGGAGTGGCCGAAAAAAAATCAATGGACACTTGAACATTTTAAGTTAATCTCCAATGAAAATTTTGGATTGTAATGGATCACATGGTGGATGTCCAAACCCAAATAGACCGCGTCCAGAGTGTATTCAAAGCAACTAGGGTCCAATTAGACTTTGGGTTATCCAAATATGTTGTTACCTTGGCTATACATGAGTTCACAGACTAGCTCACTTCTATCTCTAGGTACAAAAAATTGTAAAGTGGTGCATAATAATTTATAAAAAGAATACGGATGAATAGATCATGATCTATGCGAATATACATTTTTTAAGATGGAATAGAAATTTATTTAAGTAAAAGGAAAAAGTAAACAAATTCGTTGTAGGGTTGCAGATTAGACATGAACGGTTGCACTCGCAAATATGTGAATGTCTGTCTCTTTTTTTCCCTCCCTAAACAAATTTTGTTCCATTCAAATTTTAGATATACGCAGTTTAGATATATTTCTAGAGTCTGACTATTGCGCACTAGAGTGTTGCGACACTCAATTTAACTGTTCTTCATCCTCCTTCCCCTGTCCCCTTCCTTCCGCGGCGCTCCGGCAAATGGGTGCCCCTGCCCCGACTTGGCCCGACCGTCTCCGCCGTCATCAGGACATGAACGCTGCCCTCCTATCGTCCCACCACCTGGCCGGCCTGCCTCCCCCGAGCCCTTTGTAAAGTTATTGGATTTGGAGAAGAAGAGAGGAAGAGACCGGATTTACAGAAAAACCAAATCTTGCTGAGAGCTCTCTATATGCGGGTTTAGGACGGAGCAACCGACTGCCACCTGCCCACCCCTTCCTCTCTTTCCGAAAGAGCCCACACCCCTTCCTCTCTTCCTCTTAACTAGTCGAGGCGCGACAACGCCGCCTCCTCTAAGAAGAGGTTCTCTGCGCTCGCTCGCACTCCGCGAGCACACCACCAGCCTCAGTCGTCAGCCGGCCATGGCGTCTGATTTGGGCCCTGCCTCCTCGGAGTCAGAGCCGCTCCTCCCCGGCCGCCACTCCGTCCACGGGCGGCTGGAAGTCCGCCCTCTTCATAATCTGTAAGCCCCGCTGCCCCCCACGATCTCGCCGGCGCTCGATCGGCCTCGACCTCGATTCGATTCGCTTACTAGTGGGAGCTACGTGCATGCAGGGGTGGAGGTGACGGAGTGGTTCGCATACTAGGGCATCTCGTCCAACCTGATCAGCTACCTGACCGGCTCGCTCGGGCAGACCACGGCGGCTGCCGCCACGGCGGTGAACGCGTGGTCGGGCGCCGAGGCCATGCTGCCGCTCCTCGGCGCCGCCGTCGCCGACTCCTGGCTCGGACGCTACCGCACCATCGTCACCTCCTCCGTGCTCTACATCACGGTGAGCCCCAACCACGCCGCACCGCTTTCGATCTCCTCCATCTCAACCCCGACATACTTAATCAATTTCCGCTTCCGCGTGCTTGCTTGGGTTATACTCTTTGCTGTCATGTTTTCGCTGACCTGTCCACGACCACCACACTCCGAGTATGAAATTCGGCACAAAATGAGGCAAAATGAGTACAGAAATACTCCTGTCGGTTTAAAAAAAACAAAAGGTAGTTAAACAAGTTTTTCATCTGGAGGAGTGATGAATGGATTCCAAGAATCAGACAAGAACTGGTGGTTGCTTAGCTGACGCTCATGCACCCTGTTTCATACTTACGTATTCATGTATTTTTTGGGTTTACGTAGTGTTTGGTTCCATGAACTAAATTTTAGTTCCTGTCATATCGAATGTTTGAACACTAATTTAGAATATTAAATATAGATTAATTATAAAACTAACTATACAGATTGAGACTAATTTGCGAGATGAATCTATTAAGCCTAATTAGTCCATGATTTGACAATGTGTCACTACAGTAAATATGTGTTAATGATGGGTTAATTAGGCTTAATAGATTCATCTCGTAAATTAATTTCCGTATGTGTAATTAGTTTTATAATTAACTCATATTTAGTCCTCCTAATTAGCATATGAACATCCGATGTGACTGAGACTAAATTTTAGTCTCTAGAACCAAACACCCCCTACGTATACTAGCAGTTGTGACAGTAGTGTCCGTAGCTCAGCAGTATAGCAAGCTGACCGTGCATCTTAGTCCTGTTTGCTTGGCTGATAAGCCATGACTGAAAAAACTGTTGACAAATTTATTATATAAGAAAAAATAATATTGATTGCTGAAAAAATATGGCTTATAAGCGAGCGAATATGACGCTGGTTGACTCTCTCGAGCGGCTCACTCGGCCTGCCCCTGCAACGACCATCCATCCTATCTCACGTTCAACATAAAAAATGTCTCCATTTTCCATGTTAGAATCATCATCATCTCAGTGCTTGTTTAGTTCCTAAAAAAATTCCCAAAAAATGTTACAGTAGTTATTACATCAAATCTTGCGATACGTGCACGAAGCATTAAATGTAGACGAAAAAAAAAACTAATTGCACAGTTTGGTTGAAAATTGCGAGACGAACGTTTTGAGCCTAATTAGTCAATAATTAAACACTAAGTGTTAAATAAAAACGAAATTGCTACAGTAGTCAAATTCCTAAAATTCGCGAACTAAACACAACCCTAGATGGCCTTGGAGACGTCTTTTCCTGAGCGTTCTGAATCTGAATTCAAGAGGACTACGCGACGTCTGCGCATGCACATTTCTCAGGGTGTTTGGATTCGGTGACTAAAATTTAGGAGGTATATTGGGAGGATATTGCATGGGGTATTTTGATACTAATAAAAAAATAAATTATATAATCCGTCGGTACTCTATGAGATGAATTTTTTAAGCCTAATTAATCTGTCATTAGCATATGTTTACTGTAGCAAAACGTTGTCAAATCATAGACTAATTAGGCTTAAAAGATTCGTCTCGTAAATTAGTCGCAAACTATATAATTAATTTTATAATTAGTCTATATTTAATACTTCATACATCTATCTAAATATTTAATGAGACAACGACTAAAATTTAGGAGGGGCAACCCAAGCCCCGGAGACGTCTTTGGTTCGTTCAGTCGTTTTCAGTGTGCCGACTTCAGCAGAAATCAAAGCGTGCCTTGTATCCTTCGGTGAAGCCTGACAGTTCAGAGGCAAAACAGGAGCATTACCGGCCTGTGGTCGCATTCAAATTAAGTCTAAGTTTTTGCGAATATACGCTAAGTCTAATTTGGGTAACAAATGTTCCATTCGGATTAGAAAACGGATCCGACGTCTGGTTTAGTTTCACCCTAAATTTTCAAAAAGTGATATAGTACCTATCACATCGAATGTTTGCGGCCCGTGTATGTAGCATTAAATATAGACGAAAAAAAACTAATTGCACAGTTTGGTGGGAAATTACGAGACGAACGTTTTGAGCCTAATTAGTCCATAATTGAATACTAATTACCAAATAAAAACGAAAGTGCTACGGTGTCCCAAATTCCAACTTCATAGAACTAAACACACGCCAACCAAAAAAACGTTTACGTCCCTTGGAGATTCAAATCCTGAAGACTTAAGAATGTCTGTAGGCCTCTAGGCCATGCTTTATGAGACCGGTTTTTGAATGATGGCGGGCGCGCCTAAACGCTATGCTGAATGTTTGAACGCTTTAGCAATAAAGCAGGAGAAACCTTTTGTCTAAAAAAATGAATATACACTACCTGTATGATGTCCATGTCCAATTAAGCGTCAAAAGTAAAAACGTTGATAGTCGCATTGATCCAAACAGCCAAAGGCTGCTGTGATGATATGGCATGCTTCGAGTAAAACATGATTCCTGCGAATAGCCTGCTTGTCGAAAGAAATGTGATGTACTGATGTTGTATGTTTATAAACCAAATAAGGGGGTGTTTGATTCCTCCTCTTAAACTTTAGTAGCTGTCTCATCAGATGTTTGAACATATGTATGGAGTATTAAATATAGACTAATTACGAAACTAATTGCACAGTTTACGACTAATTTGCGAGACGAATGTTTTAAACCTAATTAGTCCATGATTTGACAATGTGGTACTATAGTAAACATGTGTTAGTGACGAATTAATTAGGCTTAATAAATTCGCTAAGTGGATTACTGACAGATTCTGTAATTTATTTTTTTTATTAGTATTCGAACACCACATGCGACGTCCTCATGTGACACCTCTTAAATTTTAGTCACTGGATCCAAACATCCCTTAAATTAGAGCGGCAAAACTATGCAAGTATATTTAAAGATGCATATCCATATATCATGTTCATGTATCTGTGCCAAATTTTACAAAGCTTTGTTGCATGAATATCAAAACGTTGCCCTTTTGTCAAAAGCCACACTTTCACCAAGTGTGAGTTACAGTATGTGCATATCATTTCTTCTCACCCAAATTTGGCAAATGGCAGGGCCTTAGGATGCTGACGCTCTCATCAATGTTCTCATCACCTCAACAATGCCGTCACTCCGCCGACGGACAAGGTGTATGCCTGCCTTCTTCCCTCCAGATGGCCTTCTTCTATGTCTCCCTCTTCCTGGTGGCCATCGCCCAGAGTGGGCACAAGCCCTGCGTCCAGGCCTTCGGCGCGGACCAATTCGACGCGACTGACCCCGACGAGTTCGTGTCCCGGGTCTCCTTCTTCAACTGGTGGTATATGGGGCTCTGCACGAGCGGCACCGTGACGATTGCGTTCATGAGCTACGTGCAGGACAACATCGGCTGGGCCCTCGGCTTTGGCTTGCCGTCCATGGCCATGCTACTCGCGCTCGTCACCTTCCTGCTTGGCACGAGGACCTACAGGTTCTACGACGGTGGTGCCAGTGCCAGCACGTTCTCCCTAGTCCGCAAGGCCTTCGTGGCCTGGAGGAAGAGGCCGCGTGGAGCAGCCGGTCGGTGGAGCTGGGACACGGTGATGAGCTCACGCAGGACGCCGTGCTCGCAGAGGAGGTGAATGGGCTGGCAAAGCTGTTCCTGATATGGGCGACATGCTGCTCTACGGCGTGGTGTTCGCGCAGCCGCCCACGCTCTTCATGAAGCAGGCGGCGACGCTGGACTAGAGGGTCGGGCAGTCGTTCCAGATACCCCCCGCGGCGCTGCAGTGCTTCCTCGGAGCCAGCATCTGCGGCCTATTGGACCTTTGCCTCTACTCCCTGATCGGGGGAGCCCAACCCTAAATAGTTGGTGGGCCCCTATCGCACAACATATATATATAGAGGAGTGGGGAACTGGGCTCCGGTCACGAGGTTGAACGGAGCCATCACCCACCTACAGAGAAAACCCTAAACCGACAACCCTAACTGGTTGGTGGGCCCCTGTCGCACAGCACATATATATAGAGGAGTGGGGAACTGGGCTCGGGTCACGAGGTTGAACGGAGCCACCACCCACCTACAGAGAAAACCCTAAACCGATCCTAAAGAAGTGCTACCGGCGACAGGATGTGCCCCACCAAGCTCACCGTCGCGCCTGCAGGGTTCCACCGTTCCACTGCAGCACCACCGACGTCTTCTACACCATTACAGCGGTGTCTACCCGCTGCGGTGCTACTGTCCTAGGGCGAGTGGAGAAGCCCTAAAGGAAGAGATCGTCCCCGGATCTACGGTTACACACAGAGGTACACATTTATGATTCTAACAATGGTATCAGAGAGAGGTTGCCTCTGTGTGACTCGAACCCTAATCGGGTAAAAGAAACAGAAAAGGGACGGGGGTGGCGGAGGTCACAGGAACCCTGGTCACCACCGCCACCGCACGGGAAAAGTGCCGCACTAACACGGCAAGAAAGAACAGATCCGTGTTCGGATCAGAGAAGAAGTGAAGAAGAGAAAAGAACCGAACACTTCCTTTCGGATCTGAACAGAGCCAAAACCCTAACCCAAGAACGATTACCCATCCCTAACCGGTTGAATCCGAGAAGAAAGAAAGGAAATTCAATGAAAGAAAAAGTACAGGGGTCGAAACCCGAACCCTAACCCTAACTCTAGATCCACATTCGGATGAACGAAAAAAAAGAAATCAAAAGGAGAGAAAACCAAATCGGCCGAATCGAATCGAAAAGCGAAACCCTAACCCTAATTTTGACCCCAACCCCACCACAGGTTAATCCCAGAAAAGAGAAGGGGATGGGGAAGAAGGGAAAGGGGGAACGGAACTACCTCGCTGTGCGTCGGGATGGCCCTTCGCCGGCGTGGGAGAAGAAGAGCTCGTCCAAGGGTTGCACCGTGGCCAGGCCGCTCGACGGCGGCGTGCTCACCCGTTGGGGAGCACGCGCGCCGGTGAGGGGGCCGGCGACGGCGCCATGGTCGCTCCACCGCCCGCTCGCTCGCCGTCTCGCTCATGGTCGCGCTGCGGCTGGGAGAGAAGAGAGAGCAGCGAACGGAGAGAAAGCAAACGGCGAAATGAGATTAGGGTTTGGGAGGACGCGGCTGGGAGCGGTTTTGTTCACCCGAAGATGGCGTGCAACCGTCCGATGAATCCAACGTCCACGGATGCTCGGGCTGACTCGCGGCCCAGGCGGCCGAGCGCACCGGCGCGGCTTTGCCGGCCTAGGCCCAGGTTGCGGCCTGGGTGCGGCCTGCGCGCGCACAGAGACCTGGGCCGAGCCGGCTTTTGCCGGTTTTTGGGCCGAGAGAAGCAAAATGAGCCCACATTTTCTGTTTTTCTTTTTCAGTAAATTGAAAAATGGAAAATGGCTCAAAAGAAATAGAGAAAAGACAATTTTCCCGTGGGTAAAATTCAAGAAATTGAGTATATGTTTTCCACTGCCAAAGAAAAAAGTATATTCTCCAGTGATTTTGAATCGACGTGATATTTAACTGGAGAAAAAAAAAGTTTTTTCAGTAAATCTTTATTTCCTGGAAATTGATTAATGGATTAAAGGAAATCGAAAATACAATTTTTTCTGTGGGTAAAATTCAAGGAAAAGAGAGTTTTTCCATAGCCAAAGAAAAGTTGTCTATACTCCAGTTATTTTGAACCAATGTGGTATTTAATTGGAGAAAAAGAGATTTTTTCGCTGCTAAAGAAAATGTTGATTCTCCAGTTATTTTGAACCAATGTGGTATTTAATTGGAGAAAAAGAGATTTGACATGATTATGATGTTGTTATTTTCTGACCAACGTTGTTAATAACAATATCATAATTTTAATGATTTATGCATTAATTCTATTTCTGTCCAACGGTGATGTAGAATTAGTGTATAAGAACATATGTTAATTTTAATGATTTATGCATTAATTCTACTTCTGCCTAATGGTGATGTAGAATTAATGTGTAAGAACAGTTGTGAAAGTTAAAGATTTATACATTAATTCTATTTCTGCCCAACGGTGATGTAGAATTAGTGTATAAGAATAATTGTATGTTTTGATTTTGACCAACGTTGAAATCAAGGCATGCAAATGGTGTTATTTTATGTTAAAAAAAGTTTTGACCTGGTTTTCATCTTGTCTAAGGTGGACTGGGTAGTCACCTCACCGTGTTCCACTGAGTTTGTGAAACCGGTGAGAGAGACAAAAGAGAATGATGTCACTTAGGCAACTAAAGAGAGAGATTTTGAATCCCAAAAGATAGTCCTATGACTTTTGTGCATAGGAAGTGGGTCATAGCCAACCAGAAATGTTTGGTTGTGATAAAGAACATGACTGAACCTGCAATTATGGGCTCAATCCCAGAATGCGACACGGTCACCGAGTACCTCGATAGAATAAAGAGTCAATTCACTGGCTATAAAGAGTCAGTTCACTGGCTCTTCAAAAATATATGCCACTCAGCTGATGAAGCAGCTGGTGACAGAGTGTTAATCTGGAAGTGGTGGCATAAGAGAGCTCACGATGCATTGTCGAAATTATGACATTGTCGTTTAGGCCATATTTCGAGGGAGAGAATAGAAAGATAAGTTAAGAAGATATTCTTCCTCCATTAGAGCTCTCAGATTTAGAACAATGCAGAGAATGCATAAAAGAAAAGTATGTAAAGAAGATTAAGAAAGATGACAAACGAAGCGCAGGAATTTTATAGATTATTCACACAGACATCTGTGGTCAGTTTCCTATAAAGAGTGTGGATGGTAATAATTCATTCATAACATTCACAGATGATTACTCCCATTATGTCTATATTTATCGAATCAAAGAAAGAACAGAAGCATTGGATAAATGTAGATATTTAAGGCAAAAGTTCAAATCCAACGCAATTTAAAGATAAAGATAGTCAGGTCTGACCGTGGAAGAGTACTACGGTCGGCATACCCCATATGGCCAAAGTTCCTGGACCTTATGTAAGGTTCTTATAGGAGAATGACAAAGTAGCCCAGTATTCTATACCGGACGAACCTCAGCAGAATAGAGTAGCTAAAAGAATCAATCGTACCCTGATGGATATAGTGGACAGTATGATAAGTTACTCCACCTTACAGATGAGCGGTTGTGGATGAAGGCGTTAAAACCGCCATTCATATTCTCAATAGAGTACCAAGTAAGTCGGTGCCTAAAACACCGTATGAGTTGTGGACAGGAAGAGTACCCTCACTAAACGCTTGCGTGTGTGTGGATGAGCACTGCTGAGGCTAAAGTATTTAACCCAAACATTGGGATGCCATTTGTTTGGCTACCCAAAAATGTCAAAAGGTTTTCATTTTCTACTGTCTAGAGAGATATACAAAGTTTGTGGAAACGAGATACGCTGTTTTCCTAGAGGATAAATTGATAAGGGGGAGCATGGTAGCTCGAGAAATTGACCTTGAAGTGAAGCGGGTGTATGCGCCCACTCCAGTGATTCATGTGCCAATTTTTTCACTACCTGCTGTCGCTGCACCGACAGTGCAAGAGACTATGGTGTCAGCACCTGTTGTTATTCTAACTGTGGCAATAATGAATGAAAATGAGGAACCTGTTCTTCAGGATCATATAGAACCTATTGCCACACATGAGGGGGAGCAACAGCAGCCTCAAACAAAAGATGTGCAAAATGTAAAGGCCCCTAGAAGGTCTTAAAGAGTTAGAAAATCAGCTATTCCTGCTGATTATGAAGTGTACAACACTGATGAATTTCAAATAGAGGATGATCCCACCTCATTTGAAGAAGCCATGAGAAGTGATCATTCATCAAAGTGGCTTGAGGCCATGAAAGATGAAATGAAATCAATGAATGCTAATAAAGTTTAGGATTTGGAGATAATTCCTAAAGGAACCAAAACAGTAGGCTGTAAATGGGTCTACAGAACAAAACTTGACTCTCAAGGAAATATAGAAAGATATAAAACACGACTTGTGGCAAAAGGCTTTATGCAAATGAAGGGATTGATTACAATAAGACATTTTCTCCAGTCTCATGTAAAGTTTCCTTCAGAATCATAATGGTATTAGTGACGACATTTCTCAGCGGAGACTTGGAGGAAAATGTTTACATGGCACAACCAAAAGGTTTTGTCATGGAAGGAAAAGAACGAATGGGATGCCGCCTAAAGAAATCCATTTATGGATTAAAGCAAGCTTCAAGACAGTGGTACTTGAAGTTTGATTAGTCAATAAAGAATTTTGGGTTTTAAAGAGAATGTAGAGGACAATTGTGTCTATGCAAAGTTTAAGAATGGGAAGTTTATCTTCTTTGTCCTGTATATGGATGATATCTTACTTGTTATTAGTGATGTCAGTCTACTACAGGAGACAAAGAAGTTTTATCTTCAAAACTTGATATGAAAGATCTTGGTGAAGTCTTGTTTGTTCTATGGATCGAGATTCACCGAGATAGAAGAAAAGGGGTATTAAGACTGTCACAAAAGACATACATAGAAAGAATCTTAAAGAAATACAGTATGCACAAATGTAGTCCCTCACCTGCTCCTATAGTCAAGGGCGACAGATATGGGGATTTTCAATACCCTAGGAACCAATATGAGCTCAATCAAATGAAAGTGGTTCCATATGCTTCAGCTGTCGGAAGCTTGCAACATGCTCGAGTATGTACGCGCCCTGACTTAGCATTTGTTACCGGGTTTTTTACTTGGCAGATTCTAGAGCAATTCTAGAACAGAATACTGAAATTGATAAAGAAAGTCTTGCGTTATTTGCAAGGAATGAAAGGCCTCATGATGACGTATAGAAGATCTGATTGACTTCACATAGTGGGATATTCAGATTCTGATTATGCGAGAGTGAATATATATCTAGACGTGGATTTTCTATCATCTCGCAAAGGGGAGCTATTTCATGGAAAAGCTCAAAGCAAACTGTCACTACATCGTCCATAATGTATGATAGTTTGTAGCGTGTTATGAGGCAACGGGCATGTGAACTAACTAAAGAAGTTCATACCCGGTTTGAAGGTGGTTGACAACATCTATAGACCACTTAAGTTATACTGCGATTATAATCTGGCAGTACAGTGTGCTCACAACATAAGTCAAGTGGTGCTGCCAAACACATTGACATAGAGTATTATGTTGTGAAAGATAAAGTCCGAGATTAAGTCATAAGTCTTGAGCATATAAGTACATAAAGGATGCTTGCGGATCCGCTTACAAAAGGCTTACCACCCAACATGTTCAAAAAACATGGTGTTCAGAGAACATGTGGCTAGCATGGGTTTAAGGGAAAGCCTAAAATTTCTGGACAAAAGAAGGCCCAAAGATTAGTATCTATTTCAGAACAGAGTAGTGTGTTGTAGCTGTTAAATCTATCGGCAATGGACCGGAACGATGAGACATGCTCTATGCGCTAATCTGTAATGGAATGAACAAAAGTAAATGATATGAAATTGAAAGATGGAATGAGATCAAGGGAAAGAATGTTAGTTGACCTCCACCAATAAGCCCAACGGCCTATTGGGTCCTTGCCTCTGCTCCCTGATCGGGGGAGCCCAACCCTAACTGATTGGTGGGCCCCTGTCGCACAGCACATATATATAGGAGTGGGGAACTGGGCTCGGGTCACGAGGTTGAACGGAGCCGCCACCCACCTACAGAGAAAACCCTAAACCGATCCTAAAGAACTGCTGCCGGCGACGGGATGTGCCCCACCAAGCTCACCGTCGCGCCTGCAGAGTTCCACCGTTCCACTGCAGCACCACCGACGTCTTCTACATCGTTACAGCGGCGTCTACCCGCTGTGGTGCTACTGTCCCAGGACGAGTGAAGAAGCCCTAAAGGAAGAGATCGTCCCCAGATCTACGGTTACACACAGAGATACACATTTATGATTCTAACAGCATCGTCAGCTGCATCGTGCTGTACGACCGCGTCCTGGTGCCCGTGGCGCGTAGGGTCTCCGGCGTCGCCTCGGGCATCACCATGCTGTAGCGGATCGGCACGGGGATCGCGCTGTCCCTTGTCACTCTAGTCGTCGCCGCGTTGGTGGAGATGAAGCGGCTGCGAACGGGCGAGGGACACCGTAGGCGGCCTGGTGGTGGTGGATGGCTCTGGCACGTCAGCGGTCCCCATGAGCCTGTGGTGGATCGTGCCACAGTACGTGCTCCTCGGCGCCGCGGACGTGTTCACGATGGTCGGCATGCAGGAGTTCTTCGACGACCAGGTCCTCGGGGCGCTCAAGAGCCTCGGGCTGGCGCTCTACCTGAGCGTCCTTGGCGTCGGCAGCTTCATCAGTGGCATCCTCATCACGGTGATCAATGGCGTTACGAGGAGGAATGGCGGCACCAGCTGGTTCGCCGACGACCTCAACCGGGGTCACCTCGACTACTTCTACCTTCTCCTTGCAGCGCTCACCGCGTTGGAGCTTCTGGCTTTCGCCTACTTCTCAACGTCTTACGTTTACCAGAGAAACGCAGGCAATCACTGACCCATGGACACAGAAGCATGCATATCAGCATATGTATTGCCCTGTTCGTTTGGCTGATAAGCCATTGCTGAAAGTACTGTTGACTGATTTATCATGAGAGAAAAATACTATTTGTTAGCGCGTCAGATGGATAGCAGGTAATAGCGTTCTTCAGTGTTCTTGAAAAATATAATGAGCTATCGGGAAATGGTAATGAAAGTGAACTACGGCCCAAGTAGTACTAGTGAGGTCATGGGGCACAATAATGATTTCACTCGCTGTTGATTCTTCTGGGTAAAAAATTGTGAAGTTGCTTCACAAAGGATAAATTTGTGCAAAATAAGATTTTTAGGGTGCGTTTAGCTAGCAGCCTGACCCCACTGCGCCAGGCCAAATTTATGTTCTGACGAAGCCAAAATTTAGCAATGACATGGATAATTTGATCAGCACTTCAGCAGTAATAACGTGATAGAGAGCACAACGGCACAGCAAGGGCTGACACAACTACCAGATTTTGGCTTTTGTCATTTTCTTATTGGTAATCCATCAGTACCATGATAAAAGCGCTTCTCATCATATAAAGCTACAGCCTTGAGGCGCGCAAAATTGTCCCACACTCCGAACAACCTAGAAGTACAGGCAGACGAAGCAGAGCAGAGCTCACCTGCTCGCGGCTCACTCCTCCGGCTCGGCGACCGGGTCGGCCAGCGTGGGTAGCACAGGGTACTTGCGCGAGAAGCACGCGTCGCAGTAGTCCCCCGACTCTTCGCCGTAGATGCTGTGCAGCTTGCCCAGCGAGAGGAAGGCGAGCGAGTCGCTGCCGATCTCCCGGCGCACGCCATCCAGGTCCATCCGGTTGGAGATGAGCTCGCCCTCGCTCGGCGTGTCGATGCCATAGAGGCAGGAGCCCACGACGGGCGGGCTCGCGATCCGCATGTGCACCTCCCGCGCGCCGGCGTCGCGGAGCAGCCGCACGATCTTGCTCGAGGTGGTGCCGCGCACCAGGGAGTCGTCCACGACAACGACGCTCTTGCCGGTGATGACGCCGCGCACGGGGGCGAGCTTCAGCTTCACGGCGAGGTCCCGGATCGCCTGCGTCGGCTGGATGAAGCTGCGGCCGCTGTAGTGCCAACGGATGAGACCCTGCTGGAACTCGAGCCCCGACGAGCGTGCGAACCCGAGCGCGGCGTAGAAGCCCGAGTCGGGAACCGGGATGACGACGTCGGCGCCCGGGGCAGGGGACTCCTCGGCCAGCGCCTGCCCGAAGGCGGTGCGGCGCTCGTGGACGGCGTGGGAGAACACCACGGAGTTGGGCAGCGAGAAGTAGATGTGCTCGAAGACGCAGGAGCGGCGGGGGCGGTGCGGGACGAGGCAGGCCGAGGCCACCGACATGTCGCGGCGGTCGACCACGACCACCTCCCCGGGCTCCACCTCGCGCTCGTAGGTGGCGTCGATGAGGTCTAGCGCGCAGGTCTCCGACGCGAAGACGACGGCGCCGTTCCGGCGTCGGCCCATCACCAGCGGGCGGAACCCATGCGGGTCGCGCACGGCGAAGAGCTTGTCGGCCGTGAGGAACAGAAGCGAGTAGGCCCCCGCGAGGCGCTCGCAGGCGTCGCAGACGCGGGCGAGCAGCGGCCGCGACAGCGACGTCGCGATGAGGTGGAGGATGACCTCCGTGTCCGAGGACGTGTTGAAGATGGATCCCCTGACCTCGAGCTTGTTCCGCAGCGCCTGGTAGTTGACGAGGTTGCCGTTATGCGCCACGGCGACCTGCCCGAACCGGTAGCCGGCTAGGAACGGCTGCACGTTGCGCAGCGACGCGGCGGCGCCTGCCGTGGAGTAGCGCACGTGCCCGATGGCGGCGGGGCCCGGGAGCGAGGCGAGCCGGGACGGGTCCGCGAACACGTCGGCCACGAGCCCCAGCCCGGTCACGGACTTGAGCTTGCCGTCCCCGCCCACGGCGACGATCCCGGCCCCCTCCTCCCCGCGGTGCTGCAGCTTCTGCAGCCCCAGATAGCACAGCGAGGCCGCGTCCGGGTCGCCCACGACCCCGACTAGACCGCACTCCTCGCGCGGGTGGTCATCCGCGTCCTCATCCACGCCGTAGGAGAACGGGGTGACGCGGACGGGCAGGAGCGCCCGGGCCGCCGCCTCACGCCGGCCGGAGCCGCAGCGCAGCGAGAGAGGAAACGGACTCGCGGAGTACCTGAGCTGGTGCCGGTGACGGCGGTCGGTGCCAGCGGCTGCGTGGTAGTGGAGGAGTCGGGACGTGCACGTGGCGGCGGAGGCGGCGGCGGCGGGGGTGACAATTCCCATTTTTTGAGATGGAGGGGATTGGGGCGGGCGGCGAGGGCACACGCACTCTCCGGCTGCGCGTCAAGGGGCCAGATTTAAAGAGGTTTGCTTGGTGAGTGCCTGGCTGCCGCTGGATTAGGTCGGCAACCGTATCGTATCTCCTGCTGGCTGCTGGGCGCGCTGCGGTCAGCCGACTTGATGTGCTGTGGACCGGCAGGATGAGTTGACTCGAAGTGGACAGTCAATACAGAGCCTATGGGCCACAAGCCCAGGAAGTGCGAAATTATATGCATGGCCCGTGCTAAAAGAACTCGACCCACGAAACTATATGCACAAAGGCCCAATTTTGCTGCACGACGATGGGTTTCCTTCATTGCTACGGCTACAAATACAATCAGCCCACGCACCAGCAGGCAGTAGGCATTGGAGATTATTGCTGTTGGTATTTTTGCTGATAACACATCTAGGCCTGGTTTAGATTGAGGTTAGCAATCAGTATTTGGTACTGTAGTACTTTCGTTTATATTTGACAATTATTGTTCAATCATGGCCTAACTAGGCTCAAAAAATTCGTCTCGTAATTTACAATCAAACTGTGTAATTAGTTATTTTTTTTATCTACATTTAATACTCCATGCATGTGTCCAAAGATTTGATGTGATGGAGAAAGAGTGAAAAAACTTGCAATCTAAACAAGGCCCTGATGAAGAAGCAAGAAGAGAATTTGCTAATGATTTTGTACTTTTGTGTAGGTTCACATTCCCGTATTTTATATGATCAGCCTTTTGGCTAATAAATAATTTTGTCAAATTTGGTGGTGTATGTGTATGGGTCGCAGTGGCCGAAAACTAGCTACTCCATTTTCTTTAGATTTAGAGAGACCAAAAAAAATCTGCCACTAATGTATCATGGATGCATGACCTATGAAGCTATAATGCACCCATAAACCTGCGTAGATTAGATTAACTCGCTCAGGTGTCTCAAGATAACAAGTATTCAAGGTTGACGTGATAATATAAGAATAAAGACTGTAACACGATTACTTAATTTAAACTAATCAAGGCAACGAAGTACACAAGCAGCAGGGGCACATGCCCCCACTCAAATTCTTTGTTTAAAAAAAATGTCTTCTTTTGTATAGTTATAGAAGTCTATCACATCAGTAATAGGTCGTCACTTAAATTTTGTGCCACTGTTTACTTTAAAGGCGCACGCAATATGCTTGCAGCAAATGGTTACTACGCCGGTTTGTGCATTGTTACAGTGTATTGTCAAACGTTAACAAAATACTCCCTCGTCTAAAAACAATGCAACTATTGGTTTCGTGCCAAGTAAAATAGTTCACATTTAACCAAGTTTTTAGTGAATAATATTCACATTTACAATTTCAAATAAATTTATTATAAAAATACATTTCGTAATTAATGTAACGGTCTGTTTGGCCTTGAATTGAAATGCTTTCCCATCATATTTGAGTAGGCACGGTCGATTGTGCTCCTTTGACGGTGTTGTGGTTGGTCCAATACTCACGTGGAAGAAGTCTACTTCCAAGGATGAGGAAGCGGGCAAGTAAATCATATAACAAAAATGGAATTGGGCTTTCCAGTTTTGAAGCCAAGAATCTTTACCTTGGAATCCATTGAAATTGTCGTTTGTAGTTCGAAACAGAGCCAGGAAGGCTACCCTTAATATTCTAAAACATAACACTGTACTAGAATTGCATTCTTTCTGAAACAGAAGGAGCAGGTTAAATAATTTTAAGTTTGACTAGATTGATAAATCAATAATTACATTTTCAAATATATTAATTATTAAAAATATTTTATGATTAATCTAGTGATAGTTGTTACACATCATAGATAGTAGTATTATATGTATTTAATTAGATTTAGAAATATTTAACTCCGGATAAGCGAGAATTTAAAAAAATGGTTGGAGTAAGTGCAGGCCGGAGGCACCAAGCACACACTGCACACCGCCTAACACAACATCCATTGAGCTCTACACATGACTTCAAGAACATGTTGCCGCACTATGCTATGAGCATATAAATTGTAACAGAACCGATCAAATTATAAGAACGTAAGTACAAAAACAATCACCGAAGTGATCAAATTCCTGTACTTAAGCTCCCATAATCTCGGTAGTCCGGAAATCACGAAGGATTTCAAACAACTCCCGACATACAAACCAAGACCGTAGTGATTCAACACAACACATCATTCGTTACAATATTTCACAAGTGGCATCCGGATTACATCCATCAGAGTTCAAATAAAATATTACAAACCAAATTCAAATTCACGGAAGCAACATAGTTTAGTACATAACTTCATAGTTTTAAATACATTGTCAGATCTTAGTCATGTCCCACCAAAAGCATCTTCAGGTACGATAACTAGGAGAGACCGCGCCCAACGGTCTAGTCTTCATCCCCAGTCGGGAGAAGGCAATACTTGCAGCAACCAAAGTAGAACTGGTCATCTGTAACAGGTGGGAGATAAACCCTGAGTACGAGAAGGTACTCTGCTAGACTTACCCGTCAAAACCAAAAATAAAGGACACCAAGGGTCATGCAAGGCTTATGAGATGGGCAAGCTTGACACAGTTACATAAAAGAGCTTATAAATATAGTGCCAAATTTAAACTTAGCATCAAGTTTATCATCATTTACATGTCCACTAGATTAGCACATGTACTAGAGCACTCACTTATTAGGAGCAATCAATATTAACCATAGCAGGTATAATAAGGCTGTCATCATCATATCATCATTCCTAAACCATTATGTTATTTAGTGTATCTACTTTGGAGATAAGCCCATCAAGTTCTCACTAACCGGTGAGAGACGGCGACTCGAATCGAATTACAACTCAGCTGAGGGGGTATTCCTAACTCTCACCCTGGCATACTTTGCAAGGGTAGCCGTGGGTCACCTTTCGTACAACTCAGAAACCAAATTCGTGGGTTCGATCAGCACCAGCACTCTCAGGGATTACCCTTTTGCCAGGACGATCAGGACTTTTAAATCACCTGCCCTTGGACTCACGCCTACGGCTCCCTTTCGAGGCGTACTTTATACTTATCGACTCCCGACCTGAGTTGAGCTACTCGGCTTCGTGGTCGGTCTCCAGACCCGACCAACTAAGAGAGAGGTATGCATTCAACATGAACAGGAAAGGCTCCAAGATTCAGTCCTTAAGCAACACAGACGGAGTCACTGCGAACCGACAAGCCTCCGCCCGGTCTTCAATTCAAATTAAGACAGGTTCTTTTCCACGATAGCAATTATAGCCAACCGTGCCATGTGTATATCCCTATAGCTCGTAGGTGACAGGAAATCACCTGACTTCTACCACATTTAAGCAGGGCTAAACACTATACGAGCCTGAGCTACATAGGATTTAGGGTATCAATATCTGGACAAGGATTGGATAACCAACGCAGCAAGTATTTACATCCAACACCTAAACTTAATGCAACAATATATATGTAACAATAATACTTTAATTGCATTTCAGAAATTAAGAGGCTTAATATGCTCCGGGGCTTGCCTTTCACAAAGTTGCACGGACGGTGATCCGGGCACTCAACGGTGACCTCGTCTGGCACTTCTCCTGAGGGCTGCACCTCCTGAACCTCCAGTGTTGGCTGCTGCTGCTCCCCGCTCGGTTCCTCGAATTCCAGCAGTGTCACACCTTCCGGTACACCTATTGCATGCAGATGCACGAGATAAATATCATGGATGCATAAAGAATGACATGATGCTCATGATGAATGGATAACAGTAAGTATTTAACGAAAACATCACTGGACACTTGTTTACCGATTAAGAATAGCTCTATTCAAATCACTTTAAAACATGTATCTAACTTAACTCGAAGAACAAGATCAACTTACCTAACTTGCATAACCTAATATAAAGATGCTCATCTTCAGTTAAAGGCCTAACACCTAGGAACATTACCACAAGCTTAGGAATAGTAAAGGCATATTTAAATCAAAAGTTAAGGTTTCATATGCAAACGAGCAGTTCCTTAATTCAATCACCACAAGAGTTCTACAAATTCAAATGACTTGCAAGAGGACATTCTGGAAAGCTTATGAAATTCTCTACAAATTATTTGTAAACATCAAAGCATGATTCTTACGTTAACCAAATCGAATTCAAATAAACATAGAATCTGTCCAGAAATGGCAGCTTTACTAAATTAAATATTTAGTGATGATGCAAAGCATAATTGGACCAAACCAAGTTTACCAACTTGTTGTGCATACCAGAGTAACATCAGAAAGTATAGTGCCAACTTCTAAATAAATTATTTAATGTCCTTTTCTAATTTATTTAGTTAATTAGGTGATTAAAGCAACATATAGTAAAATTGTACAGAAAAATCTACAAAAATTACAGTAGCTACCTCATGCTTCACATAGACTACCATAAAAATTTCAAAGCAATTGGACAAGCAGAACTTGCTGTATCAAAAATAACAGATGGCAGGTCTATTTCTAGCATAATTAGGAAACCCTATTGAAAAGTGTCAAGCAATAGATTTCACATTTTTCCTAATATTATTCTAGCATAAGAATAGCACTCACCAAATTTAACCTTTACTGGATCTATAGAAAAATTATGAAAATTCACACAAGATCCATCCATGCAAACAAGAGAATTACATAACTCCTACATACAGTGTCCAAAGTATGTGAAAATTTAACTACAAGCTATTCATGATATGAGCAGTACACCATAAAAATTTTATGCCATTTGGAGCTACACAGAAAAAGATATAATTACCCCTATTTCCCACATGATTAAAAGAGATAATTAGCAACTCCATTTTTCATAACAGAACATGGCATAAATTATATTTTTAATATAAACTAGACATTACCAGGAACTCAACAAAATTAGAACCACATCATTTGGATCTACCAACTAAGAGATATACATTTTTGAATCTATACCCAAATCTATGAAAAAGAATAAAACAAAACAAATTGGAAACCCTAACCAACTACTGGGCCGACCCGGAAAGCCACTGCGGCCCGCGACGCGCGCGCCTGCACCCGCCAGCGTGGCCCAAAAACATGGCGTGGCCCACTCACGTGCACGGCCCGTGGTTGGCTCCCGCCCGCGCGCGGCTGCTGACAAGCGGGCCCCGCTAGTCAGAGAGAAAAACAGGGGAGGGAAGAAGAGCGATGGCGGTAGCTCGCCACCGGTGGCAACTCCGCGCGAGGCCACGGTACTAGCGTGTTCACCTCACCCGTGCGCACCTAGGGGTACCATTAATTGCAGCAATTACGGTGGCTAGGGGAATGGCAACGACACACGGCCGTGAGTTGGCCAGCTCCGGCGAGCTGACGGTAACACGACCCTAATGGTCTACCCTACGAGCATCAGCATCACTAACTAGACCTAAAGCAAGGGAAAGAGGGGGCAGTAAGAGGCTCGAGCGGCACAGCCACGTGCGAGCTCGGCCGGCGGTGGACATGGCGACCTGGTGGAGCCGCCATCACGGTGAGCCCTACCTGAGGCGAGGACGAGGCTTCGGTGAGGTCAAGGACGTGGAGAGGCTCACGGTGGTGCTGTGGTTTAGGAGAATCGGACAATGGCGCTCAGTTAGGTGATTTGGCTCGGTGGCGGTCACGGTCTTCCCGATCACCGCGCTTGCTTGGAAGAGGACGGTAGAGAGGGAAATGGCGAGAGGAAGAGGGAGTGAGCGAGGTGTTGGCTTGGCTTTCACCTGGGAGCACGGGCGCGCGACGTGGAGGTGCTAGCTGGGCATGCACACCATGCGGTGGCCAGCCTATGAATCGGTCGGCCATGACGTTCACTGAACGTTTTCTAAAATGACTGAATCGGGGTCCGGTGGCATGACTGACAGCGCCATTTCATCGCCTCATAGCTCATAATCTAGCCCGAGTTAGCGGTAGGTAGTAATAGCAAATTTGTAGAGCTATATTAGTACTACAACATTGTCAATTGGGGCTTAGACTAATTCGGTCTGGATTGGGAGATGCAAGGTCTCAAAGAGGGGCTCATGAAACTGTAAGTCAGGACTCGACTAAAAATTTTCTAAGTCTGAAATCAGCAGGGAAACCTGACTTGTGGGCCCTATTTGAGCATGTTCTAGCCATTTTCATGAGATGGTCATATTGAGACTTTTGTTCCTTGATAAATTGGCTACAACTTTGGTAAAGGGTGCATATCCATGCAATATCTCTAGGTTGGACTTTTTAATCAGTCAAACAGAGTCACTCTAGAGGTCATCCTAAAGTCAAACCTCCACCTAGAGGGCAATTTAGTCATTTTGGTCCACATGAACAATGTCCCATCAATTATCCTAAGTGTAGTTAAGGTGTATTAGACCATAATTAACCACTCTACACAAGTGCTACACCAACTTCTAAGTATCACATGTGATAAAACAACAAAACACTCAAATTACCCTAATGTTGCAAATCCATGTTTCACATGTTTCATGACTTTGTTGCAATTTTAAACTTGTCATATTACACTACCATGTTGCCATATTTCAAGGTATGAGAAACTCATGTTGCATTCACATGTTGCACTAACTACCATTCACAAGCAATCAAGTATGAAACAACATAATTGAGAATGTTGCATATACATGTTTCAGTAACAATGGCATGATGAGATAGATGATGCACATGTTTATAAAGTGAAATGCAATTTTGTGGGAGCCAAACACCTAGGGTGTTACATAAAAAGTGGAAGTTATTAAGGTCTTGGTGTTCTAACACAAAAGAAAATAACTTATAGTAAAAAGAACACATATGAGTGTAAAAGTAGAAAGGAAGATAGGAGAGAAACATTTTCAAGATATAATGAGCAAATTTAGGGCAAGGTGGGTTTGTGCTATTTAACACAGTAACGGTTTATTTATGTCTATAAGCACATATGTGACATATGTTAATATGATTATTTTGGTTAAATCAGTTTGTACTAATATAACTTTTTGAGACCACGACTTGTTTTATGTTTACAGAAAAACTCAAGATTGAACTAGTGACTGAATATTTTGCTTTCGGATACTTTAGTTTTGGTCTCAATTATTTTTTGAGTCTTCAGTCCTCGGTTAATTAAGCCCGTCTCTAGAGATCTACGACTTTGGTTTCCCATCCAAGGTTGTTCGAAAAAAATAAATTTCAAATGTGAGAAAATTCGGTCATAATTTTTCTTGGATAACTGATTTCAAATGAAAAGGTTGTTAACTATAAAGTTGCATAACTTTTCGAGATCTACAACTTTTCTTTTGATTGTTTCTCCATTCGAGATCATTTGAAAAATTCAAATTTCAAATATGAGAATTCAAATGTAATTTTCGTTGGATAGACGATTTCAAATGAAAAAGTTATCAACTACATTATTGCATAACTTTTCGAGATCTTCAATTTTTGTTTTGGTCACTTCTCCATCCGAGATCCTTAAGTACAACTACACACTCACCTATGACTAAGGCTGGACAAAAAAACTCGAAGCTCGTTAGCTCACTTAGCTCGTGGCTGGCTTGGTTCGTTATCATAACGAGCCGATAACGAGCCAACTCGAGCCAGCTCGCAAGCTGCTCGCGAGCCAAACGAGCTACGCTTTCAGAAAAAAAATCAACATAACTTATATTAGTTTTGTATTACTTCATGTTTTGCACTTTACAATCGGTTGATGACTTGTCTAGACTCTATAAACTTGGGATTATTATGACTTTATTATTTTGTTTTTAGTGGATGTATGGATAATCATGGACGCATTATATATGATATGGAGTATGTACCATGGATGTATGATGTAATACTATAGTATATTATTATACTTGTATATATGTTAGCACATATGAATATTTTGTTCGATTTAAGGCTGTTGGATGTGTTACTTTTGTGTTATTACTATTCTCAAACTTTAGATAAATATAAATATTATATTTTATGTACTTTTTTATACCTGGCTCGCGAGCTTCGAGCCAACTCGAGCTCGTAAACGAGTCGAGTCGAGCTAGCTCATTTTCTTAATGAGCCGGAACGAGCCGAGCCGAGCCGACTCGTTATCCAGCCCTACCTATGACTATAGAGCACATGGATTTCTTTGCTATTAACTTTTATAAAATCTTGTGAAACAAATATTTCAGCATCAAAACAACTTTAAAATAAAAAAAGTTGTGAACTATAAAGTTACAGAATTTCTCAAGATCTACAACTTTTGTTTGTTTTTATTTTTCTATCCGAGATCCTTTTCTACCACTAAACACTCACTAGTGACTTTAGAGTATATGGACTCCTTTGGTATTAACCCTATAAAATCTTGTGATATATATTTAGACATCCAAACGACCTCAAATCCAAAAAGTTTGACCTACAAAGTTGTAGATCTCGAAAAGTACTACAACTTTGGTATAAAGTTCGTCTTCATCAGATATCATATGAGAAAGTTATAAAGTTTTCTGCGCAGCCTATCATTGCTCTGTTCAAGCATACTGTCAGTTCAAGTGAGAAAATGGCAGTGTTGAAGTGCTTATTTTTTTTTAGAGAGATTGACTTTTTTTCAGAAGGATACCACTAGGGATGCTTAACGCCACTTTGCCAACTGGCATTACCTGCGCTTTCGTGTTTAGGTAAAAAACCAGCAATGAAAGAAACCGACAACGATGACCTCAATATCAGTGTCGATTGGTCCTACCACTACTGGTTCAAGCAAAAAACCGACAGTGATAGGCTAGTAGTCTACTAACGGTTTGGAAGAAACCGATAGTGAAAGTCAGTTATGCAGTAACAGTTGTTCTTAATCAGTGAGAAAAGTAACCAAGCTAGTGGTCGTCGTACGTAACACTATATATATAATACACACGTGGAAAATTTAGACACGAAATCATACGGGATCAAGAATTGTCTGCTTGTTACCTACTGTAAAAGTAGTACCAACTAAACCACCGCGAACTGAGCGCCAGAAGCAAGTATGACGTAAGATGCTGTTTATCTATGTCTAAGCATATATTTAAATTTAAACATGTTTACTTTGGTTAAAATATTTTATACTAGTACGCTCTTTTTAAGCTTCTACAAATTGTTTTAGGCACTAAAAACTCAAGACGACCGAACTAGTGAGTGAATATTTATGATGCACTAAGCCGCCTGATGGGAGCCTGCCAGAGCGGCCTCAACACTGATCCTGCTATGCTGCTGGGAATTATGGAAACTAGCGTGGGTGCCCGTGGGAAGGAGGTTGGAAAAAAAAAATGGGTAATTTTTTTATCGGACTGACACTGTTTCTTTTTGGGGGAAAAAGAGGAAAAAAAACTTATCGGGCTGGATAAACAGTAACGCAGGAAAAACGGTTAAATTTTTTATCGGGCTGGCACTGTTCCTTTTTGGGGGAAACTCATTGGGCCCTGGATAAACAGTAGCGCACCCAGGTACTGTTGATCTACAGGGTTCTGAGTCGGTGGAAACGCTGGATGAATAGTGCGCGATGCCGCGAAAGGCCTCAAATTTAAAGTTCTTATATAGATACCAACATGATGTAGTGTTCCGAGGGCTTCCTCCTAGCGTGGGATCGATTTGTAGCGGCCTGCAGATCAACAACATCCCTCTGGCAGGAGAAAATTGAATATTTGACACCCAATCTGCGCGCATGTGAACATTTGACATCCAATTCGCACACCGTTGAAAATTTAACACTCTGGGTGCGAATTCGTTGAAAGCGGGTGTTTTCTCCTTCTTTTTTCCATTCAACATTTTTTCTATTTTCTTTTGGCTTCCAAGGCAAGGTTGAATGACCAAAGTACCCATTAGCCTTATTTCTTTATGGAACGCATCTGCTGGATGAGGAGATCTTTTGTTGTTTATGGAACGTATCTGCTTCCAAGGCAAGGTTGAATCCCAAACGTATCTCTTTATGGAACTTATCTCGCTGGATGAGAAGCATTGCATTCCTTCCCTCTCTCTCTCTAGTTTCTCTCTTTCTCTCATTGCCTCCTCTCTCTCTCACGAGTGAACAGAAGCTGCTAGGGTTTGGTCCTCGGACTGTAGGAGGAGCTTTGGGTGGCCGGATCAGGCCGGCTATGATCCCCTTCGAGGTCCCCCCAGGGTAAGAACGCAGACCCTATCCCTCCCCTGTCCTCTCCAAGGTTGCTTTTTTGGATTTGGGGGAGAAGCATGGCTGATGCTCATGGTTATGTTCTCTCTCTTTTTTTTCAACTCGGTAGGGTCGATCCGGATGGGGCATTTAAACTATGTGTTCAGGTTTCACCTTTCACAGCAAAACTAGATAATGCTAACTCAGTTGATGTTCAACGCAAATATGATGAATGGGTGGTGGACTATCGCTATTATAATTTGCAGAACTTAGAAAAAGACCTGACAATTAGGGCCAAGTGGGGAAGCAACCAGCATCCTATAATATCTGAATTTGATATGAGCAAAGGTGGGAAAAGGAAAATAGTGGATGATAATGATTTGTTTATTGCCTTCTCCGAAAGACTGATCGATAAGAAGATGTTTCTATATGTTGATGTGAAAGAGAAACATGTAGAATTGGTTGCAACCTCAGTTGTTTCAGAAGCAACAGAAATCTTGAGCAATGTGGTTAATGATAATAATAGTGCACTAATGCAATCAAGCTTTGAGCCTGCTATTGAACATGGAATTGATTGGGATAATTTAGAGATAATTCCACTTACAGAAGATAAGATTGGTAGCGCAGTCCCTTTGATGAGTGAAGATGCAATGTATGAATTTCTTGGTCTTAGAGCAGAGGATGAGAGAGCAAAGAAAGCTAGCTTTGATGCTGAAAATGAAACTAATGCTGGGCCTATGGACCTAGAGGGTGCTGAGTTGCCTGTTGATGATTGTATTCCTGGTGAAGATTCTATTTTTTATGACAAGGAAAACCCTCCAATGAAAGTTGGAACCATATATGCTAGTATGAATGAGTTCAGATCAGCTGTGAGACAACATGCTATAATGGGTCAATTTGATCTTGGAACAGAAAAATCATGTACAACATTATTCAGGGGCTACTGCAAAGCCGAGGGATGTCCATGGGCTATTGTAGCAAGGTTGATGAGTGATAAAAAGCATGTCAGGGTATACTTTGCTAACTTTTTATGATTTTCTGATTGGACTTTTAACTAAAATTATTGATATGACAAACTTAACTATATTTTTAATTTTACTAATATATGCTATTTTGATTGGCAGGTTACTTTGAATAAGGAAGAACATTTTTGTCCATCCACTGGGAGGGTGAGGACAAAGATGGCAACCTACCATTGGGTAGCAGAGAAGGCAATCCCTTTTCTAAAGAAGGACCCAAACATGGGTCCCAAGAAATTACAAAAAGAGTTGGAGGACAAGTATCAGGTCTCAATTGGATATCATACAGTGTGCCTCGGTAGGAAGAAGGCAGCTGAACACATTTTTGGTACATGGGAAGAGAGCTTTGGATACTTGTTCAATTTCAAGGCAGAGGTTGAGCTCAGAATGCCGGGAAGTGTTGTAGAGATAGATGTAATACAGAAGCCAGATGGTGTATATTTCCATAGATTTTTTTGTTGTTTCAAACCTAGCATACATGGCTTCCTAAATGGTTGTAGGCCATATCTGAGTATAGATTCCACGGCTCTCAATGGTAGGTGGAATGGACACCTACCTTAAGCTACTGCTCTAGATGGACACAACTGGATGTTTCCAGTTGCATTTGGATTTTTTGATGGTGAGACAAATGACAATTGGACTTGGTTTATGCAGCAGCTGCAAAAGGCAATTGGCAATCCACCTTATCTAGCTATATGTTCAGATGCTTGTAAGGGCATAGCAAATGCTGTGAAGAAAGTGTATCCTTGGGCAGAACATAGAGAATGTTTTGTCCACTTGATGAAGAATTTTGTCAAGAAGTTTAGAGGGCCTGCATATGGGAGAATGTATCCTGCAGCTAGGACTTTCCAGCCAGAATATCATGAGTACCTGATGAATAAAATATATGAAGCAAGTTCAGATGTGAAGCCTTGGTTGGAAGAACACCATAGTTTGAAATGGTCCAGGAGCAAATTTTCAGAAGAGATAAAGTGTGATCACATTACCAATAATCTTGCAGAGTCTTGGAACAATTGGGTGAAGGAGAGCAAGGACCTTCCCATAGCTGATCTTGCAGACACTCTTCGGTCTACGTTCATGGAGTTGTATGCAAAAAGGAGAAGAATTGGTGAAAAATTAGAAGGCCATGTAATGCTCCCTATTGTAGTTCGCCAACTCTATGCAATGAGTAGGCAATTGGGTCACCTACATGTCAAAGAAGGTGGAAGAGATGAAGCAGAGGTGACAGAGATCACTCAGAAGCACAAGATCATAAGACACGTGGTTAATCTTACAAATCATGCATGCACGTGCAGGGAGTGGCAAGTCTCGGGGAAACCATGCCCACATGCATTAGCACTCATTACTACATGTCAAAATCCTAAGATGCAAGATTACATGCATCCTTACTATTCAGTTTATCATTTTAGGATTGCCTATGGTGGTGTCATTAAACCATTGCCGGACAAAACTCAATGGGCAAAAGTGAATCTTGGTTTTAGGGTGCTGCCACCTCTATCTAAATTGCCAGTAGGGAGACTAAGGAAGCTTAGAATTCCTGGCTGCATGGAAGATAAGGGAAACAAGAAAAGGACCAAAGGCAAGTGACAGGTACAATGCAAGACTTGCTTTGCTTATGGGCATAGAACTGGATCCCCAAAGTGCCCGCTTACTGGAACTAAAAAGAGGTACAAAAATCTATTTTTCTGCTATTTGAGTGAAATAGATTTCTTAATCTCAACCCTTTTAATTTTACAGGAAGAGTCATGCCAAGCAAGGGAGGCCTTGTAATCTAGTTGCCTCCAACAAAGGAGATGCAACTACTGGTACACCTAAAAGGCAAAAGGTTGATGCGCAGGAAAGTTCAACTCCCATGCCAGTTACAAGAAGGTACAATAGTTGAATCTATACATTTTATTCTTTCCGTTTCCAAACTGAACATTTACTCTTTTTTTAGTCAACTGCAATTAACCATGGAGAATATGGGAGAGACAAGTCATGTCAATATTAACCTAGGACCTGTTACAAGAAGGTAAAAATCCTTGTTCAAATGAAGGACAAATTTTGCAGCTCGTTCATCTTGCCTAAGACTTTATGTTTTTTTCAGTCAAATTGGTGGAGCAACAGATCCTATGACTACCCCAACTAGGCCAAAGAAGTCTCCAACAAAGAGAGCTATCAACAAAAAGCTGACTCCAAGGAAGGGGAAAATTTATGCCGCATGAGACAATCCAAGAATATTGTCATATCTTTTGTAATTCTAAATTCCCAGGGACATGTGCACCTAGATGATACCTCTACCTATGTTAAACTGTGAACCTCTTAAATTCCTAAGAAACCTTGTAATGTATGTGGTACTGTGGCATCTGTTTGGGTGTAATGTATGCATGATGCATCTATGGGCAATGGAGAGCGACGTGCCCTCCGGCAACGCCAGATGTACATGTACTTGTGGAACCGTGAAGGAGTAACACAACCTGTGATTGGCTCTGAATTATTTGATCCTCAGTGGCATGTTTCTGAAGTCTGAACGTGAAATGATAGTATGTGGCACCACATGAGGCGAACTTGTGCTTGTTTAATTTCCCTGTCTTTTGATTCAGAGTATGTATGTATGTTGTGTGTTGTCGTCTGAAGCATAAGCACCAAGGGAGGGAAGAAACAGGCGGTAGGTATTCTTGTGCCTGTGGTAGAGCGTGGTATCCTTTGTGTGTGTTTAGCTCTATGTGCTTGCTTCCAGTTGTAGATGGCAAAGAGTTGCACAACTGAAACAGTGAGGTCTTGAGTGAGAACTGAAAACTGAACTGAACTGAAGAATCAATTGAGCATTTTCTTGGTCTTCGGTTTGGTTCTGCTGATGCGTGTTGTGATATGGCAGCAATGCAATGATATAGATATTTTCAATGTTGCAGGAGTAAGAGGCCACAGAGGCATAGGTTCCATTACTTCAATTTCTTGCATTACAGGATTACTCAGTTACAAGTGATTGAACAAATCGGCTTCATATACATCATTCACAAATTGCACCGATGCACAATTCACAGCACTGCACAAAAGAATTGTTCATAAATTGGCTTCATATACATCATTCACAAATTGCACCGATGCATAGTTCACAACACTGCACAAAAGAATTGTTCATCTCCTTTGCCACTGGCCACCGACAGGTTCAGACAAAAAAAAAATCACATCTTGAACTTCTATACTCGGTCTCCTCAACGCCTGAAGCGCGGGGTACTCCTTGGTCAGCCTGAACCCCGGCGGAAACCGTAGCTTGAAGGCGTACCTGTCCGGCCGGGTCTTCTCCACCGCCGGGGTGAATTCCTCGGTCGCCGGATCGGCGACGAGGTGGAGAATGTGGGTGTTGGGCTCGTCGAGATTGGGGGCAAGGCGGAAGAGGTGCGGGTGCCCCTCAGCGACGGAGTCCTCGAAGTCGTTGGGGAGGGCGAGCTCGCGCCAGACGCAGAAGATGGTGCGGAGGGGCAGGTAGCGGGTGACCGACATCGCGAGGAGACGGTGGAGCGTCCGCGCCGCGTCGGCGGGGGAGCTGGCGACGGAGAGGAGGCCCGCGGCGGCGGGGGTCAGGGACAACGAGAGCAGGAGCAGGGCGCGGAGGTGGAACACGCGCGGGAAGAGGCGAAGGAAGTGGAGCGGCCCGCGGCGGTGGAGGCGGAGCGGGAGGCGGCGCGCGAGGTTCGGCAGCGCGAGCGGCTCGGGGCAGGCCCGCAGCGCGTCGATGTTCGTTCTCATAAAAAAATGGATGGATAAAAGGTCAAGGGTACTTTGGTCATTCAGCCTGGCCTTGAAAGCCAAAAGAGAATAGAAAAAATATTGAATGAAGAAAAGAATGAGAAAACACCTGTTTTCAACGAATTCGCATAGAGAGTGTTAAATTTTCAACGACGTGCGAATTGGATGTCAAATGTTCACGGACACGCAGATTAGGTGTCAAATATTCAATTTTCTCCTCTGGCAGTGTCGTATTCCTAGCCTTGCTCTCTAGCTTTTGCAGATCAATTGTATGGATGTAAACTCTCTCCCCCTCTCATGAGATGTAATCGTTCTACTTCTCTGCTTCGCTGCGTCGATGCGCTGAGGAAGACGCTGCCTGCTTCTTGGCTCTGCTGCATGCGCTGAGTCGCTGATGATAGCCGGGCAGGAATGAAAATGACGCAAAAAGCAGTGCTGGTTCTTCTTGCCTCCTGTCTCTTCCCGTCGTTTGCCTCGCCTGGTGAATTCACATTGGTTTGCTGGTTTGAGTACTAGGAGGTAGGAGGCTGTGGACGTATGGCCGGACTTAAATCCGATTTACTTTGCTACGTTGACTACCAAAACTACTTCTACTGTTTTTAGTGCGTTCCTACAGGCTGGCCCAAACATACCAGAATGCGGAATGGTACACCGGAATGATGGTCTAATTTCTCGTATCAGAAGAGTTTAGATATAAAAAATAATTTATATATTCCATAAAATCATAAAAATTCGGAATGGTACACCGGAATGCACCGGTACCAAAATATACCATTCCAAAGAGTAAACCGGAATGACCCGGAATAGAATTTACAAGTTAGCCCTGGACACCCGACCCAGCCTGAAATCCGTGCCACACACACAAAAAAAAAACACGCATCTCGCCAAAAAAAAAAAACACGCATCTCGCCGTATCCCCGTCCCGCGGCGACAGAGCGAGACCCAAGCGCGCCAGAGGACGAGCCACGCGGACGAGGACGAGGACGAGGACGGACAGGTACAGGGCACGTGAAAACCCGCAGCCGACGGCAGTTCCTCCTCTCTAACTCCCATTCCCTCCCACCGATTCCCCCGACCAAACGAGCCCTGACGGCAGTCCGAATGGGAGCCGGGAGGGGCGGCGGCCGGCGGGAGAGGGAAGGAGGTTGGTTGGCCAATCGCGGACTGTGCCGGCGCCCGGCTGGGGGTGGAGCATCACTAGCAGTCTCGGGACGGCAGCGCGCGGGGAGGTATACGTGCAGCGGTGCAGGCACAGGCAGCGCTGGCCGCTGGGACCACCACGTCCCGCGCGGCCGGTGGTGCGTGATGAGATCTAGATCGCGACAGGGAGGAGGCGTATGGGTGTGGGCCGTGCGCTGTCGCGGGTACCGGGAGGAGGCGCCATTGCGCAAATCGTGCCACCTTCACGGCTTCACCGTTGATCCCATCTAACAACTCCGCTAGCATTAGTTCGGTTGGCCTTGGTTCTCGTGGGTTCTGCTATGGACACACCGTTACCTACATCTGCTTGTTTCATGTAGAATTCAGCGACCAAAGGTGACGACGTAACATCTCCAATAGTTTCTAAAAAAAATCAATTAGTAAATCAGCGAGTTTAAAAAAATTAGGAGTATATTTGTTGGGCTTCTCTAACAGTTTCTAAAATATCGCTCCTAAAATAAAGAAGACAATTTCATAAAAAATCCTAGATTATTTGCAAATCTTTCTAACCACTTTTATAATTTCTTTCCCTCATGGATATTTGCATTAGGAACCCTATCCGCCGATCGATCGGATCGATACAGCTCATATATTTCCACATCACTGGTTGGGAGTTAAGATACGGAGGTGTTGGAGAGCAATTTTTTCAATCTTGCAAAAAAAAAAAAAATCAAGACTAGGAGTGAGTTTTGGAAACTCTTTAAGATGCTCTAAGCAAGTTTGAATATAAACAAAACAAAAATGGTAATCTAAATTAGTAGTGTATGTGTGTGTTAGAGAGAGGGGAAATTAATGTGTGGTTAAGTGCTACACATGCAAACACGATGCTATACATGCAAAGATTTCATCTACAGCTATGCATTTAATTTAGATTTTTATTTGAACCGGTGCCAACGAGACTTTTCTAGATACATTTGTTATGCACTGGATATACTCGATGTCTATATGACAAAAATAATGTATCTATGAAATCGAAAACGTTATATATTTAAAGAACGGATGGAGTATCATTTTTAAAATAATATCTTCAAAATTTACGAAAAAAATGGATGGAGATAGTGAGATGAACGTTTCCTTTGTTCCTATGTACCCACAAAAAAAGGGTAACCAATGTCTCCCCCTAGAATTCTTTTCACACATACAAATGTGCATTGCCTCACAGCCGTGTGCGCAGCATATGTACTCCAAGCAAAGACGTAAACGAATCATAGCATGCAAAACCTTTCCATTCTTTAATCACCTTGAATCTCCATCTCCAGGTTGCACACACTTGTCCGCTCTCGTCGCGGCCTCTCTCTCTCTCTCTCCTCCGTCCAGCCTCACACACCACCATATTCTCCAGGTGAATAAGCACAAATTTCAAACACGAAAAATCCAAAAAAAAAAAAAAAACAGATCCCAACCTCCATTTCCAAATCCGCACCTGGGCCCGCCCCAAATGCGCCGGCCTCGCGCCGTCGCCGCTGCACGCCGTCGATGACTCCCGCCCCTCCGAACGCCGCCGCCGGCGACCTCTTCGCTGCCAACCTCACGGGCGCGCTCCTTGCGGTCGCCTCCTCCGCCTTCATCGGCGTCAGCTTCATCGTCAAGAAGAAGGGCCTACGCCGTGCGGCCGCCGCCGGCGCCCGCGCAGGTGCACGCCCCCTCTCCGTCACCTCGCCGGCGGCCGAAAGGCGCCTCCTCTCTTTCTCTCTCTGTCGTTAGTCCCGTGGGCTGCGCGTCGAATTCTTCGTTTCGTTCTATTTTTAGCCATCCGGTGTAGTCTACGTGACGAACAATTGAAAAGTCAGCCTCTTTCATGACCAGTTCGTTGCTCTCTTCTTCTCCCTTCGACGAACATTTGTGAATCTGTGTTGGTGATGGAATTTGCAGGTGTTGGAGGCTATGGGTACCTCTTGGAGCCACTCTGGTGGGTTGGGATGGTTACGAGTACGTTCCTGATTCCTTTGGCTGGCTCATTCTTCACGGCATCTGTCTGGCAGAAATAATTGAAATGCTCGAAACTTCGCAGTGCTGATTGGGGAGATTGCCAATTTTGTGGCCTACATGTTTGCGCCAGCTGTTCTTGTCACCCCGCTTGGCGCGCTCAGCATAATTGTCAGGTAAGATTGTGAATATGTGATTGCTAAATGACTGTTATATAGCATGTGGAGAGTGGAGATGGCTAAATTTTGTGTATTTTCTTCTTCTTCTTCTTTTAAAAAAAAAACATGTACACGCTCCTGTGTGTGATCTCTACGAAGCAGTGCTGTTCTAGCCCATTTCACCCTGAATGAGAAGCTGCAGCGGATGGGTGTGTTGGGTTGTGTGCTCTGTATAGTCGGGTCAACCGTTATCATCCTCCATGCACCTGAGGAAGAGACACCAAGCTCAGTGACACAGATCTGGCACTTGGCAACGCAACCTGGTATTCCCTATTATCATAAATACTAAATAACTAGTCTTATATATATCAACACGATCTGAAAAAATACATCTTGATAAATTTTTTTATTCCGATGTAAATCCTAATAAGAACATGATTTTCAAGATAACCGGTTTGCATTGTTTTTCATATGGTTTACCTAATTCATAGTCTAGTTAAAGTATTGAGTGATGCGTTCTGGGACAACATGCTGGGTCACCAAAACGAACCTATTGGGTTTTGACATACATTGTGTAATGTCTCTCCTTGCTTTCTGCAGCCTTTCTTTGTTATGCGGTCTCTGCATTGGCGATCTCACTAATCTTGATACTTCACTGCGCACCCCGTTATGGCCAGACCAACATAGTGGTGTATGTGGGAATTTGCTCGGTGATAGGATCTTTGACGGTAAATGATGTCCATTGGCATACCTTCGAGACCAACTTCGTTTTGGTTTTTATGGAGTGTTTCTTTGCCTTTTCTTTTGCTAGGTAATGAGCATCAAGGCGGTAGGCATTGCTATCAAGCTTACAATTGAGGGTATAAACCAGGCTGGCTATTTCCAGACTTGGTTGTTTGCAACTGTTTCAGCAACATGCATAATTATTCAGTTAATTTACCTGAACAAGGTACTGCCAGGATTAAGTTAAAAATTTAGGTAACAACATTTGCGATGTTGATTTGCATCTCCACATCATGTTGAACTTCCAGGCATTGGATACTTTCAATACTGCAGTTGTTTCTCCCATCTACTATGCGATGTTCACATCCCTCACAATTTTAGCAAGTGCCATAATGTTCAAGGTATTCTAATTTTGAAAACTTCCATAAATTCCAAATATTTTGTTCTTGCTGAACTAAGGATTTTTCATTACAACTAGGACTGGTCCGGGCAGAGTATAAGCAGTATTGCCTCTGAGATTTGTGGGTTTCTTACTGTGCTTACTGGTACTATTGTACTGCATTCTACAAGAGAACATGATCCAACCCTTTCTTCAGGTAAACGCTTCTCTACTGGAAAGATGAATGTTTGCTATGTGATAAATCAATGCACTTTTGGCTTGACGACTACATTATGCAAACATGCTTACCAGGTTCTCCCAGAATTAGCATAAGATCTTTGGTCACTGATGTCATAAATTGCCCATTTCCAAATTAGTAGCCTTATAGCATTAGAGCTCTTACTTTGCGCTATGGTCGTACAGAGTATCAATTTGGCAATCTTACTGAAGTTATTAAATTTTGCAGCAGGGAAAGTCGTTGACTAGAAAACCTGTATGGTAAATTTGTTTCAAACTACCCATTTCTCCCTTGCCAGCCTTGTATTGTTGATTATAGCATAGAAGTTGTAGTTGTTAAGAGTTGGTACTTTATGCTACTATTGTATTGGGTACCAATTCTACAATCCCTGCTAAAGTTGGTCAATTTTCTAGCAGCAAAGTTGGTTGAATTGAAAAGTTATTTGGTGATTTGCTACGAGTACCTGGAGATTATTCTGTTGACAATTGTTGTCAGGACATTATTTATGGATCAAGAGATGGTCCACCATTTCTAAGTTTTTGAAATTGGACCTGCCACCAACCACTTTTGATGTGCTGACTGCTGACACGGCTGTCCTTTTTAAATTCTTTAAAGTTTGTTTCTAGATTATTTTGCAAGGCCTTTTTATGTAGATATCCACTTCTCCATGTGAAATCTTTTGGCTTATGAAATCTGAATCTCATATCAAAAGCGATACAGTGTAACTAACTAATTTTCTTTTACAACTACAGATCTGTACGCTCCTCTTTCCCCAATATATTGGCATATCCAAGGCAACGGTGAAACAGGAGGAAAACTGAAAGAGGATGATTTACTCTCTGGCGATTTCATTACCGTGGTGCGACAAGACTACTTTGTCTAGAGACCTTCCACAATGCTCAATGTTCTTGATTAAAAAAAGAAGAGAACACTATCGAAGGATCCTACTGATGCTCCATGTACTGCGGCTCTCCCACTTTGCGTGGTTCATCATCGAGAAACTCGTTATGCTTCGTATGCTCATGATGCCTCAAGAGTCAAAGGCAGTCTTTCTGTGTCCGCTGGACTGACCCGAGTAATTGCTAAGTTTTGTAGAAATGGTTAGGATTTGTTGATTCCAGTTTGATCACAGGCACCCGGGCCGATGCCTTGTAGTAAGATGTAAGCAATCTGTCTAGCCTGCTGGGTTGAGCAAGGTTTTGCTGCAGTGTATCAGGGTGGTGCAGCTGTTGTATTTATAGTGTACAGTCTAATGTGAATGTATGAATTAGAGCTAACAGAATCTGCGCAGATATTTCATGACAAACTTTGTCGAGCTTCTTTAGGTTATATATATATTGCTCCTAACTTGTGATGCTTTGTTATTGCTTCCTGGTTCAGAAGTTATGATGCAAGGCAGCAAGGTACATGGTTTGTATTTATCATACAAGACAGGGGGCTTCAAGACTGAGGTCTCTTTGCATGGACCATTGAAGGGGTGTTTGGCATGGCTCCTTTTTTTCACTAAAAAAACAGCTCCAAATAGCTCTTTCTGCAAAAGCATTTGGTAGGGCTCCTCCGAACAGAAGAGACCTACCGCCCACGATCGATCAGACTAAGTCTGCCAATAAATCCCGAGACTCCTACTCTGCCTTTTGAAGCTCGCCAATCACATTACATTGAAGCTTGCCTTTTCTTTGCAAGTTTCGTGAATACCAGCCTACTCGGACTGGTTAGGTAGCTCTAGTAGCACTTTTGGTGTCCTAGGTTCCACTTCCTGTGGGAATGTGAGTTGAGTTTTTTTTTTTCTATCTACGAGCTTCATGCATCGCCGTACAAGGTACAACTGAATTTGCAATGGTCGATGCTGATTACCACTACACAAAACGCTATACTACGTTTCCTTCGGTAGCCGGCTGAACCTAATTTATTGTGAGATTCAGGTTCAGTCGATCTTAATATCAGCCGAACAGATATCGAGGCCGAGCTTGGGCAAGCCGGCTCCACCTTGCTTGCCCAAGCTGGGCCCGTTGACAGCCAGCCGTATCATCCATAGCGGCAGAGCGCCATTAACTAAAGCCCACCCGTTTCGGCTATCCCCCGCTCCTCTCCTCCCATCGCCATGGCTGCCGCTTCCTGGGCCGTGCCCACCACCTCCTTCGCGCCGGCGCTGGCGCGGGGGCCGTGGAGGATCAAGGCGGGGCCTTTACCCCTCAGGACGCTTCCCCGCCGAGTGCTTCTCAACGCAGTTGGCGAATCCGCCATGGTTCGTGGCTGGCTGATTTATTCACACCAATGGGTTCTTGCTTTTTATCCCTCCTCTTCTTCTGCTGCTTCGATTCGATTATTGTGTTAGATGTTTAGCTTCCGGTAGCCCTCGAATTTGGAGATGTTCGATTGTATTCGGCTGCTCTATTTGGGCGTGCTGATTCGAAATCCCTGCAACCTGCTTATTCTACAGCAACCCTTGTGATGTGTGCTGCCAAGTTTCCAATGAAACAGCGAAATCCCAAAAACTTCGTTGTTGCATATGTGTGTTTTGTTATAATAATTGGTTTCAGAGTCGGTGTCTTCTACAGTTCTACTACTTCAGAGTTCAGATTACTGATTGTAGCTGTGCGGTTGCGTACAAGGTTACAGAAGAAAAGAACGAATCACTGTAAACCTGCCCGTTCCTTCGAATCATCAGACTTTTAAATTACAAAAGAACAAAATCGGTATTCACAACCAAAACGGACCAGGTCTTGGGCCAAAAGCATAGTTAGGTAAATATCTTTCTGTTACCATCCAATTGTCGACTAACTAATGCCTCAGCTTCAGTCTTCAACTGCCTCTGAAAGCTTCATGCTCATCACTAATTCGTATAAGAGCTCCATTTAAAAAGTAATTATGGCTCAGAATTACTGGTACTGTTTGCAGCAATTATAAGTTGTATTAGGCGCAACACAGTCATAGGTATCCATCTGATGCACTCTGTTTGCTTTGCTCATGCTATGGTGGATTATTAGGTTGCTGCTGGTGACACATTGCTTGGTTTGTATGAGAAAGAGAGGTTAGGCCTCTCGCGGTAAGCCGACGACGAGTTTAAAGAAGAGAGCTACTGGGAAACCTTGGATGCTGATTTGCGTTACTGGACCAGATCCCTGCGCCCAGTGCAGGTATACATAAGGTGTGCATTAGTGGAATTAAGTCACTAACAAGCATACGAGCTCACCACCATATGCACCGTAAAATAAGATAATGTCTGACATATTCATTTTTCCTATTCAATTGCTAATTCACAGTGGTATACTGGTCATATTGCAAAAACAGAGAAAGAATTGAAGGAACAATTGAGGCTCATGGATGTTGTTATAGAGATCCGTGATGCTCGGATTCCCTTGTCCACCAGCCATCCTAAGGTCATGCTTTTGGTGATTGTACTGAGTCATGTTATGTACTGAGTCATGTTATGTATGATCAAATGGACTCATGGCTAGGCAACCGGAAAAGGATCATAGTCTTGAATCGTGAGGACATGATCTCAACTGGGGATAGGAATGCATGGGCTACTTACTTTGGTAATCAGGGCACCAAAGTTGTTTTCTCCAATGGCCAGCTGGGCATGGTAAGATAGCCTGGCAGCTAACTGATTTGGTCTATCTGGCTGATTCGCTGATGCATATATCATTCACTTGCCACCATTTCCTTTGCTGGAGTGCAGGGTACAATGAAATTAGGTAGGATGGCAAAATCAGTAGCATCTGTTGTGAACACAAAGAGAAAGGAAAAGGGATTACTTCCTCGTCCGATAATCCATTTCATATCCTGTTGGTTCCTCGTGTTTCATTGGTTCATTTAGTTACTCATTTTGTGCAAATTAGTATGGGTCAGGACTTGCTTGAGACATCATAGAACTCAAGTCTTCTTTCCAAACGATTAGCATAACACTCGGAGATTTTGGTTTGAACTAGGCAGTTTGAAGACCATTTCCTTCTGACTATAGTAACCCAATTTTCTGTAAATTCATATATACTAGTGTTTTGGAACTTGTTTGAAGCTTAATAATATCCTGATTATTCAAGATAAATATAGTGATCAACCAGACATGTTTACTTGGCTGCTTGTTTTTGTTTTGCCTTAAGGTTCGAGCTGGAATAGTTGGATATCCAAATGTTGGCAAATCTTCCTTGATTAATCGCTTGCTAAAACGAAGAATGTGCCCAGCAGCACCTAGGCCAGGTGTCACAAGAGAGCGGAAGTAAGCTATAGTAGATGCATACATGTAATTTTACAATTGGTTTGAAGAAACGTAATGTATATGTATTGTTTACTCATACAAAACAATTCTGTATTTGCACTATTGAGCTTCTAACATTTGAGACTGAACAGGTGGGTTCGTTTCTGTCGACAAAAGATGCTCGGCAGTCCACCGAGGGGTATCCCGCAATGGTAGATTTGTCGTAGAGGTGAGCGAGATCAGTAGCGAGATGGTGACAAGACACAAGATTTAGACAGGTTCAGGCCGCCTGATCGACGTAATACCCTACGTCATGTGTCTTTGATTGATTGTATTGAATATGAGATGATTTCGAGGGGGGTCCCTGCCCGCCTTATATAGTCTGGGGGCAGGGTTACAAGTCAGTTAGATCTAGATCTATTCGGCTATATGGTAAGTATTTACAAGTATTACGATATCTATCCTATCCGAACAGATTCTTCTCTATCTTCAAGATTTTTCTGATTGCCTTGTGGTGCACGCCTGAAAGGATCAAGATGCCCAAGAGGGGGGTTGAATTGGGCTAATTCTAAATTTTCTTGCAATAATCAAATCCTATGGATAGCCCAATTAACCTCTTGTGCCTAGAAAAGTGTTTCTATCAAACTAAAGCACAAAAAGACTTACAACCTATGTTCCAAACTTACTCTAGCATGGCAATTCTAAGAATGTAAAGACAAGTAATGAATTGCTCAAAATAAATACTTCAAAGTAAAGAGAGAGAGGAACGTGGCGATGTTTTGCCGAGGTATCGGAGAGTCGTCACTCTCCACTGGTCCTCGTTGGAGCACCTGCGCAAGGGTGTAGCTCCCCCTTGATCCGCGTAAGGATCAAGTGCTCTCTACGGGTTGATTCTTTGACACTCCGTCGCGGTGAATCACCCAAAGCCGCTCACAACTTGAGTTGGGTCACCCACAAGCTCCGTCGGGTGATCACCAAGCTCTCAACCACCACCAAGACGTCTAGGTGATGGCGATCACCAAGAGTAACAAGCACGAACTCTCACTTGACCTCGCGAAGCCTAATGAGAAGATGGATGCACACTTGACTACTCTTGATTCACTAATGAGGCTACTCTCTTGGATTCTCAAATCTCAATCACCTCACTAGGACCTTGCTGTTCTTGGCACTCACAAACGTGTTTCTCAGCTGTTGAAATGAGCAAAAGTAAGTCCACACATAAGTGGAGCTTCTATTTATAAGGCAGCCTGAAAAACAAACCATTATGAGCTTCTGTGAGGTGACCGGACGTTCCGGTCGTGTTGACCGGACGCTCCGGTCAGTTCAACCCATGAACCAGTAAAAATGAGTTGACCGGACACTGGCAGGGTCCGGTCAGCACTGACCGGACGTGTCCGGTCGCATAAAACCCTTACTGGAACCTTACTGGACTCGACCGGACGCTGAACCCTCAGGGTCCGGTCAGTACTGACCGGACGCGTCCGGTCGCAGATTCCCTTCTCTGGAACCTTACTGGAATCGACCGGACGCTGTCTTTCAGCATCCGGTTACTTGACCTCTCCAGCGTCCGGTCGCACCGTACGCTGTCTGCTGATCAAATGAACTGACCGGACCCTGCGGCCAGCGTCCGGTCGCACCGGGGCCAGCATCCGGTCAGCATTTGTGTGACAGAACCGCCCAATTTATACAAGATCAAGTACGGTTGTCCCCGCTAACACGTTGACACACCCATACTTTCACTCATATAAACTCGGTAGTTCGCCGAGTGTCCCGAAAGACCTCGGTAAATCGACATCACAACCAAGATCATGTGATTAAGCAAATACACATCACATACATCGGGTTGCAGCAGAAATAATATTACAAAGGAGTTAACAATTAGTAGTACAAGTTTGGGGTTTCAAAACCGCTTAGTGAAAACAACATAGCTTTCAAATGATTACATTAATATAAGTTCCAAATATATTGCTAGCATAGTGACATCATCCGACAAAAGCATATAGATGAGAAGTAAGTATAGAATCATCGAGCCCACCGGTGGTTAGCCACCATCATCAATAGGTCAAGAACATCACCTACAACAAGGTGGGATAAACCCTGAGTACTCGAATGTACTCAGCCAGACTTACCCATCTGAAACCAAAACAAATGACACCAAGGATCATGCAAGGCTTTCTTTAGTGGGCTAGCTGACTTGTTTGCGAAAAGCATAAGCTATCATGAAGAAACCATTTTAAGTACTTTGCATCATCTTTATTATGGCCTATCCATCTAGGTAAGCACCTGTACTATAGCAATCACTTGATTAACCAATAACATCCAGTTACCAATTTAGATTTAGCATATCCCATACCATCCAGATAACCATTATTGTTCCATAATAATTACTACGATGCAGTAACTCGAGTCAAGTGCTCACTATCCAGGAGCGATGGCGATTCGAATCGATTCCTAACCAGCTGGTGATTTATTCCTTACACAAACCTCACTCACCCGCTAAAGTGAGATATTGATCACCGAGTCAACTTTCTAGGAATCTCGAGTTTGCTAGGAACCACATGTACCCGGGGGCCGACCGACTGCACTTTGGTCTTATCATCTCGCCCCCGTGTCCTACCACACCTGCTCCGGCACAGTGCGCTGCGGGCAATCTACTCGGCCTAAAAAATCTCTCAGCTTCGCGGTCGGAAGGTACTTTATCCGGCCAGCTAAATGTAAGGCATGCGTTCAACATGACTCGAGGCCCAACAACGGTCGGTCCTTAATCGACACAGACGGAAACTAACAGCACCCCAGAACCCTGTCTGGTTGTCTCCAACTTTTTCCGTCCGGTCTTCAATTATCCATCACACATGGTTAATTCCAGGATATCATTCTTTCCATAGCTAAATTCTTCCAGTAACCACCTATAATGTAGGTGACCGGATATCTCCGATCGCTACCGGTCTAAGCAAGGCTAAGCAGTTATTCGATCCTGACCTAACAGGGTAAAAAGGTAATAAGGTAGGCAAGGATAATAATAAATGCATCAACGGTTTCAATCAACTCCTACAACTTAATGCAACAATATATAACTCGTATATAGAAAGAATTGCTTTTATAAAGTAGGAGACTTAGAATGTTCCGGGGCTTGCCTGGGATCCGACACAAGTCAGTTCAATTAGCTTGCACCATCCTGGTGACATCTCCGGTTCTAGCATTCGCTTAGTCCTTCCATCTTCGGGATAGATCCATCAAACACTGTCTTCGGGTTTGGCTCCAACATCACGTCCTTCACGTGGTTCATCTAGCGTACCTAGATGAGATGCAATATGCAAGTGCATAAATATGAAGAATAGTACCATGAGATACATCACAAAATAGCAAGCAAGACAAGCATAGTTTACACTGCGGGCAATCTACTCGGCCTAAAAAATCTCTCAGCTTCGCGGTCGGAAGGTACTTTATCCGGCCAGCTAAATGTAAGGCATGCGTTCAACATGACTCGAGGCCCAACAACGGTCGGTCCTTAATCGACACAGACGGAAACTAACAGCACCCCAGAACCCTGTCTGGTTGTCTCCAACTTTTTCCGTCCGGTCTCCAATTATCCATCACACAAGGTTAATTCCAGGATATCATTCTTTCCATAGCTAAATTCTTCCAGTAACCACCTATAATGTAGGTGACCGGATATCTCCGATCGCTACCGGTCTAAGCAAGAATAAGCAGTTATTCGATCCTGACCTAACAGGGTAAAAAGGTAATAAGGTAGGCAAGGATAATAATAAATGCATCAACGGTTTCAATCAACTCCTACAACTTAATGCAACAATATATAACTCGTATATAGAAAGAATTGCTTTTATAAAGTAGGAGACTTAGAATGTTCCGGGGCTTGCCTGGGATCTGACACAAGTCAGTTCAGTTAGCTTGCACCATCCTGGTGACATCTCCGGTTCTAGCATTCGCTTAGTCCTTCCATCTTCGGGATAGATCCATCAAACACTGTCTTCGGGTTTGGCTCCAACATCACGTCCTTCACGTGGTTCATCTAGCGTACCTAGATGAGATGCAATATGCAAGTGCATAAATATGAAGAATAGTACCATGAGACACATCACAAAATAGCAAGCAAGACAAGCATAGTTTACACTAACACACTTAAGTACTTTGCGATGCTTAACTTAAACATCACACAATCTATCATGCTAAGATGGCAAAGAAGACGACAACACCAATCATGACACAAGTTTCCCAAGATCTCAAGTGCTCTAACTCAGTCATCATTCAAGGTATACGTCACACTTAACAATATACAAGCAAGCACTATAATTGGAATCTGCCAATTTCTGGACATGCAAACAGCAGCTACAAGATTTAACTATAACTAGAGTTACACAAATCCAAATGACTTGCAAGAAGACATTATGGAAAGCTTATGAAATTTTCTACAATTCATCTTTAATCATCTTAGCATGATTCTCAAGTTAACTAAGTCAAATATATCCATTTATAGAAACTGGTCCACAATTGACAGAAAACAGTCATTTCTGAAACCCAACTTTAAACAGCTGTAACTCTTAAACTACTTGGCCAAATAACACCAAATTTTAATAGAAGCTAGATACTTGAATTATCTACAACTTTTGTATAAACAAGTTTCACAACAAAGCACATTATCATGAAGAACTTTGCTAAGTTCCCAGATCTGTCCATAAACCACATCGGCAAGAAAATAATTATTAACTTATGTTGCAAATACATAATTGGGCAAAACCAACTTTACCAACATTTCACACATGACTAAAGAACACCAGAAAACCTAGTGTCCATGACCAAATAAATTCTTTTAATACATTTCTTAATTTATTTTAGATAACAAGGTGACTTAATGAACATATACCAAAAGTGCACAATAACTTCTACAAAAATTACAGTGGCTCACATATCCTCTCAATAGTCTACTGTACAAATTTCACTTCATTTGGATATGTATAGCAACCTCTATGAAAAAGACAAGTTGCTAAAGCAAGAATTCATGTGAGAGCAAGATAAACTAATAACTCACTCATACTTCGTCCAATACTCATGAAATTTTTACCACACATCAACTATCACATGAGTAGCATGCCACAAAAATTTCACTTCATTTGGAGCCCTAGATCTACAGTTATGAAAAATAACAAATTCAACTAGCATTACAACCTTACTGCACAAATCTATTTTTACCGAAAAATATTTAAACTAAAACATGCCATATTATAGATCCACTGCATAGATAATTTCACAAGGATTCCACAAAGTCCTCATTTACTATTTTACGAATTTTCTACGATTTACTATGAATTTCCAAAGTTCCTACAAAATAATTACAAACCAGTCCTTACGGCACTATTCACCTGAGTCTATGACATTGCAGATAGGACCCTCCCTTTCATCAAATTGCTGTACGAGGTCCCTGGTCAGAAAAACAGAGCAGAGGATGGCCGGAGCTTGCTGTTGCGGCCGGAGAAGGTACGTCGTCGGCGGGGGAGTGATGGGGAAGCACCAAGGGGTCCTTACGCACCCGCGGGGCTGCTCGGCTTAGCCCAAGGTGGCCCATGGCGGCTTGGCCACGCGCGGGCGCCGGCTGCGGCGGCGGCGGCCGGAACATCCACGGCCACGGTGGCGGTTTGCGACGGCGAGCACGAGCACGATGCGAAGGAGATGGCGGCGAAGCTAAGGGCGGTGCTCGTGGGGAGTGAGGAGACTGGGAGCGGCGAGAACAGCTGTGGCGGCCGGAGCTTCCACGGCGGCCATGGTGGACATGCACGGCGTTCGCAAGCTCTAGAGCGAAGGAGGGCGAGCGAGGGCAGCGAGTGAGAGCAGGGAGGAGTGGGGAGCGTCTGGGATAGCTCGGCCTCCATTATGGAGCAGTAGGGGCACGGCAGGGCGGCCGGGACACGCGGCGAGGAGGTGGGCGCGTGGTGCTTGCGCCTGGTCGCCACGGAGGCAAAACGTCGAGCACGTGGTGTGCAGCGAAGTGGACAAGGTGGGACGCCGTTTTGGGCTAGCTCGGGTCCGAATTAGACTTTGGGCCCAAAAGAAAAGTTGTCAATCTCAGCCTACTCTACATTTCATATTAAGAGTGCACAGCCATTAGAGCTACAGATTAGGGAATAATCAAGTGCCAATATGACATTGTCAAAGTATCGGCAACAATTAACAATCTTTCCATATTGATGGGCAAAATGAAGTCCGACAAGTGCCATCTTCTTGCCTGCTCTTCTCCACCACATAAGCTCCACCTTTTATTTTGGGGTCAAGTCAAGTTACTTAACGAAATTTGGAGAACGCGAGATGTCAATGCCGATGTCGATGAATTTTAGACTTAGAATATTTCTAAGTGCTGAAATCAGCAGCAAATTTGATCTTGTGACCTCGATTTGACTTACTTCCAAGATGATCTAGCTCTTAGTCCAAAAACAAAGTTTGTTCTACATGATATGGACTACAACTTTCATTTAAGGTCCAACCTCAAAACTGGTATAGAACCTACTGTTCTACTTTGACCAAAGTAGGATCACTATGAAGCTTAAATTATCCTTTTTGATCCATTGGAGCGTTTTCTTGGCATTTGCCCAACATGAACTTTTCATGACTTTTGTTGTAGAGTTCATCTAGAGTCATTTGGGCATGGTTGCAAGATTTGGTTGACGATCAAGAATTCCATTCACTTTATAAAATAATTCAAGCAAGGACATAACTCGTCATTTCATGTGACTTCTTGATTCCAAACTTCACGAAACTTTTCCATGGATCAATATAGATGGTTATTGATGTGAGACACATGAAGATATTCCAATAACACCACCCAAGCATATATCTTGAAAAACGGGTCTATAGGCGAGCAAAGGTGCAATATCCAAGTTTAGGTTGGGGCTCGTTTCTATAGGTTGGACCTTGACATCTTCATCATCACTTAATATGCCATGTTCGAGCTCAAACCCATTGCTTAACTAGTGGCAAACACCCGGGGTGTTACAGCCCTCCCCCCTTAAAAGAATCGTGTCCCGAGATTCAGGACGAAAGACTTTTGTGGAAGAGAGACATGCTACCAGTTTCCAATATCAGCCAGAGCTTTAGGCTACATAGCTTCAAGCATAAGAGAGACTAATTTGGTCAAGACACTTTCTAATACTTGTCCTTTGTAGTAAGTTTTGTCTGAAGAATTTCCTTCGTTGGCCTTCATGATGTATTGTTACTTTGGGAGGAATCCAAGATAGCAATGTCCTACGTACTTCGCCCTTGATGTACGAAGAGCGATACAAACATAGACTAAATACTTGCAGCATCTACTTCCCAAGTGGATATAGCACAGACCATATGGACTTTGCACTAGACCGCAGTCGGTTGACGGATATTTCTTGCAACGGTGCTATATTTGCTCCCAAGGTTTGAAAAGCAGTTCTCTATTAAAGTGGCTTGAGCACAACTTCTCATAAAGGATGTGATCATAAACGGGTAAACGTCCTTTGAGGGTATGAGAAGCTAGTTAACCAATATCCAAATTGGTTATAATGGTGCAATTACTCAAATGTCAACTGATGGAAAGCTACATAATGTTCCATGTGCGCAGTGCTCTTTCTTTGATAACAATATTGTATGGTCTGAGTCTGCCGAGTGAGTGGTAAACGTAATAGTTGACTCTGTCAGCTCAACGTTCTTGATGATCATTCCTTAGGGAGCCTTTGGATCCAGGTTGCAACAAGGATCTGATGCAACCTCTTGGGTAAAAACACATATAAGGTACCAAAGACATGTTAGCATTAGAGAACCATTGACGCAGAAGGATGTTAGCGAGGCTTGGAGGACAACACAAGTTGCAAGTAATCACAAAACTAGGGACTAGTTCACTACCAAGCAGGTTGAGCATAATTTGCCTTCGTGGTGCAGTTGCACAGCAAGTTGGGTTGACTTGCCTCATAGCAGAACCAGCTTTCTTACTACATTTGTCATCGAGACTTCCATTCTAAGGCCAATCAATATCTCAAAAACCATAATCTGAAAATCTACGGTTTGACACCCTTCCAATCTATTTTTTGACTTGCAATGGCACAAGTTGACTTGTAGAACACCTTGACTGCTCAACTATTATCGATACAAGAGGACAAAGGTACGGCACAAACATGGGTGCAAGGAGTCTTCTCTAGGGCATGGAGGGTTGTCTAACAGCGATACACCTACAAGTTGTAATTTCTTGGCATGAATTACAAACACAACCGTTTAATGCAAATGAGGATCGCAATCACAGCGAAATTGCAGATTCTGTACCCTTTTGATTTCTATTCATATCTCATAAACTACTGCTCCAATATGCACAAAATTTGGTGGGCTTGTAGATCCATGGGTCTTCTAACTACTCACCAAAAATCAACTCAACCGAACACCGTTGACCATCCAAACAATTCATCTACCAAAACTGCTCTGTTCTAAAATGGCAGCAAACCGAGCCTGACAAGATATCTCTCAAATCCGACATTTTACTCAACCAATACTCAAACCAACTTAAGACATTGAAGGGCCCTAAGCAAGGAATGAGATCACCAAGTTTGGGGTCAATCCAACTTCGTTTGAGTCACTAACCGTCGGCTTGAAGATAACCGGTTTAGTGCCACAAAATCTGGACAGATTTTGTGTCCTCTCTTTTCTTTGCCCCACATGTTGAGGTGTGTGTTTTGCACTCTCTAACTTTTCTCGTAGCAGCAGCAGTCTTTCTCTAGCTGAGGATGGAGGCTAGAGTTTTCCTTACATGCTTCTCTGGTAATACTTCAACCATCGTTTTAGACACCAACTTGACGATGCGCAAGCATTGGACTGGTGGGCTGTTTTCGCAGGGCACAAAACATTATTCCACATGTAGGGCATTTCTACATCGACAAGGAACCATTCCTATATATCCTTCGGCACTTCATCCAATAGAGTCCGGGCATATGTGTAATTGGCACCTTGGGGCATAAAGATGCTGACTAAAATCAGGGACGTGCTTTCACTAGCTCCTACCTAGCCGATACAACGTCTTGTACTATATACGTGATTGTCAAAGATGGAATTGACTGGATAGCACATTTGGAGAAGAAGTAGCACTTGCATTGCGGGGCTAGGTTTGATGTTTCCTTGATCAACTTTGTTCTGTGAGATCTGGCCTTCATAGTTACCAAATAGTCGTTACCTAACTGAAGACTAACTTTCCTACTGGTAACAAATCAGTTGTCCCTCAACACTAAAAAGGTTCCAAATCTTCACTCTTGATAATAAAAATTTTGGTCAAAGCCTACAGATGGTCGCCATTGAAGTCAGCAGAAAGGGGTCACACCAAAGAAGGTTGGTTCGTCTACGTGATCCTTATGCACCTAAAGATTGAGAACTTGGATAGGAACTCATATATATCAGGTGACCTATCATAGCACATAATATCCTGGTCCATTTACCTTTTGACTGATAACTTGTTCAACCTTAAGTGTGGTGCACCTTTCTGATCCAATGAAAATGACATAAGTTGTTCACTAGATGATCGACGTCATTACAGGGACAGTCACGTCGAGTAGAGTTACTTGTCTACCCTCTTGTAGTCTGTTTATGTTCCTGTTAGTGACCTGTTCTTCAAAGGTTAACCGTTGGACGACTTCATAAGGGAGTCCTATTGCATCTAGTTCGACATATAGATCGCTTGACATGATAAGGAGAGATAACCAAGGAAGAGCTCATGTGAAAATAACATGTCGGTGTAGTTCTGTAATGGATCATGACTAGAAACCTCGATACCAGCGCGTGCCGAGCAGCACAACCTTGTGTGCGCGCCCACAGGGGCTCTTGGTTTCGTCGTGGCACCATAGATCGCTAATCGTGGCACCATTACTGAACATATAACCTACAAGAAATCTCACATGGCACAAATTGGGTTGCATAGGAGCAAGCACTATGCGAAGGAGGGATAGCAAACAAAGGTAGTCACAAGGTTAGGAGTTAACAAGCAGAGGATCCAAAGATCAAAACACAACGCAAGAGAGCATAGCTTAATTGCCAAAGACAACCGAGTAGGGGACTTCTTGCCGAATTTCCATATACGTCTTGTGTCCACCCAAGTGATTACCAGATAAAGATTAACATGAGATTTGGTCTTGTCGAGTAGCAACATGAGACCAAGACTGATAGACATCCTGAGACATGGGAAGGTTGGAGACAAAATAAACAAGATTCAAGGGTCAGAGCCAAGGCACTGACTAAGGATTCAGTTGATAAGACAACGACATGATCTGTGAGAAAAAGGTTCCAAAGCAGGGTAGATAGCGATTAGCATTGCACCAGATCATTAGTTGAAGAAGGAGCAATGAGATCTAACAAGGATTTTTAAGCAATGTCCTCCCACACAGGAGTGGGACAACCACAAAACATGCGAGCAAAGAAGGGGGCTAAGCTTGGGTCGAAGGTCAAGCAAAGGCAGGGATAAAGGTCTTCGTAGCGCAACGTTCAAGGGCTAGCAACCACATGTACAGGCTTAGGCTCCTAAGAGAGAACTTAATTGAAAATGACAACCATGAGATTGCCAAAACTTGGATGTGGTTCTAGGATAGCGCTCTTCAACACTCGTATGCTTACCGAGGACAAAAGGGGTGATAACTATGGCACTAATTAGATAACAAGCATACATACCCACCACTTGGCTAAACTAGAGGACATTATAGGTTAAGCATGTAACCACAATTATTTCTAGCAAGGCTAAGCACACACTTTTCTCAAGCACTTCCTATTCAAACAACATGGAACAAGGCATTCTTGTTTAACTCCACACAAGGAAGATAGTGCAATACATCGATCACAAGTTACTTAGTACTCAGAACAAAGGAAGGGAAGCATAATTATGCACAAGCACAATCATGATGCATGCTCGTCCTATTCGTCCTCACGAAATTGCCAGCCTAAGGTGGCAATCACGTTCTATGTCGGTGGCATGACACGTACTCTCTCGATATATAACTAGTCGTCAGCTATATTCCATCTACGCATTCGTGGTTAGTGTACCTATAGGCAAATTCATTGCAGCCCATCCCCACAAAGAGATAAATAAGCACACAATGAAAGCAGTAAACTAAGATACTCTCCATATATACATCCCTAGATGTATATACTTTGATATCCATAGCTACCCGATAAATATACCCGCAATTAAGTACCTTCATATATACATGTGTGTAACATGTAAATATTCCAGTAGCCACAGCTAACTCTCCCTTAGACCGACAGTTGGACGGTCATGCTCTCACAACTCACACTTACCTGGACGTAGAGACAATTGATCCATACATTACCATTCAAGCGAATGGCATCCATACAAAAGCACGCCGTATGGACGACGAAAGTAAAAATTTCAATAAAGTACATCCCCCAAAGTTAGTACTTAGATAGCCACCTAATAGTCCTTAACTGGGCATAAAGGAAGATGTCGCTAGCATAGTTTTGCAAATAAGTTTTAACAAATTCGCCTATAGCTAAAGTTTTAGTTAAAATAGACCTTTTAAAACCAAAACTTAGCTTTTAAAACTATGTACCTGACAGTATTATGCTTAATCCCGCTCTGATACCAGCTGTGATAGAACCGCCCAATTTATACAAGATCAAGTACGGTTGTCCCCGCTAACACGTTGACACACCCATACTTTCACTCATATAAATCTAGTAGTCCGCCGAGTGTCCCGAAAGGCCTCGATAAATCGACATCACAACCAAGATCGCGAGATTAAGCAAATACACATCACATACATCGGGTTGCAGCGGAAATAATATTACAAAGGAGTTAACAATTAGTAGTACAAGTTTGGGGTTTCAAAACCGCTTAGTGAAAACAACATAGCTTTCAAATGATTATATTAATATAAGTTCCAAATATATTGCTAGCATAGTGACATCATCCGACAAAAGCATATAGATGAGAAGTAAGTATAGAATCACCGAGCCCACCAGTGGTTAGCCACCATCATCAATAGGTCGAGAACATCACCTGTAATAAGGTGGGATAAACCCTGAGTACTCGAATGTACTCAGCCAGACTTACCCGTCTGAAACCAAAACAAATGACACCAAGGATCATGCAAGGCTTTCTTTAGTAGGCTAGCTGACTTGTTTGCGAAAAGCATAAGCTATCATGAAGAAACCATTTTAAGTACTTTGCATCATCTTTATTATGGCCTATCCATCTAGGTAAGCACCTGTACTATAGCAATCACTTGATTAACCAATAACATCCAGTTACCAATTTAGATTTAGCATATTCCATACCATCCAGATAACCATCATTGTTCCATAATAATTACTACGATGCAGTAACTCGAGTCAAGTGCTCACTATCCAGGAGCGATGGCGATTCAAATCGATTCCTAACCAGCTGGTGATTTATTCCTTACACAAACCTTACTCACCCGCTAAAGTGAGATATTGATCACCGAGTCAACTTTCCAGGAATCTCGAGTTTGCCAAGAACCACATGTACTCAGGGGCTGACCAACTGCACTTTGGTCTTATCATCTCGCCCCCGTGTCCTACCACACCTGCTCCGGCACAGTGCGCTGCGGGCAATCTACTCGGCCCGAAAAATCTCCTAGCTTCGCGGTCGGAAGGTACTTTATCCGGCCAGCTAAATGTAAGGCATGCGTTCAACATGACTCGAGGCCCAACAACGGTCGGTCCTTAATCAACACAGATAGAAACTAACAGCACCCTAGAACCCTGTCTGGTTGCCTCCAACTTTTTCCGTCCGGTCTCCAATTATCCATCACACATGGTTAATTCCAGGATATCATTCTTTCCATAGCTAAATTCTTCCAGTAACCACGTATAATGTAGGTGACCGGATATCTCCGATCGCTATCGGTCTAAGCAAGGCTAAGCAGTTATTCGATCCTGACCTAACAGGGTAAAAAGGTAATAAGGTAGGCAAGGATAATAATAAATGCATCAACGGTTTCAATCAACTCCTACAACTTAATGCAACAATATATAACTCGTATATAGAAAGAATTGCTTTTATAAAGTAGGAGACTTAGAATGTTCTGGGGCTTGCCTGGGATCCGACACAAGTCAGTTCAGTTAGCTTGCACCATCCTGGTGACATCTCCGGTTCTAGCATTCGCTTAGTCCTTCCATCTTCGGGATAGATCCATCAAACACTGTCTTCGGGTTTGGCTCCAACATCACGTCCTTCACGTGGTTCATCTAGCGTACCTAGATGAGATGCAATATGCAAGTGCATAAATATGAAGAATAGTACCATGAGACACACCACAAAATAGCAAGCAAGACAAGCATAGTTTACACTAACACACTTAAGTACTTTGCGATGCTTAACTTAAACATCACACAATCTATCATGCTAAGATGGCAAAGAAGACGACAACACCAATCATGACACAAGTTTCCCAAGATCTCAAGTGCTCTAACTCAGTCATCATTCAAGGCATACGTCACACTTAACAATATACAAGCAAGCACTATAATTGGAATCTGCCAATTTCTGGACATGCAAACAGCAGCTACAAGATTTAACTATAACTAGAGTTACACAAATCCAAATGACTTGCAAGAAGACATTATGGAAAGCTTATGAAATTTTCTACAATTCATCTTTAATCATCTTAGCATGATTCTCAAGTTAACTAAGTCAAATATATCCATTTACAGAAACTGGTCCACAATTGACAAAAAACAGCCATTTCTGAAACCCAACTTTAAACAGCTGTAACTCTTAAACTACTTGGACAAATAACACCAAATTTTAATAGAAGCTAGATACATGAATTATCTACAACTTTTGTATAAACAAGTTTCATAACAAAGCACATTATCATGAAGAACTTTGCTAAGTTCCCAGATCTGTCCATAAACCACATCGGCAAGAAAATAATTATTAACTTATGTTGCAAATACATAATTGGGCAAAACCAACTTTACCAACATTTCACACATGACTAAAGAACACCAGAAAACCTAGTGTCCATGACCAAATAAATTCTTTTAATGCATTTCTTAATTTATTTTAGATAACAAGGTGACTTAATGAACATATACCAAAAGTGCACAATAACTTCTACAAAAATTACAGTGGCTCACATATCCTCTCAATAGTCTACTGTACAAATTTCACTTCATTTGGATATGTATAGCAACCTCTATGAAAAAGACAAGTTGCTAAAGCAAGAATTCATGTGAGAGCAAGATAAACCAATAACTCACTCATACTTCTTCCAATACTCATGAAATTTTTACCACACATCAACTATCATATGAGTAGCATGCCACAAAAATTTCACTTCATTTGGAGCCCTAGATCTACAGTTATGAAAAATAACAAATTCAACTAGCATTACAACCTTACTGCACAAATCTATTTTTACCGCAAAATATTTAAACTAAAACATGCCATATTATAGATCCACTGCATAGATAATTTCACAAGGATTCCACAAAGTCCTCATTTACTATTTTACGAATTTTCTACGATTTACTATGAATTTCCAAAGTTCCTGCAAAATAATTACAAACCAGTCCTTACGGCACTATTCACCTGAGTCTATGACATTGCAGATAGGACCCTCCCTTTCATCAAATTGCTGTACGAGGTCCCTGGTCGGAAAAACAGAGCAGAGGATGGCCGGAGCTTGCTGTTGCGGCCGGAGAAGGTACGTCGTCGGCAGGGGAGTGATGGGGAAGCACCAAGGGGTCCTTACGCACCCGCGGGGCTGCTCGGCTTAGCCCAAGGTGGCCCATGGCGGCTTGGCCACACGCGGGCGCCGGCTGCGGCGGCGGCGGCCGGAACATCCACGGCCACGGTGGCGGTTTGCGACGGCGAGCACGAGCACGATGCGAAGGAGATGGCGGCGAAGCTGAGGGCAGTGCTCGTGGGGAGTGAGGAGACTGGGAGCGGCGAGAACAGCTGCGGTGGCCGGAGCTTCCACGGCGGCCATGGTGGACATGCACGGCGTTCGCAAGCTCTAGAGCGAAGGAGGGCGAGCAAGGGCAGCGAGTGAGAGCAGGGAGGAGTGGGGAGCGTCTGGGATAGCTCGGCCTCCATTATGGAGCAGTAGGGGCACGGCAGGGCGGCCGGGACACGCGGCGAGGAGGTGGGCGCGTGGTGCTTGCGCCTGGTCGCCACGGAGGCAAAACGTCGAGCACGTGGTGTGCAGCGAAGTGGACAAGGTGGGACGCTGTTTTGGGCTAGCTCGGGTCCGAATTAGACTTTGGGCCCAAAAGAAAAGTTGTCAATCTCAGCCTACTCTACATTTCATATTAAGAGTGCACAGCCATTAGAGCTACAGATTAGGGAATAATCAAGTGCCAATATGACATTGTCAAAGTATCGGCAACAATTAACAATCTTTCCATATTGATGGGCAAAATGAAGTCCGACAAGTGCCATCTTCTTGCCTGCTCTTCTCCACCACATAAGCTCCAACTTTTATTTTGGGGTCAAGTCAAGTTACTTAACGAAATTTGGAGAACGCGAGATGTCAATGCCGATGTCGATGAATTTCAGACTTAGAATATTTCTAAGTGCTGAAATCAGCAGCAAATTTGATCTTGTGACCTCGATTTGACTTACTTCCAAGATGATCTAGCTCTTTGTCCAAAAACAAAGTTTGTTCTACATGATATGGACTACAACTTTCATTTAAGGTCCAACCTCAAAACTGGTATAGAACCTACTGTTCTACTTTGACCAAAGTAGGATCACTATGAAGCTTAAATTATCCTTTTTGATCAATTGGAGCGTTTTCTTGGCATTTGCCCAACATGAACCTTTCATGACTTTTGTTGTAGAGTTCATCTAGAGTCATTTGGGCATGGTTGCAAGATTTGGTTGACGATCGAGAATTCCATTCACTTTATAAAATAATTCAAGCAAGGACATAACTCGTCATTTCATGTGACTTCTTGATTCTAAACTTCACGAAACTTTTCCATGGATCAATATAGATGGTTATTGATGTGAGACACACGAAGATATTCCAATGACACCACCCAAGCATATATCTTGAAAACGGGGTCTATAGGCGAGCAAAGGTGCAATATCCAAGTTTAGGTTGGGGCTCGTTTCTATAGGTTGGACCTTGACATCTTCATCATCACTTAATATGCCATGTTCGAGCTCAAACCCATTGCTTAACTGGTGGCAAACACCCGGGGTGTTACAATTTGACCCTCCAATCACTTCCAACTCTCGATCATATGTGAATGAAGTTTGCTCCAAAGGATCTTAGGCATTCATAGGAGCTACCTAGAGCTAGTTTTAACAAGTGTGCATCACACCTAACTCACTAGACTCAACTAGGTCAAGCTACCCGTTCATACCCCCCTTAATAGTATGGCCAAAGGAAAAACAAAGTCCTAAACTACTCTAAGTGTCTCTCCAACTCCAATCGACACTTAGAACTAGTCATCCGTAACCTTATCGTCCATCCTTTAAAAACTGAAATGATTTCCATTGTAGGGGCATGACCATCTCGATTGTCCAATCGATCACCATTACTATGACCTAACTCAATTGCCTCTACAAAACACACGTTAGTCATAGTAATCTTGTATTGTCATTAATCACCGAAATCCAACTAGGGGTCTAGATGCTTTCAATCTCCCCCTTTTTGGTGATTGATGACAATACCACATCGAGTATGTGAAAGAGTGAGGTTTTTGATGGGCTTGGTTCATATAAGCTTTTGTCGAAATGAACAAAAGTGTTAGACAAGCTTATATGACCCAAGCCAACACTATGTACTCAAAGGATATGAATTAAGTAAGAGTACAAGTGACAATGCTCATTTACTTCGAAGTATAAACGTGGAAGCAAAAGCAAATGAGCATAACACAAGTGATATGACATTTAAATAATGCAAAGTAGAAAGCACACATGTTATATATCACAATCACGTAGATAACACTATCACATATATATAATAGTATGCATGAAAGTAAGCACACGAATGCATAAGTAATAGTGTATCACACAAATAAAACTCCAAATGTATATAATAAGCTAATACTAGATAACTAGCTCCCCCTAAAACTCGCTCTCCCTGAGTCTACATACTCGATCCCTCTCCTCCTTTGGCATCAAACACCAAAACCTAAGGGTCAAACGGTGGGGCTACAGCAGACAAGCCGGGTGCTGAAGTACGTGGAGCAAGATGGAACTGGGCGCCATCATCATTGGACCCTGAGCTCTGAACTGACTGACCCTCTGAAGCAGGAAGTGTCGCTGAAGCGGTCTGGGTCTGAGCTGGGGCTGGTGCTGCCTGGGAAGCTACAAGAATGTCTGTCATAGGATCTAATGAGGCGACAGATGAGGGGAGCCTCTGAGTAGTCACTGCAACTGGAGCTGCTATAGAAGGACCAGCGGTATGCATGTGTGGCGGAGTAGGCATGCCGATCAGCTCGCTGAAAGATGCTCCAAGACTCCTAGAGACTGACGTGTCAGGCATGAATAGCGAGAAAGACTGCTCTGGTGTGAAACTCGTCTGAAGAGGCGTGAACTACGGGGTTACCACTGGTAAGGACAACCACTGGGACACCTGAACTGTAGGTGAAGCAAATGGAGCTAGAGGCTGTCCCTGACTCTGAAGCCCGCTGGGCTGTACTGCTGGAGTCGTCGAAGTGGTGGCAGGCAGAGCAAGCTGGGGCAAAGACTGTGGCTGTGGGGCCCCAAGTGCTGTCACTACATGCTGCATAAATCCCATGAGCTGCTGCTGCATAAGTAACTGCTGGTGCTGAAGGAGCTGCTGCTGCCGCTGGAACTCGTCCTGATGAGCCTGAAACTGTACGAAGTTGGCAACTATCTCCTGTGCCTATCGTGCCTGCTCTCGCTGCATCCGCTCAAGAATGGCAATCAATGCGAGGTCCGTCTGCGGTGTAGGTGGTGCTGAGCTAGAACTGCCGACCTCTGCATCATGTCTGTGTGGAGGCATCTAAGGTATCGGCTGATAGTCATCATCCGAGCTATCACTGGACTCGGTCATCCCCTGCTGGGCCTCAAGCTGCTCCTCCTCTGTGGCGGCTATGCCTCTGATGATCTCGTCCTACTGAGCTGCTGACTCTGGAACATCTAGACGACGGCTGGGCTAAGCAGGTGCCTGTGGAGTGCTGTGTCTGATCCTCTGTGCCACGTTATATGCTGGAAACTCTGTGGTGGTAGCCCTATACTCAGCAACTAACTCAGGGGTCCTGACTTGCACACACTTGAGCATCAAGAATGTGACACAATGTGCATAAGGAAGCTGTCGACGACCCTTGAAGCCCTCAGCAATAGTATCCTCCATCTCTGATAGAAGGAGGTCCTAAATATCGAACACAGTCTGCTGCATTAGAGCATTAAGGAGCCAGAGCTGTAGGCGAGTCAGACCCTCTCTGTATCCCAACCTGGGAAGCAGTGTCCTCCTGATAATGGCCTCTAACACTCGCGCTGTAGGAGTCAAGTCACTAGGGTTCCTACTCAACCCCTCACCAAAGGGCTCCTTGAAGCAATGTCGCACCAAATCTATAGGGGGCACCAACCCTCCATGAGGACGCCTAGGAGGCTCCTACTGTCCATAACATACCTCATGCAATTTTATAGGCCGCTCCTATAACCTTAGTATCTCTCGGGCCCTGAAGCTCATTACCCGGTAATCTCTACCGTTGAATGCAAAGTGAATGAAGTTGTGATGCGGATCAACGTAGAGTGAAGCATAAAACTACCAGACCCAAGATGGTACATATACTCCTGTCCGACCGATCAAATCTGCTAGCCCTGGCAAATATGACAAGTAGGGGTGGATGTGCTCTCCGGCTGCTGCCATAATAGACTTCAAACTGCAGACCCTCTGTGATCTGAACACTGCCCCACTGTTGATATAGGCATTGTAGAAGTCCTCCTGGAGTGGTATATAGAACCCCTCAGCTACTCTCTCATCCCTCCTCGGAGGGAACCACACGTCGAACTCAACAAAACATAGCTGGCGAACCTGTCTGGCTGAGGCGGCCCTCAAGTCGAGGTGAACCACTGGAGACGGACCCTGAGGTCTGGGCGGAGGGCGTGAACCCCTATGCTGTGTAGCTAGCCTCGGTGGAACTATGGCACTGGTCCGACCAGAGCGACGTAGCTGGGGTGCTGGCATGGTCTCCTCGGTCTGCTGACCCTCCTAAGTCTCCTGGGCTGGCTGAGGCTCTGCTGGTGGGGGCTGCTGCTGTGCCTCCTGCTGGGACTCCCCCTGATGCTGTGGCTCCTCAATAGCTAGATGACGACCAGCCATCATGATAGTCCTAGGTGGACTACCATGAAGTCACTCAATCTCCCTCAGTCTGTCCTGCACATCTGGTGCCAGCTGATCTGCTATGACGACTCCACTGCGGGCACCACCTCTCTCGGCACGCTCTGCGGCCTCAGCAACTACAGCTGCTCTCGCTGTCTCTGCGTCGGTGTACTTGCGCTTCTTGGATGTCACTTGCTTTGTTGACTTGCCTTTCGATCCTATAGGCTGGCGAGGCGGGGGCCTCCGATCATCATCACCTAGGCCACCACCAACGTTCTTGGTGCGAGCCATCTGATCTGACAAGAGGATGAACTGCTGCTGATGAAGATCAACAGACAAACTGACACTCTCGAGGCTTGGCCTCGATCCTTACTCGTGAGCTTGGCTCCGAGTTGACTGCCAACTGCCACAAGAACCACAACGGCACCGACTCGCTGCATGATGGAATAGATGGATATACAAATAAATACAATATATCTAATAGGTGCGAAAACCTAGGAAGCAAGTAATGTAGATACGAAATTGAGACGACGGGCAAGCTACCTGACGAATTGGTGATCCGAGAAAAGGAAAGACGTCACGCGGGGGGAATCCTCGGAATCGGCTGAGGCTAGGGTTATGAAGAACAACGATGAATTGATGGCCCTAGATTATTTGAAATTAGTGCATTGAATTGCAATTTGATCTAAGCAAATCAAAAATTGGTACAAAGATCAAGCTTTACTAAAAAGGGGTAGGCCAGAAGCACTGGAATCGTCCCTGAGTGATGCTCGATGCCTGGGAGCCGATGGCGGCGATGGCACAGAGATGCTCGGCAAATGGGCTCCTCTGCGGCGGCGCTAAGGTGAGCGAGGCAGGGGCGAGCTCAGTCAAGGGAGGCGCAGTGGCGGGCGCGTGGACACGGGATGAAGCTACGGTAGCATGGCGAGCTGAGGCGGCGCGGAGGCTTAGGCGCGGGAGCGATGGTGCTAGCTAGGGCACGACTTGGTCACGACGGGATGCAGAGAAAAGGGTACGGCGATTTGGTTAAATAGATTCCCCAAACGTGACAAGAAAGGAAACAGAAAAAGAGTCCTAAAGCCGCGCAGGATCCACTAACCGGACGCTTCGGTGGTAGCGACCAGACGCTACCACCCAGCGTCCGGTCGATTCTAGAGAGGTCCAATTCTCCTGGAATCAGGACCGGACGCGTATGGTGTTCCATGACCGGACGTAGGCAGGGTCCGGTCAGTACAGCTTGATCTTCCTTCGATCGACCGGACGCTGGATCCCCTCCTGACTGGACACACAAACACAGCGTCCGGTCACTCCTTCATTAGCAGTTCACCTCCTGTGAACTGACCGGACGCTGGACAGCAGCGTTCGGTGCAGCGTCTGGTGCACCTTTTCCAGTAAATCTTCAAACTTCCTTTGCGCTGCCTGTTCCTAATCAAGTCCCAACTAGAATAAGATCCAAATAAACACCAATTGGGACTGATGTGAGTGACCTCTCTCAAACCCCCATATTTTTCAAAATATTTTGCCTTAGGCTATAATTCTTTTTAAGAAAATAGGCAATAAGAGGGCAAATGGAATAAAATGACAAAACAACATTCATGCATATGCAAAACTTGTAAGTAAAACTAGTTGCTTATCAAGTTTGATCCAAGGTTAAGCTTCTTCACACGCTTTTCGGCGGTTATCTTAACCATGTTAGACAAGCCCTATATGCATTGCCAAAAATTAAACATGTTGTATATTATAATGAATGCAAGGGACAACACAAGCTCAATTTTTTGTGAAGTTACTAAAGTCAAGTACATTGAGCTCATTCCACAATCTACAAAATGTAGCCTCATGTAACGGTTTAGTGAAGATATCCGCTAATTGATCTTCGGTTCTTACCCCTTCTAGTGATATATCATTTTTAGCAACATGATCTCTTAGAAAGTGATGGCAGATATCTATGTGCTTGGTGCGAGAGTGTTGAACCGGATTATTTGTAAGTTTTACCACACTTTCATTGTCACACAAAAGAGGTACTTTTTCTATGTTTCATGTATAAAATTTGTGCACAACAAGCACCCGCGGCAATGTATTCCGCTTCAGCGGTGGATAAAGCCACACTATTTTGTTTTTTGGAGAACCAAGACACAAGTGATCTACCAAGCAAATGGCACCCTCCGGATGTGCTCTTTCTATCAACTTTGCATCTGGCGTAATCCGAATCGGAATAGCCAATTAATTCAAATAAAGCTCATTTGGGATACTAAAGGCCAATGCTTAGTGTGTGCTTAAGATACCTAAGGATTCTTTTTACTGCAATTAAATGTGTTTCCTTAGGACTAGCTTGAAATCTAGCACGCATACACACACTAAACATGATGTCGGGCCTAGATGCGGTTAAATATAACAAGCTACCAATCATAGAACGGTAGAGAGTTTGATCAACCGGGTTACCTCCCTCATCTAGGTCGAGATGTCTATTTGTAGGCATTGGTGTCTTGATTGGCTTACATTCATCCATCTTGAATCTTTTGAGAAGATCTTTTGTGTATTTCTCTTGAGAGATGAAGATGCCTTCCTTCATTTGCTTGACTTGAAAACCAAAGAATGTAAGCTCACCAATCATTGACATCTCGAATTCCTTCGACATCAATTCACCAAATTCTTTGCATGAGTCTTCATTTGATGATCCAAAGATGATATCATCAACATATACTTGACAAATAAAGATATGTCTATTAAGCTTCTTAGTGAATAGTGTGGTGTCGACCTTCTCAATAGTGAAGCCCTTCTCAATGAGGAAGTCCCGAAGGCGCTCATACCAAGCTCTTGGGGCTTGCTTAAGCCCATATAGTGCCTTAGACAACCTATAAACATGATTAGGATATCTAGGGTCTTCAAACCCAGGAGGTTGATCAACATAGACTAGTTCATTAATAAAGCCATTTAAAAATGCACTTTTCACATCCATTTGATATAGTTTCATTTCATGATGTGATGCATATGCAAGAAGGATACGGATGGCTTCTAATCTTGCAACCGGTGCAAATGTCTCTCCAAAGTCCAAACCTTCAACTTGAGAGAACCCCTTTGCAACTAGTCTTGCCTTGTTCCTCACAACAACACCTTGATCATCTTGCTTGTTGCGAAACACCCACTTTGTTCCAATGACTCTTGCTCCTTTTGGTCGCTCTTCAAGAGTCTGGTCGCTCTTCAAGAGTCCAAACTTCATTGCGAGTGAAGTTGTTCAACTCTTCATGCATGGCATTGATCCAATCCAGATCTTTAAGAGCTTCTTCAACCTTGGTAGGCTCATAGCAAGAGACAAAAGAGTGATGAGCAATAAATGAAGTAAGTTTTTGAGATCGAGTCATTACACCCTTTGATGGACTCCCTATGATGAGATCTTGTGGATGATCTTGTAGGAGAGGTATATTTCTTCTATTGACCACTTGAGGAGGAGGTTGTGGAGCATCAACATCTTGTGCTTATACCACCATTTGCTCATGGGAGATATGAGTATCTTCATTTTCTACTCTTCCATCTTTTTCACCATCTTGTGGCACACTTGATGAAAAAGGTTAATGACTTGTACATCATCTTCATCATCTTTTGGCTTGATGTCTCCCACCGGAATATTCTTCATGGCCTCCCTTAATGGTTCATCATCTACATCATCAAGATTCTTATGTGCTCCTTGGGAGCCGTTAGATTCATCAAATTCCACATCATATGTTTCTTCAACCAAGCCAGTGGCATAATTAAATACTCTATATGCTTTGGACTTCAATGAGTAACCAACAAGAAAACCTATATCACAACGTCTTTGGAACTTCCCTAGGTGTTGCCGCTTCTTATAGATGTAGCATTTGCAACCAAACACTCTAAAGAATGAGACGTCTGGCTTCTTCCCATTGAGCAACTCATAAGGTGTCTTGCCAAGGAACTTTTGAAGGAATAGGCAGTTGGATGCATAACATGTGGTGTTGATTGCTTCCGCCCATAGAGCTTCGGGGGTGTTGTACTCATCTAGCATTGTCCTTGCAAGACTGATCAAAGTCCGGTTCTTCCTCTCAACTACACCATTTTGTTGAGGAGTATAGGTTGCGGAGACTTCATGTTTGATTCCAACTTCATCACAATAGGCTTCAATATTTGTGTTGTTAAATTCTTTGCCATTATCACTTCTAATCTTCTTGAGCTTCACTTCAAATTTATTTTGAGCTCTCTTGGCAAACTTCTTGAAGCAAGATGCAACTTCGGATTTGTCATGAAGGAAGAACACCCATGTATACCTTGAATAGTCATCCACAATCACAAGACAATAGAGATTTCCTCCCAAACTCTTGTATGTTGTTGGTCCAAATAAATCCATGTGTAGGAGTTCTAGCACTCTTGTGGTTGACATGAAAGCTTTGGTTGGATGAGTGTTTGCAACTTGCTTGCCGACTTGACATGCACTACAAAGCTTGTCATTCTCAAACTTCACATCTTTCAACCCTCTCACCAAATCATTCTTCATAAGCTTCTTGAGTGAGCTCATCCCAATATGAGCAAGTCTTCTATGCCACAGCCACCCAAGTGTTGTTTTGGTGAATAGGCAAGTCTTCAAATTTGCATCTTCGGAGGTGAAGTCAACTAGATATAAGTTGTTGTATCTAAATCCATTGAATATCACTTGATTATCATCTACCTTGGATACAACAACCTCCTTCTCGGTGAACAAGCATTGAAAGCCAAGATCACACAATTGCCCAACAGATAGCAAGTTGAAGCTCAATGAAGCAACATAGAGCACATTGGAGATGGAATGATCATTTGATATTGCCACTTTGCCCAATCCTTTAACCTTGCCCTTTGAATTATCTCCAAATGTTATTTTCTCTTGTCCATCTACCTCTTCATCTAGTGAGGTGAACATACGAGGATCACCGGTCATATGTTGAGCGCAACCACTATTAATAACACAATGACTTCCACCGATCTTGTAGTTCACCTACACACATGAGATTCAAACTTTAGGAATCCAAACTTGTTGAGGGCCCTTCACCTTCTCAACAAGTGACTTAGCCACCCAAATCTTCTTAGGCCTACTCTTGTTGGGGGGTCCTAAGAACATGACTTTCATCTTTCCACTAGAATCTTTTCTAAGCATGTAGTGAGCATTGAAAGCAAAGGGTCTAGCATGTTTGGGCAAGGGTTGTGGCGGTGGAGTTTGACATTCATAAGCAAAGTGGCCTTCTTGTCCGCACTCAAAGCATCTCTTTGGCTTTGGCTTTGGCTTTGATTGTTGTTGTTGAGCTTGAGCCTTCTTCTTCTCTATACTTGACACATATCCAATGCCACTCCTATCCATCTTCATGACGGTGTTCATGAGTAGCTCACTTTGGAGATGCTTGCCTTTAGCAAACTTGCTCAACCCAATCTTGAGATGTTCTTTCTCTATCTTGAGCTTCTTGTTCTCTTCCTTAAGAACCTCATTGTTCTTCTCTTCCTTGAGCTTTTTGTTCTCTTCTTTGAGCTTCTCATTCTCAAGGATCAACTCTTTGTCATGATCAAGAGTTTCTAGCACAATGATGTTGTTGCTCTTCATCTCTTCAAGATCTTTCATGAGCTTCTCATTATCACTCTTGAGCTTGACATACTCATCATAGTCATTGCACTCAACCACTTGCTTACCTTTGCTACTAGATCCATGCTTAATGCTCTCATCAATTAAATCATCACATGAAGTAGCTATATCAATCTTAACAACATGGTTAGTAGCATCATATGGCTCATTTGGTAAAAATTCTTGAGCAATGACAAGAGTATCATGATTGATCTTAAGAGTAGTGTATTCATCTTTTAGCTTGTTGTGGCTAGTGATGAGCTCATTGTGCACCCACTCAAGTTTATCATGTTTATCTTTAAGCTCTTTCTTAGAAGATTTGAGCTCCTTGAGTTTGGATGATATAGCATCATTAGTTTCTCTAAGCTCATCATTAGCCTTTTCCAATGTATCACACTTAGCTAAGAGTGAATCATTTTTAGCATCAAGTTTTTCATTTGTAGCTCTACTCTTTCTAATGATCTTAGTGTATTTTCTTAGTATTTTGACAAGATCATCATATGTAGGTGAATCATCATCGCTATCACTATCATCATCACTAGCATGCTCATCATCACTACTATCATCACTCTTAGTTACCTTACGTTCACCCTTGGCCATAAGGCATAGGTGTGTAGAGGATGATGGCGATGAAGATGCAAGATCAATAGCAATGACGGCTACCTTCTCATTGTCACTATCATCATCGAATGATTCACTTGATGAATCAATGTCCGTGAGCCAATCACCGACAATGTAGGCCTTTCCACTCTTCTTCTTCTTGTGGAAGTCCCTCTTCTTGCCATCTCTCTTCTTGTATGGCTTGTTCTTTTTCTTCTCATCTTCATCTTTGTTGCTTGAGTCATCTTTCTTACCCTTGTTCTTGTTCTTGAGCTTATCTTTCTTGGGCTTTGTGCATTGATGAGCTAGATGGCCAAGTTCACCACAATTGTAGCAATCCATCTCGGAGATTGGCTTTCTTCTTGAGCTAGTGAAGAACTTCTTCTTCTTGCCGTCAAACTTGATGCCACTCTTGTTTAGCTTCTTTAGCATCTTGGCGGTCTTCTTCACCCTGAGAGCAAGACTTTCTTTATCATCTTCATCACTTGAGCTCTCATACTCAAGTCTTGCTTTGCCCTTATCTTGGCTAGCTTTGAATGCTAAGTCCTTCTCTTTCTTCTTTGTAGAGGATGAGCCATCTTGTGGCGTGATGTCCATGTAAATCTCATGAGCATTGATCTTTCCCAAGATTTGTATTGGTGTAGCGGCGGAAAGATCACCTTGATGTAGCACGGTCACAATGTGCCCATATTTGTCAATGGGGAGGACACTCAAGATTTTTCTCACAACATCGGATGGTGACATTTGAGTAAGTTCAAGCCCATTGACTTCCTCTACAAGAACATTTAAACAAGAATACATCTCATTAGCACTTTCTTTGGGAAGCATTTCAAATAAATTTAGCTTTTTAATTACAAGGTGATAGCGTTCCTCACGCTCACTCTTGGTTCCCTCATGGAGCGCACAAACATTCGACTATAGTGCATGGACGTCTTTGTGGTTCCTTACACGATTGAACATATCTTTGCAAAGGCCTCTAAAGATAGTGTTGCGAGCCTTTGCATTCCATTTTTCATAATTAACCTCATCGCCTTGTAGGTTAGTAGCATTTTGAGGTTTTGGGAAGCCTTGTGAGGCGGCTCTAAGAATACCAACGTCTAGAGCTTTTAAGTACGCCTCCATGCGAATTTTCCAATATAGAAAGTCATCTCCCTCAAAGATAGGAGGAAGTCCATCCCCGTGAAACATCTTGCTCTAAGCGGTTAAGCTTAAAACATGAGCACAAGGCTCTGATACCAATTGAAAGGATCAAGATGACCAAGAGGGGGGTGAATTGGGCTAATTCTAAATTTTCTTGCAATAATCAAATCCTATGGATAGCCCAATTAACCCCTTGTGCCTAGAAAAGTGTTTCTATCAAACTAAAGCACAAAAGGACTAACAACCTATGTTCCAAACTTACTCTAATATGGCAATTCTAAGAATGTAAAGACAAGTAATGAATTGCTCAAAGTAAATACTTCAAAGTAAAGAGAGAGGAACGCGGCGATGTTTTGCCGAGGTATCGGAGAGTCGCCACTCCCCACTAGTTCTCGTTGGAGCACCCACGCAAGGGTGTAGCTCCCCCTTGATCCGTGCAAGGATCAAGTGCTCTCTACGGGTTGATTCTTCAACACTCCATCGTGGCAAATCACCCAAAGCCGCTCACAACTTGAGTTGGGTCACCCACAAGCTCCGCCGGGTGATCACCAAGCTCTCAACCACCACCAAGCCGTCTAGGTGATGGCGATCACCAAGAGTAACAAGCACGAACTCTCACTTGACCTTGCGAAGCCTAATGAGAAGATGGATGCACACTTGACTACTCTTGATTCACTAATGAGGCTACTCTCTTGGATTCTCAAATCTCAATCACCTCACTAGGACCTTGCTCTTCTTGGCACTCACAAACATGTTTCTTAGCTGTTGGAATGAGCAAAAGTAAGTCCACACATGAGTGGAGCTTCTATTTATAAGGCAGCCTAAAAAACAAACCGTTATGAGCTTCTGCGGGGTGACCGGACGCTCCGGTCATGTTGACCGGACGCTCCGGTCAGTTCAACCCATGAACCAGTAAAAATGAGTTGACTGGACGCTGGCAGGGTCCGGTCAGCACTGACCGGACGTGTCCGGTCGCATAAAACCCTTACTGGAACCTTACTGGACTCGATCGGACGCTGAACCCTCAGGGTCCGGTCAGTATTGACCGGACGCGTCCGGTCGCAGATTCCCTTCTCTGGAACCTTACTGGAATCGACCGGACGCTGTCTTTCAGCGTCCGATCACTTGACCTCTCTAGCATCCGGTCGCACCGTACGCTGTCTGCTGATCAAATGAACTAACCGGACCCTGCGGCCAGCGTCCGGTCGCACCGGGGCCAGCGTCCGATCAGCATTTGACCCTCTAATCACTTCCAACTCTCGATCATATGCGAATAAAGTTTGCTCCAAAGGATCTTAGGCATTTGTAGGAGCTACCTAGAGCTAGTTTTAACAAGTGTGCACCACACCTAACTCACTAGACTCAACTAGGTCAAGCTACCCGTTCATACCCCCCTTAATAGTACGGCCAAAGGAAAAATAAAGTACTAAACTACTCTAAGTGTCTCTCCAACTCCAATCGACACTTAGAACTAGTCATCCTTAACCTTGTTGTCCATCCTTTGAAAACCGAAACGATTTCCATCGTAGGGGCATGACCATCTCGATTGCCCAATCAATCACCATTACTATGACCTAACTCAATTGCCTCTGCAAAACACACGTTAGTCATAGTAATCTTGTATTATCATTAATCACCAAAATCCAACTAGGGGCCTAGATGCTTTCAACACCGACCAGAGCCGAGCACCGTAGGCCTTGATCTTATGGGCTGGACCTCCCCTGGTGGTGCGACCCATGTCCATTGCCGTGGGTACCTGGGGTTATACCCCCCCACAGCTAGTCCCCGAGCGCCTTGTATCCTTTGAGCAACGCTGTCTTGAACAAGTCCGAGCAGTTTGACATGAAACCGATCAGTTTAACTGGTGATCCAAGCAGTGGAAGTCGAAGCCGACCAACTTACCTAGTGACCTAGGCGGTGAAAATCAAAGTCGACCAGTTTAACTGGTAAGAAGATCTTAGACTTAGCCAAGTAAAGCTTGCCAGAAGGATGTAAGGGGCTCAATATAAAATTTAAAAATTCTTACCCTTAGGAGAAGTGTAGCCACTTAGACTCCATCAATAAGGAGGGTAAATCAAGAAATAAGCACTACATTCACCGTCAGGTGAAGTGTAGCCACTTAGTCCCGAGCCTGCTGGAAGATGAAGAATAAATCTTATAGCAGGGTCAAAGAAAAGAAGCTTGAAAGCTTGCCGACGTCATCTGACATGCACGTATCAAGATCCTAGACGTGTTGCCTAAGATTAGCACCCTGATCCGAGCAGCATGGAGCAGTTTGATAGCACATCGATGAGACGTAGCAAGGTCCGACCACCAAGGGAGTCCCCAGCTTAGCTGGTAAGCCCCCAGCGTAGCTGACGATGAAGCGACAAACAATCCGACCAGTTGGTTGACGAAGAAATGAGCGCTGAGCAGCCTAACCAACTGGTCGATGATGAAGTGAGCGTTGAGTAGAACTGATCAGCGAACCGTCCAATCAACTGGTCGGCAACGAAGTCCATAATCCTAGCAGTCCGACCAGTTGATCGGTGGAGAAGTCCGAGCACCAGGTGGTCCGACCACCTGGGCGATGATCCACCAAGGGAGTCCCCAGCTTAGCTAGTGACTCTTGCACGAAGAACTTGAACGCCGAGGAGTCCCCGGCTTAGCTGGTGACGCTTGCACGAAGAACCCGAACGTCGAGGAGTCCCCGGCTTAGCTGGTGACGCTTGCACGAAGAATCTAAACACTGAGGAGTCCCCAGCGTAGCCGGCGAGCCCCCAACGTAGTTGACGATGAAGTACATGCGATGAGCAGTTCAACCAACTGGTCGGCGGCGAAGTGAACGCTGAGCAGGAGTGAGTTCCGAGCAGTCCGACCAGTTGGTTGGCGGTGAAGTCCGTCCAATAGGTGGTCCGACCACCCAGACGATGATCATCTTGCCCAGTCCCTGAGCATAAGCTCGTTGACCGAGCCGTGCCCCTGTGAAACAAATGTGTAGAATAGGTAGTATATGATGTAAAATTATATGAACTCAATGGTGATGAAATAGCATATGCAGTTCGGCGATGAGTTGGTGTGAACACTTAGTGTTATTCTGAAGATGTGTTTATATTTAATATAAACCGTCCGACCAGTTAGTGTATAGCTGAGTCTCCAGTCCTAGCTAGCCTGTTAACCATAACGCGGAGCGCGGAGCCCGTGTGCGTGTAGGAAGAACAAAGCGTCGTCAAGGAGCCGTTGCCGACCACCCGTAACGTAGAGGCCAGACGCTCGTGCACGTGTAGGGAGAGGTCGGAGACAGGACCGTCTCTAGGAACATCCGAGCATCAACATGACTGTTCGGGGATTTGCCTTAGGTTTAGCTGTATGTCATCTTTAAGATCGTATACATAAAATAAAATCATTTGGAGAGCAAATATGAAGAAAACAGCTCGGAGAAACATCATGGTGATATACGAGGATTGAAGAATATTTAGAAGAATATTAAAGTGTGACTTAGCTTTAGATAGAACGTATGATCAGCGGCGTATGGCGTTATCTAGTCGGCATTGAAGAAATTGCCCGGCCCTCGAGCTTTCCGAACTGACATCATGGCGGCGGTCGTGGTTGTCACGGCGCCGTTCTTCGCGATGATCCTCATCGATGGTCGGAGTAAGTAATCCGAGCAACGTCGTCCTTATGTTACTGGTCGGCGACGCGGACAGCTCGTTTAGCGGCTTGCTTGACGGTTTTGGTAGCTCGGGCGGCTCACTGTCGAGTCCGGCTCACGGCTTGTAGATCGGATGTAGTGATGTGCAAGCAGACGTGTTGTCCTTGCATTGATGAAAACCGTATATACCGAGGGAAACTACCCCCCACATAGATGCTTTGCATGCATAAACACGTGAAGCCTTAGTATCTTGCATGTGGTGGCAACCAATCATTATGCATGTCCGATCCAATTGTAGGACTCCTGTGCATGTTTGATTGGGTCGGAGTAGGACTCCCGTAGTCTCGTGTGGATGCGGCTTGGCGTGTCGATGAAGCCTAGGAGTCGGCACCGGCCTCTGCGTGGTGCGGGCCCACGCACACCGCTAGCTCCGCCGGCAGCCGGCTCCATTGCGTCATGAAATTCCCATAGGCGGAGTAGGAGGTTAGCTTGACGTCGTGCAGGGAAGTGACCTTCATCGAATACCAAACTGGCGATATGCGAACGGCTTGAGCAGCGTGACCTCGTCTAGATTCCTCTGCCGATTCGAACTTGCCATCTGTTGGGCCGTCGGTAGCCGATTGGTTTAGTCGCTGCAGAGATAGCAGCGCCTAGACTTGGTGACGCGTGCTACTCTGAGATGCGCCGTGGTTGTTGAAGGATGTCGACTCGATCAACCGAGTTGCCGCGAATGTTGTTGATCTTGAGGTATGCCATCTGGCTCGCCATGGGATCAAGCGCACATCCCTACCTAGCGCGCCAATTGTCGACAAAAGATGTTCGGCAGTCTACCGAGGGGTATCCCGCGATGGTAGATTTGTCGTAGAGGTGAGCGAGATCAGGAGCGAGATGGTGACAAGACACAAGATTTAGACAGGTTCAGGACGTCTGATCGACGTACACGCCGACCAGAGCCGAGCACCGTAGGCCTTGATCTTATGGACTGGACCTCCCCTGGTGGTGCAACCCATGTCCATTGCCATGGGTACCTGGGGTTATACCCCCATAGTTTCGGAACAGACCTAGAGTTGTTAGATTTACCTAGAATCTTGCCTATGCGAATTAGTGACCAGACATCTGCAATCAAGCTTGCTATATGTGATGATATTGGAGAAAGGTCATACGATTTCGCTGATGTGACGGCAATTCTTGTGCAGATGTTGATAAGACATCCTGGAGTAGGTCAGTTTTCTTATAAGCTAACGACTACACCCCCCCCCCCCCCCCCCCCCCCCTCCAATCACAAATAAGTGGTGTTTTCGACATCCACATGGTCTTCAGAACAACTTTGACTAGTACTTACAGAACTATACTTTTATGAAGTTATGTTTTGAAACAAATCTACTCATCATTTTTCGTGTCCAAATTCTAACACAAGAAGTAATTTATAAACAAGGTTTGGAAATGGTTGACTTCGGACAACCTCAAAACATCACTTATTTTGCAACTAGAGTGAGTGATACATTACAGCTAAGAGACAAGATGATAGTAATACATCCTAAAGATCAGTCTGCTTTTTAGAATCAGACATTTGCATGCTGTTGTTTCATGAAGTATTGATGCTTCTGCTTTGTGCTTGTCTAAATTCATTGCTGATGGACTCATGTTCTGAAGCATTTCGAAGACGATATAGGATTGATGTAGATAGCGAGTGCGGTAAAACGTATGCTTTGACTGATCCTCTCTAGTTCTTTATCCAAAAAAAGAAGCCCTTCTGACATAGTACTAGGAGTTAATGTTCTGATAAAGTTTTTAATAAGCTGCAGGTTTGTCACAAAGCTCTCGGTTCACTTGTTCAATGGAGACACAAGCCAGGCGGCTTTCCGCATATTGTTGGACTACAGGAAAGGCAAATTTGGATGGGTGGCGCTGGAGAGACCTCCAACATGAACAATGGGGATATCAGAGATCCTTAGATAAAAGACATGTGCTTGTTCATATCACAATACAATTTAGTGTCGTTCGTGGCACCATTCTAGGACAGTTTTCCCTGGACCTGCGCCTATACGAGGAATTAATTCAGAATAGCTGTCCATCTAATGATTCAAAGACACGATACTTTAGAAATGCTCCTGCTGTTATTAGACAGTCCAGAGCAAACGAGCTGATTTGTATGATAGGTTGACTGAGCTCAACTATGTGTCTATGTAATGGAATTAGGTTTGAGGAATGAAATAATGTCGCAATGTTTCCTAATTTGGTTGCTCCTATACTTCTGGATGATCTATTAGATTGGGGAACTGGGTAAATTGACACTACGGTTTCCCTGCTTTTAAGTTTTCTGAAAAAAAAAATGATACTACGGTTCATACAAACTATTCCGACCTAGTGGCCATGAAAACATAGAACACCTAGATCCTTTTTGCCCTCCCTTAGTCCCTTTTCTTTATCAAAACTTGCACTTTCCATTTCTTGTACAGGTAGAAACGACAGGTAATTTTTACAACATTTTTTCTCCTATTCTATTCGGTACAGGACATACGATACCAGCTTCTCATACTGTTAGCTTCTCACCACAGAGTCTAACGGGCGGCCTTGCTGCTGATACACGACAACTGTTTATACCGCGGCTGGGGTTTCAAGACTGCGTGCGGATGACCACATAAATTTCAGGTTTCCGTTCCAGTTAGCTTCAATGCTCATTGTATTTTTAGGTTGTCAAGCCTGTCAATTAGATCTAAAGCTTTGGTCCTGTCAATCTCGAAGTCAATAACTGGAAGCATGGAAGGCCTCCTAACTGGGAGCAAGCCTTTCCTGTTGCCACTGGCTGGAGAGTGGCTGTTGCTCTTGCTCAACCTACTCTGTTTGCTGTGACTTGACTTTGTGTCAAACTCTTGACTTTTGCTTATTCCTGGGACAAATTTCCTGTACTTAACATCCCTTAGCATATCCTGATCCTCTTGGGTGAGAATCGGTGGTGAATTGTTTGTTTTGCCTGGCAACAGTTTGATTGCAGCACCCTTTTGTGTTGGTGAGCTGACTGGAGATTTGATGGGAGACCTTACACCTCCACTAGCGTTTCTTGATTTACTGATAAGATGATGAAGCCACACAACCAGCTCCAGGATAAGTGCTTCAGTCTTCTCCTTGTCAGCATGATACAGTGTCTCGATTCGGGACATGTCCATCTGCCCTGATAGCTTGCAGTTTAATTCAGATCTGCATTAGAAAAGAGATTGTCAGTAGTTTCATCGTTTTCCATTTACATCACTGAGAAACTTCAGTTTCATCAATTTCTGTGTAGAATGATTGTACAGATGCTAACACTGTATTTGCCCACTCTCCAACCCAACCGAAGCCGTGGTGTGCCCTGGTATGAACAAGTAATAACATTTGAAGTACAATATGAATAATCATTGTGGCTGTAAATCATCAGATCATAGGTGATTAGGTGAGATTAATTACTTATTTGTGTAACTAGCAAAAGGGACAAGCCATCGCAAAATCTTCTCCATTTCTGCTTTGATCCGAGAAGCTGTAAGCTGCATTCATTTAGCAGAATTATGTTCAGGTGCACAGCATAGCATATAGATTCTTATTGTGCATTCATAATAATAGCAATTAGCAAATTTGAGACTCCAGCCTGGCATACCTCTTCCTTGACTTCAAAAGATTGTAGCTTAGAATGGAGAGCAGATTTGACGGTAGGTGGTAAACTATGATATAACGTATCCCTTGCGTTTGGAGGCATTGCACATGATCGAGAGACCTACCAATCGATCAATCCTTATTAATATATTGTAAAGAAACTGAAGTCAAAGCATTCATCACATGAAGACAAAGCTGCCACCAAAGGATGTGATGCCAATTTATAGGATAAACCACAATTGGTTACAGTCCTTGTAATAGTGCTCATTTTCTGACAGTCTTCAAACAAGCAATGGGATTTGATTGAAGACTTATTCCAATAAATATGGTTGATGTAGAAGGTTCACCAAATTATCTTCTAATATATTGTCAAAAAAAAGTTATCTTCTAATAACAATATAGTTCAATAAGATATCTGGAAGAGTATGTGAACTTACAATATTGTCAATATGATTGATGATATTAGCGTAATGCAATGCGAGGCCTGCTGGTCCCAATCTATTATGGTGTTTGGCAGTTTCTTGTGGCTCTTCACTGTCTGCAGTAAGATAGAAGCAAGAAACTTTAGAGCAATGCCACAGATCATGGAGTCAAGAATCATTGTTGCTTCAGTAACATTACCAAGGAAAAAATGGGGAAAGAAAAGAGTTTTCTTAGCATGTAGGCAAGAAAGACATCTTTTACCCAAAAAGGGAAAAAAATCGTTGGACAAGTCACAGCAATGGCTAGCAATGAAGTTAGGAAATAGATGCACTGTGCAGTTTATATGGGTCAAACACTACATTTCTAATAACAGGAGGAAACCATGCAAGTTCTGTACAAATATATGATAGTGGCGCCCTCCTTATCTGGAGCGTACATCTTAATTAATATAAATGGAAAGCAAACAGAGCTAACGGAGCCGTCTTTCTCTTCCTCACTGCTCACACCGCCGCCCGTCTTCCTCACCGCCAATAAGCACGCCAGCCATGGCCCTGCTCCTCTCCATGACCTCCTCTGCTCTTCCCTGTCTCCTAGCCTCCAGCTGCTGCATCACGAGGAGGAGGGGCGGATCCAACAGCTGCCTCCGCTCCCCACGACCTCCTCTGCTCCTCCCCATCTCCTCCTGGCTCCAGCTATTGCATCACTAAGAGGAGCGGCTGCCTCTGCCCTCCCCATCTCCTCTGGATCCAGCCGCTGCATCAAGAAGAGGGGCAGCTGCAGCATCACGAAGAGGGGCGCTAGGGTCGTGCTCATGGGGAGGCACACGCACGCTTACAGGGGGTTGTGCTCATAGGGAGGCGCGGACCGGAGCAGAGAAACACGAGACGAGGAGGGAGGTGGAGGAAGAAACACCGTCACAGGCTTCTGTCAAAAGCGAATCTCAGTGTGCCTGGCAACGGCTCCAGATAAGGAGGGCGCCATATATTTATCGTATATGATAGTGGTATGGGTGCACATTTTCACTCTCCCAGAATTGCAACTAAGTTTAAACCAACATTTTGCTAACAGGAGACTAAACATTGTAGGTGCATCAGGTAACCTGCGTTAGTTCGAGTGTTTTTAGATCAGTATTTTGCAAAACAAGACAAACAATAAACAAATATTAACTACCTCAAGTATTCATAATATCTTAAAGCCAATATGAAGTATAATATAAAGGCAAAGGAGTCATCCATTTATGATTTTTGGATTGATCAACTGATTGCAGGAACAATAGACTTAATCAAATACATCAGAATGTATTCTCAATTCTCATAGCATATATGGGGTTACCAGGGTGGGTCTGTCTGATATGATGTCATGTGGGGCCGACAATACAGCCGCCGGCCTCGAACACGAGGTGCAGCCGGGGCAGTCCCCAAGGGGACGCATGGCCTGGAAGAACCCAAGGAGGTTTAGGTGGCTGGAGGGGCTGCAGTCTCTAAGACAATTAAGTAGAAGTTGAAGAGATTAAGGAATTAATTAGCCAGCTAGCAGTTAATGGCTGGCGCAAGTAGCAATGGAGCAGAGCTCCTATATGTACCCCTGTACTCGTTGAAGGAAGTAAGAAAGAAGTTATTCCCTAATCTTCCCCTTTCTCTGCTATTCTTAATCTCACCTCCTGCTGGGGTAGTCAGGCAAAAACCCTGGCACCTCCATTACTTGGTTCGAGTTATGAGCTGAGAAGTCGGGGGCCTCCAACTCTAGGAGCCCAGGTCCTTGACAACTTGGTATCAGCTAGCCGGCGATCTTCTTCCACCTCCGCCCCGCACTCCAACCCTGCAGCCACCTCGCCATCAACCCCTGCTTCACCCACCGCCTCAGCAGCCTCCACATCCTTGCCAATGGCTGAGCCGTCCACCGCCGACCTGGCCAAGATGATCCAGGCCCTCACCACCACCATGAACGCCTCCATCAGCGACCTTCAACAGCAGGTCGCCGCTCTTCAGCAGGCGCAGCCACAGGCGTTCTCCGGCTTAGGATCGCGCGGCTCGGGCCACGGTGACCACCACGAGGACCGTCCACTTCGGTTCCAGAAGCTGGACTTTCCCAAGTTCGACGAGAAATCTGATCCGCTGGCCTTCCTTAACCGATGTGAGTCGTATTTTCATCAACAACGTATTGCAGCTGAGGAGCAAGTTTGGATGGCGTCATACAACCTGGAAGACGGCGCCCAGATGTGGTTCCTCCAAGTGTAGCAGGACGAGGGTACGTCGTCTTGGCACCGCTTCTCCGAGCTCCTCAACCTTTGCTTTGGGCCGCCGATCCGCTCCAATCCCCTTGGTGAGCTGATGGCGTGCAAGCGGACGAGCTCGGTAGCAGAGTACCAGAACTGCTTCGAGGCGTTGCTTCCTCGCGTCGGCACGCTCACGGAGGCACAACGCGTACAAGCGTTTACGGCAGGACTGCAGCCGCCGCTCAGCCTCGACGTGGAAGTCCACAATCCGCAGTCCCTCGTCATTGCCATGAGCCTCGCGCGCAAGCTGGAGCTGCGCGAGCAGTACTACCTGCGCCACGGCAGGCCACGCGCGGCCTCTTGACGGGGCCACCACCACAGCTGGCCCTGCCAGCCCCCCCATCCCGTGCAGCCGCCCCTTCCCTCACCGTCGAGGGCCGCCAAGTGAAGCGGATGTCCCAATCAGAGATGGAGGAGCGGCGCCGATTGGGCCTCTGTTTCAACTGCAACGAGAAATTTGGCAGGGGTCACAACCGCGTCTGCAAGCACATCTTCCTCCTCGATCTGGCCGAGGTCGATGACGACGACGACCCTGAGCAGACCGACGCTGCGGTTGACAACCCGATCATCTCACTTCTGGCCGTGGCAGGCGTCCGCTCCAGCAAGACCATGCAAGTCCGCATCCAGCTGGGCGGGACATCCTTACTGGCCCTGCTGGACTCGGGCTCCACCCACAACTTCGTGTCCGAGGAAGCAGCGGCACGCACCTCCCTCAAGCTTCAACCCCGCGACAACATGAAGGTCACGGTGGCAAATGGAGAACGGGTGCCGTGCCCCGGCGTCTACCGTGCCGTTCCCTTCTCCATCGCCGGCGAACCGTTCTCCACCGACTTCTTCGCACTACCGCTAGCTGGTTATGACGTCGTCCTCGGCACCGAGTGGCTGGCCTCCCTTGGTCCGATCCTCTGGGATTTCGGCGCACTCACCATGTCCTTCTGGCACCGAGATCACAGGGTGTGCTGGACAGGCATCGCCGGGGGCACCGGCCCTTCTCTACGAGTGTGCAGCGTGGCTGATCTCTTACTAGCCCTGTTGGACGAGTTTGCCGCGGTCTTCACTGAGCCGACCGACATGCCTCCACCTCGATCCCGGGATCACTGCATCAACCTTATCCCGGGGTCCTCGCCGGTGGCAGTCCGGCCCTACCGTTACCCCGCTTCACACAAAGACGAGCTGGAGCGCCAATGCACCACCATGCTGGAACAGGGGCTTATCCAGCGCAGCACATCGGCGTTCTCCTCCCCGGTCTTGCTGGTCAAGAAGGCCGATGGGACGTGGTGTTTCTGCGTCGACTACCGGGCCCTCAACGCTATTACAGTCAAGGATGCCTACCCCATTCCAGTGGTCGACGAGCTCTTGGATGAGTTGAATGGCGCCCGGTTCTTCACCAAGTTAGACCTCCGCTCCGGCTATCATCAGGTTCGCATGAACCCAGCCGACGTGGAGAAGACGGCGTTCAGAACCCACGATGGGCTCTATGAGTTCCTCGTCATGCCGTTCGAGCTGTGCAACGCCCTAGCAACATTCCAAGCATTGATGAACGACGGACGTTCTCCGCCCCTTCCTGCGCTGCTTCGTCCTCGTCTTCTTCGACGACATACTAATCTACAACGCCTCCCTGGCTGAACACCTTCGCCATGTGCGCGCTATCCTCATCGTGTTGCATCAACACCGGTTGTTCGTCAAAAGATCCAAGTGTGCCTTGGGTGTTGACTCCATCGCGTATCTGGGGCACATCATTTCAGCACAGGGGGTGGCCATGGATCCTGATAAAGTCCAGGCCGTCGCTGATTGGCCGCAGCCCTGATCGGCGCGCGCGGTCCGGGGTTTCCTTGGGCTTGCGGGGTATTACCGCAAGTTCGTCAAGGATTTTGGTGCCATAGCAGCACCCCTGACGGCCCTACTGAAGGAGGAGTTGACCTGGAATGAGGCGGCCGCAGCCTTCGTCGCCCTCAAGACGGCCATCACCACAGCACCGGTACTGGCCCTGCCCGACTTCGAGCAACCGTTCATCGTGGAGTGCGACGCTTCGACACATGGCTTTGGGGCCGTTCTCCTTCAAGATCAGCACCCCATCGCCTTCTTTAGCCACCCTGCTGCCCCTCGACATCAATCTTTGGCGGCATGAGCGGGAGCTGATTGGATTGGTGTTGGCCATCCGCCACTGGAGATCGTACCTTTGGGGACGCCGCTTCCTAGTACGTACTGACCATTTCAGCCTCAAATTTCTTTTGGATCAGCGGCTGGCCACCATTCCCCAGCACCATTGAGTGGGCAAATTGCCGGGCTTCGACTTCTCCGTGGAATACAAGGCGGGCAGCACCAATACGGTAGCCGACGCCCTGTCCCGCCGTGACACGGAGGAGGCAGCGATCTTGGCGCTCTCGGGACCGCGCTTTGACTTCATCGAGCGCCTGCGACAAGCTAATATTCAGGACCCCACGTTGGTCGCCATCAAGGAGGAGATCAGTTCCTCCCAGCGCGCGGCTCCATGGTCCCTCGTCGACGGGTTGGTCGCGTTCCAGGGGCGTCTCTACATCCCGTCTGGCGCCCCCCTCCTCCAGGAACTCCTCGCTGCCATTCACGATGACGGACACAAAGGAGTCCAACACACACTCCAGCGCCTCCGCCGCAACTTCCACTCGCCGAACCTGCGTGCCGTGGTCCAGGACTATGTGCGCGCGTGCGCCACCTGTCAACCCTACAAGTCCGAGCACCTGCACCCAGCAGGCCTTCTTCCCCTGCCAGTGCCAACAACAGTTTGGGCAGACATCGGGATGGATTTCAACGAAGCTTTGCCGCGCGTGGGAGGCAAATCTGTCATCCTCACCATTGTTGATCAGTTCAGCAAATACTGCCACTTTATTCCGCTGGCCCATCCTTACTCTGTAGAGTCCGTGGCGCAGGCTTTCTTCTCCGACATCGTGCGCCTGCACGGTATTCCGCAGTCCATTGTCTCGGACAGGGACCCCGTGTTCACCTCCATCTTCTGGAAAGAGCTGTTGCGCCTTGCCGGAGTCAAGCTACACATGACGACGGCATTCCACCCGCGGTCTGATGGCCAGACAGAGGTAGCCAACAAGGTGATCATCATGTATTTGCGCTGCCTGATTGGCGATCGCCCCCGTCAGTGGCTGCGCTGGCTGCCATGGACGGAATACATCTACAACACCGCTTTTCAGTCCGCGCTCAAGACCACGCCATTTCAGCTCGTCTACAGCCGTGAGCCACCCTCCATCCGCTCCTATGAGCCTGTCGAAACCAGGGTGGCTGCGGTGGCCAAGACCATGGCTGAACGCGATGAAATGTTGGCTGATGCCTAGGCCCGGCTGGAGCAAGCTCAGGACGTCTACAAGCGGTTCTACGACAAGCATCACCGCGACGTTCACTACAGCATGGGTGATTGGGTCTGGCTTCGTCTTTGCCATCGCGCCCCGGCCTCCCTCCACGACGTCACCAAAGGGAAGCTGCGACCCTGGTACTATGGGCCGTACCGCATCTCTGCCATCATCAACGACGTCGCCTACCGCCTCGAGCTCCCTCCCCACGCCCGGCTGCACGATGTCTTCCACGTCGGGCTCCTGAAGAAGTTCGTGGGTACTCCCCCGGCCACCCCCCCCCCCCGGCTCTACCTCCTATGCATCATGGCGCCACACAGCCGGTTCCAGAACGCGCCTCACGATCCAGGCTGGCCCGAGGCGTCCGCCAAGTCCTGATCCATTGGCAAGGCGAGCCCTCGACCTCCGCTACCTAGGAGGACATTGACAGCTTCACCGAGCGTTACCCAAGCTTCCAGCTTGAGGACGAGCTGCTAATCGAGGGGGGGGAGAGATGTCATCGAGGTGCAGCCGGGGCAGTCCCCAAGGGGACGCATGGCCTGGAAGAACCCAAGGAGGTTTAGGCAGTTGGAGGGGCTGCTGTCTCTAAAACAATTAAGTAGAAGTTGAAGAGATTAAGGAATTAATTAGCCAGCTAGCAGTTAATGGCTGGCGCAAGTAGCAATGGAGCAGAGCTCCTATATGTACCCCTGTACTCGTTGAAGGAAGTAAGAAAGAAGCTATTCCCTAATCTTCCCCTTTCTCTGCTATTCTTAATCTCACCTCCTGCTGGGGTAGTCAGGCAAAAACCCTGGCACCTCCATTACCTGGTTCGAGTTATGAGCTGAGAAGTCAGGGCCTCCAACTCTAGGAGCCCAGGTCCTTGACATATGATAAAGTAAACATAAGAAATATCATTAAGACAAAGAAAATGTGTTTATTGTTTCCACAAAGCACCACAATCAAGAAACACTAGTACTCAACAGCAGTTCAGACTGTGCAACAACAATAAGTAGGATCCATAGGTAAGGATTATACCAGTACGACCGAAGGTGTTGTACATCTCCAAATGTAAGAAGTGGACAATATCTACAAGCTTTATCATCACCTGAGAAAAAAGGTAATATTTAGACCTTGAAATAAGATGGTAGGAAAGGATGTTTGCAGTTTGAGCAGGGTCCTAAAATGTTTTAGTAGTAACCAATATCCTAAAAATGTCTTCCCTTGCCAGCATTTGGTAATATAACAGTTTTGTGCAAAGGCACCTCATACCAACCTCTTCCAAATTCTTGCACCAAAGTGATTTCTTTTTCAAACTCTTAACGTGATTACTCTGAACCTTCACTTCCTGCTTCAGTATATCCAGACTGTCTCCTGCAAAGGAATCACAGGTTGTCTCTAATCCATTAGAAGTTCAAACTAACTCTATTCACAGAATGGGATGAGATGTAGAAGTAAATGACAATGTATCGTTCAGAAAAGTGAAGACACTTTTATATCCTACTGCTTAAATGCCCGTGGAAATTGAGCAGAATCTGAAACAAGTTGTTTATACTGCAGCCATAATATTTATTTACTTCCGCATTCGAAGTTGATGAAACTGACCTCTTGAACTCAAGCTATCCTGTTCTCTCTGTTTAAGACGGTAATCATGTTCAAATCTATCCAAAGCATGCAATTCATGATATAATTCCTGAGTGCAAAAAAGTAGGAAGAGAAAATAAATAAGTAATGTGATATTAATAACCAGAATAAGAAGGCCAAATTGGCAGATGATAAAAACACACACAAATTCATCAATGGTGCTAGGGAAGTAGGGATTCCTTATTCAAAATAATACAATTATACTGCTCCTAGCCACTTCGGAAAAAAAATATAGGTAGACAGCATTTGGCATCACTTTTGACTACTAATTTCTGTGTAATACATTGTTGCAAAACAGAAAGTTGTACATTATGAAAGTTTCAAGAATAATATAGTGGTAAAAACTTCATCTGGCAAAATTAGAAACATCTTCGCCTACTGATGATCACAACTTAACTGTGTCACTCCACTTTACAGGTTGACAAACATTTTGAAACAACAGGAATACAAAGCATAACTGGCATGGACATACTGCAACTGGCAGTAAATATCACGCTGGCTACAAACTTTAGAGGAACCAAAAAAAATTCGGTCAGATGGCACCAAAATGAAATGTTGACAACAGCAGCCCAAAAAGACCACAGTATTTTATTGACTGTCAGCCAAGATAGAGTCTTTAAAATTATTTATTGGTTCAAGCTGAAATACAGAAATAGCCAAAATGGCACTGTATATTATAAGTCACTGGAAATAACATGAACAAAATCCTTTTATTCTCAAGCAAGTTCGGATAGGCTAGCAAATAAACCATTGAAGCCAAACAAATCAGGGCATCCTTACAACTGTATTTTGAACCGAAGTGACCAGCTTCTGCATCACTGATTCTGCTTCTCCTTTCAGATGACTTTGTGGTGTTCGTTCGGATGCCAGCCTAATGGAATCCAAACAGAAATAAAAGTTAGTAACCTAAAGTAAACACATTGACAAGTTCAGGTACTGAGAAAAAACTGTACTTCTCAAAGTAGCGGTCCAAATTATGCCACTGAGGATCCTTGCAACGGTTTCCAAAGCGAACAACCTCTTTTGTGAATACTTCTAACTCTTCCCTGTTGGAATTAACCAATTAAGGTATTGATTTCGAGATAAAAATAAAAGGCACACTACAATTTTCAATACATATCTAGCAGGGTAACACACACAACAAGCATGGATAAATTAGGTTACATGATATGAAGTGAACACCAAGCACAAACCTTTTGTCAGCAGCTGCCATCTTGAGCAGTTCATCAAAATCTTTCGATATAAGGTGTTGAACACCTTCTGAATGAAGCACCACCTCCTTCAGATGCTTTATGCTAGGCTCCGATAGAGAACGCATCAGATTTGAGCCTTTAACTATAGTATTTGCCACCTCAAAAGCCAGCATGGCTATTTTGTTTCCCTTTGCTGCAGAACTTGACACAAAACCACTGCTAGAATTTAAACCTGTCATGCTACTGCCGAGTGTGTCTAGAACCTCCACTGCCTTTTCAAGCCCAACAGTTCTAGCTCTACCTAAAATTGAGCTCACTTCTGAAACCTGTTTCAATACAGGAAAGGAACCAATATGAATGATAGAGATGCCTAACTAACAATCTCCGACATAAACACAGCACTAACCTAGACTTTGAGGTATACTATAAAAAATGATAATTGAAGCACATGTAGCTGCCAAAATGCAATAGCATAGACAATTGCGCTTGTGCATGATAGACCATTTAATTTTTAACTATAAGATGCCTTAGAGAACATTAACAACTCAATTTCTTTTGCCAGGATGCTAATAAGCATAAATACAGATATAAGAACTTTATTGATAAGACATACAGAATGGCATGGTTTCCTGCTACAAGAAAATTTCTTGAACTATTCCTAGTCAAATGGTAAAGAAGACTATAGATACTGAACAAACAGTGAGTGTTGTCCCCAATATACAATAGTATCATGATTAGAATTATTTAGTTTTTATGTACCGTAGGGACACTGTATATTGCGGCAATCTAACAAATGACTAAGAATCACTTGGAACAACTGCGCCTTAACAAAACATGCTATATTGCGGTCTAATTAAACATAGATCAAACAAGAGGCACAAGAATTCCTCAAACCTTGGCAGCGCCGGCTTTTGCCTTGCCCAGACCAGCCCTCTGCGACAGCGACCTGGTCAGCTGCGGCGAGGTCCTGGACCCCGTTTCGCCGCCGGCGTTAGCCCCGGCATGAAAAGCAACCCCAGGGACGACGCTCTCCAGGAACGAGAAAGACTGCTGCTGCTGCTGCTCGTCCAGCCGCTTTGCCTGCGCAGCTGCCTCTCCGGACACCGGCGGCTTCTCCAACTCCAACGACGCCCCGGGCGCATGATCGGCGACCTGGTTCCGGCCAAGCGCGGTGTCGCTCGGTAACTTATCTACAGCTGAGACCTTCGAGCAGAGACCCCCCATCCCCTTTCCCAAGACGAATACCCTGATCCCCACCTCGTCCTAATCCAATTTCTTGCCGCCGTCGCAGCCAGTGACGGAGTCCATCCAAGAATGCTTGGGCCTTATTCGCAAGAAATAGAAGAAGGAATCGATCAAGTCCGGGTGGATCTGCGAACCTGCTTTAATATATGGGGGTAGGGGAGGAGGGCAACGACTGCGAGAGAAGAATTCGGGGTGGCGTGCTCCAGTAGAAGCTGACTAGAGATGTGTTCGGCGGCGACAGCGGCGGTCAGGGGAAGAGGGGATTTCCTTTATTTTTCTTTTTCTTTTTTTATGCTGATGGCGGGAGGTGGGAGGAGGCTGCGACGGCGCCCCGAAGGCCGGTGAAATGAATTCGTGCTGAGAAAGTGAGAAGGAAGTTGAGTAGAGGAAGAACAAGCGCAGGTCGAGGGGAAGTCAATAATAAATGGTACAGTAGCAGAGAAGTGGTTTGTTATACCATTGAACACAGAACATGTCTGAAATGATTTCTTCCTATATTACCCCCTCATTATAAATATAAGATATTTTGATTTATCTATATATATATATATATAACGTTTAGATACATAGTAAAAACAATATATTTAGAAAAAACCAAAAAAATTATAATTTAGAACAGAGAGATTATTTGTTTAATGCCTGTAAATCTTCGAAACTTTGTCGTGTGGCGCTAATATAATATCTAGAAATCATTAAGACTCTGTAGCCGTGACGAAATCTTTAGGATTCCATAACCGTACTATGTTTATTTAATTTCTAGAAATCTTTGGGCCGTATAAGGTTTATTTAATACTTAGAAATCATTAGAATGCTATAACCATGATGTTTATCTAATGCCGAGAAATCTTTAGGACTTCGTAACCGTATAGCGTGTATTTAATGCCTAGAAATCTTCAAGATTTACTAAAGCTAGACGCGGAACACTAACCAAGGTTTCTTCAACTTATGTCTCATCATTGACGGCTAGTATGGTTAGTGACCATGTTTGCATACACAAGTAAGCATTTCCAAATACATCGCCTCCAAATACATCGCCATTGTAGAAGGTGGTCACGATTATTAGTGCATTATGAAATTCAAATCCACTTGTCCAATATTGATGTTTTTTGGTAATTAGATATCCAAGCAGGGATTGATGTTCCCCTTTACTCATGTTAATACAATCAAGAAGGCAAATCGATAATATAGATAGAGGATACACCAAGAGCATCTATGCGACAAGTAAAATCTTGAAGCATTATAAGAAATAAGAAATAGCACCCATCTTTAAAGGAGATCTCTCACTATAATATTTTCTAACACCAAAATCTTATTATATTTTTAACTGTTTGTTAGGACTACAATGTGTCTGCTTTGTTAATTGCTAGAGCAAGTTGTGGCACACTACATGAGATTCATTTTAGCTTTTGTTGTCATCATTAATGTCGATAAAGTTTTCTGTGTTAGTTGTAATGTTTCACAACCATGTCTACACGCACATGCAAGCATTTCTAAATATATCATATTGGTTGAAGGAGATTTCATTCTTGGTGTATTAAGAAATTTCAAACTTCCTTGTCAAAAATTCGTATTGGCAGGCAATTCGACATCGAACTAGTAATTTGATGTCCTCTTTTGCACATATTGATACAATCAAGAAGTAAAAATAATGTATCTAGAAAACCAAAACGTCTTATACTTTGGAACATAGACACTATTTGTTTAATACCTATAAACCTTCAAAACTTTGTCGCATGGCGCTTATACAATATCTAGAAATCTTTAAGACTCCATAGTCGTGACGTTTAGCTAAGGCCTAGAAATCTATAGGACTCCTTAACCATATGATGTTTATTTAACGTCTAGAAATCTTTAGGACTTCATAACCATATAAGGTTTATTTAATACCTAGAAATCTTTAGAACTCTATAATTGAAAGGATCTAACAATACCTAGAGGGGGGTGAATAAGCATATCTAAAAATTTACTGCAAATGCTAAGTTCAAATCTGTCAGCCACTGTTGGAAGTCCCGATGTTTGGGTCGGAACTCCCGACGTTGTCAGAAGTTCCAACACAAACGTCAGCAGTTCCGACGCCTACATGAACTACAAAAGCAGTGCCAAATTTAACTTTGCGGATATATAATCTTACAACCTCACTTCCTAGTGGTATGGTGAAGATGTTGGGTCACTCCCTTGATGTCGTAATGCCCCCAAACCGTAGATCGAGTCCAAACCCTAAAATAGAGATTTTAGAGACAAAGAGACAAACACATACAAGTAATCTCAACAACAACAACAAGCACGCGGGACACAAGGATTTATCCTGAGGTTCGGCAACCCCACAAAGGAGCTCCTACGTCCTCGTTGTTGAGGTGACCACTAAGGTCGGAGTCTTTTCCGCCTCCTTGCCTCTCTCAAAGCGACCACAAAGGTCACTTGAGCTTTCCACTAAGAAATCGAAGGGTGATACAAACTTCCTAAGGCTCTTCCACAAGATGGAAGCTCTTGGGCAACGCCTAGCCGGCTAGGGGCAAAGCCCCAAGAGTAATAGACACAAAAACAACTGGCTTGACGAAGAAATCAAGTGCTCAAGCTTTCCAAAGTGATGCTCTCACTTAATCCACTCTCCTTTCACTCAAACCCTAAGGGAATCGAAGATTGGAGCTAAGGGGGAAGGAGAGGGGAGCATTAATTGCTTGGGAGCTGTTCAACACGAAGTGAGTCAACTATGAAATGGGTCCATAACGGTTAAAAGTGAAGAGAGGAGTATTTATACTCCAAGTGAAAATTCAACCGTTCAGATCTACGTCGAGAGTCCCGACGCAGATCCCAGGACTTCTGACATTAACAGAAAACACTGTTCACAATGGGTCAGAAGTCTGTGGGTGCAAGTTAGTGTCGGAACTCCTGGCAAACATCGGGACTTCCGACGGTCGGAACTCCTAATGTTTGTCGGGACTTCCGACGCGCACAGTTGAACAAGTCAGTTAGCACCACTGACGTCGAGACTCTCGGCTTGGGTCAAGTCAGTGTCGGAACTCTCGACAAACGTTGGGACTTTCGATGAGCGTAGACAGCCAGCCAGTCAGAAGCATAGGTGCTAGGACTCCCGGCTTAGGTCGGGACTTCCGACCGTTGGGAGTTCCGACATACGTCGGGACTTCCAACACCGCCAGACATAGAAAAAATATTCTATATGCTCGTGAAGTGCTAGAGTGTCCCAATTTTTATTTAATTATTATGCTTGAGCACTCTATCTTCCTCAGACCAAATCACTTTGCATCCCTCTTTATAGTGCGGTGGATCCTAAACTCAAAATCAAAATTAAAACCTTTGGAGATCGTTTTGAGTTCTTCCGCCCTTACAACTTCAAGAATTGAGGGATACCATTTCATCTTTATCAACTCTTTGATTCTTTCACGGGACTAATAGCTGCAACATATCTCATTTAGATCACATTAGTCCCTAATTTGGATGTCATCAATACACCAAAACCCACATAGGGGGCAAATGCACTTTTAATCTCCCCCTTTTTGGTAATTGATGACAACCAACTTAGGCTTTTATAAGAATGAAAGATTTTAAAACTTTTGAACCCCAAAATTTATGGAGAGCTCCCCCTTGATGTATGCATGAATTTGAATTTCAATTGGAATCATGTATACATGATTTACATACACCAAGACAAAAGCTCTCCCTAAATTTTGCAATTCGTGGGGTGCAACAAGTGTGTGAACAAATAAGTATCGGTGAAAAGAGATGCAATATGACATGTTATTTCACACAACAAGTAAAAAGAAGTATGATGGCCAAGATTTCAAAGTAGAAACTTGAAGGAACACATGGCCATACAAAAAGCATTCATCATGACAAGTAGAGATAAGCACAAGCAAATAAGATAGATTAAAACATTACTTATCCTACAATCATCCATCACACACATATAAATAGATAGTTGTCCATCACACGATTGCCACCACACGACATAGTTCATACATGCTAAAGGTTTTAAAGTTCTGAAACCATAAGACCAACTAACTTATTACAAGATAAATCAAAGCCTAACACTCCCCCTTTGTCAACAAGTGCCAAAAGGGGTAGGCCGCGTGAATAAGCAGCTACTCATCGTCGGAGTCATCGTCCTCATCTTAGTCATCGTCGTCACCACCGTCGTCGTCTTCATCATCATCCTCTCCTATGTATTCCTCATTGTCCTCAGTCGCCTTCCCTTTGCCATGCGAGCGAGAAGTCGCATCATCTTCGTACGCCGCACAAGCCTCATCATACAAAGCCAACGGATCACGAGGAGGCACAAACGGTGGCGGAAAGAGAAGATACAATGCCTGCTTGCTATTCCAACCGATATATCCTCTCTTGTATATCGTGCTCACGTTGAGCACTAGCACAACACTGTCCAAACATGTATGTCACTAGGAACTTGAACTTGTTGGGCTTCTTTCTAGAGGAGGACGAGGAGAGGGGCTCGGCACTAGAAGAGCGAGCAGTAGCAGTGGAAGCACCATGGCGAGAGCGAGAACCCGAGACACCTTTCCCTCTCGTTGTGGCTGCCTCAGCTTTTTCCTTTAATTCTCTTGCAGCAAGGATGGAGGTTTTGTTGGATATCTTGAGGAGCTTTTGCTGAGTGTCATAGGGAAAACGGATGCCAGATACTTGCTCAATGACATGCATAATGTATGGTGCATAGGGAAGATGCTTTACCGGATCCTCAATAGCATCATGTATCTTGTTCCAAATATAGCGGCTGATGGAAAACTTCTGAAATTCATCGCCAAAGCGCTGAAGCACCTTCGAATACAAGATCTGTCGCAAGATGTTGTTTAGAACATAATAGTAGGGCTTCAGAAACACTATCTGTCCATCAGCCTTGTGTCCATCAAGATACATGTGCTGGTACTCCTCCATATCGAGATCCTCATACTCAGTCAACTCAGTAGCAATGCGGTCACTGTGACTCAAACCAAGAAGGCGGGAGAAAGTGATGAAGTCCACTTTATAATATTTGCCTTCAGTTGTCCAATGAATAATGTCAACAACACCGGTGCGGTCTCTCTCATGATGATAAGAAGCATAAAATTGACAAATTAGCTCGTTGTTCTAATGCTTCCTAAACTCTAACAGGTAAGACAGCCCCATTGAGTTGATATCCCGAACCATCTGCTCCAACTCGGGTTCTTTGTACTTGCCAAGAGAGTATGCATCAATACACAAGTCATAATGGAAGGGATGCCAGAAACAATACACAAGTCGTAGGTCCTTATCATCCTCAGCATAAAGGTTCCTGTTCTGATTGTACCTGATATCCTTAACCTGGTGACGATAATCCACTGGAAGAGGAGGAGTCCAACCACCAGCAGGATTGGGAGCCATGGTGGGCTCCCGCATGATCGGCGACACACCGGTGAATGGAACAAGCTAAGACACACCTGCTGGACCACGAGTCAGTGTGCGAATCGGTGGAGTAGCAATGGTGCGTCCGGCACGATCAAGAGCTTCCTCTGCTTCATCTACGATCGGCATATCCCCAACAAAGGCCGGAGCAGGAGGCAGAACGGCAGCCGATGACCCCTGGTCACCACGGCCATGGGAACCACCAGCACCACCACACGAGTAAGACGCCTTAGTGTGGCTAGGTGGCTTGGGAACAGCGACACGATCTTGAGTCTTCTTGGAACGCTTTTCCCGATGGCGCGAGGGACTGCTACCACCTTCCATGACTGCGAAGAACACCAAGTGGAACTGAGAAACAATACAAGGAAATGCGAACGAGCATCGAGAAGTGAAGAAATAGGAATGGAGTGGTCACTCTAGGGTTGGGGGTCCCGACCAAGGTCGAGACTTCTGATAGCCAGAAGTCCCGGCCCAACATCGGGAGTTCCGACGGTCATAACCTCCGACGGCCTCTAGGACCTCCAACACCCAAATTGACCATCCCATTCATGGGGCTTCAAATCACGACACACATCCAAACAAGGGAGATAGAGGAGTAGAGAGAAAGAAAGAATAGAGGCAAAACAAAAGGTACATTGGATTTAGGGTTAGAACACCATGGTAGTACCTTGAAACGAGAATGGAAGAGATGAAGAGAAGCGAATTGCAGTCGACGACGAACAAATCCACGGGCACAATCTCCACCACCAATTGGTTCTCCACCACACCAATCACAAGGTCACCATGATCCAAAGAAAACGAGGGCACGGGTGGTGGAAGGGAGGAAGGGCGGTCGGCACTACCGGCAAGGCCTCCGGTGGCGCAAGAAAGGAGAATGGAGGTCGGAGCACGAGGTAGGGCGGCGGTGGGGGGGAGGGCGCGAGGAGGAGCCAAGGCAGCATCGGGAGGGAAAAAAGGACCTGGCCGGTTATAAATGAGCCGAGCAACGGGCATGGCATAGTCAGATCTACGTCGGAACTCCCGGCGTACGCCGGGACTTCCGGCGGTCGGGACTTCCGACGAATGTCGGGACTTCCGACGCAGGGAAACAGAAAAACACCTTAACCTACACTCGCTCTACCATGTGGGGCAAAAATATGATGGACACTAATATTTTCATAGGTGACTAGATTTCATTCATCCAATACAAAACAATAGTCACTCATGAAAATTACAAAATAGATTTTGAAAGTGGCACACAATATTTTCACAATTCTTTTCTCCTAACTAGATCAAACAAAATATGTGTGCAAGGGATCAAGCCACGTTATGAGAATCAATGATATTTAGTTCACTCCTCAAAGCACAAAATCTTGACTCATCTAGGGGCTTTGTGAAGATATCGGCTAATTGTTTTTCGGTGCTCACATGATGAATGGCGATATCTCCTTTGATTTCGTGGTCTCTCAAGAAATAATGCCGGATGTCTATGTGCTTTGTTCGAGAGTGGTTTATGGGGTTGTTTGCCAACTTAATGGCACTCTTGTTGTCACACAAAAGTGGAATCTTGGTTAACTCACATCCAAAGTCCTTTAGTGTTTGCTTCATCCAAAGTAGTTGGGCACAACAAGCGCTGGCCGCCACATACTCGGCTTCGGCGGTGGACAAAGCAATGGAATTTTGCTTCTTAGAGCTCCAAGACACCATGGTATGACCAATAAATTAGCAAGTTCCGGTAGTACTCTTTCGAGTTACTTTGCAACTGGCATAATCCGAATTGGAATAGCCAAGTAACTCAAAAGTGGAGCCCTTAGGATACCACAAGCCAAGATTAGGAGTGTGCACTAAATACCAAAAAATTCTCTTAACAGCCGTCAAATGGCATTCTTTCGGATTAGCTTGAAATCTTGCACACATGCACACACTAAGCATAATATCGGGCCTAGATGCACAAAGGTAAAGGAGTGATCCTATCATGGAGCGATATACCTTTTGATCGATGTCCTTTCCTCCTTGATCAAGATCAAGATGCCCATTGGTTGGCATGGGTGTCTTGATGGGCTTGGCCTTGTCCAAGTTAAACTTGTTCAACATGTCGTTGGTGTACTTGGTTTGACTTATAAACGTACCATCCTTGAGTTGCTTGATTTGAAATCCAAGGAAAAACTTCAACTCTCCCATCATGGACATCTCGAATCTATTTGTCATTATCCTACTAAATTCCTCATAAAAAGTCACATTAGTACTACCAAATATTATGTCATCGACATATATTTGGCAAACAAAGATTTCATTATTGACTTTGCGAGTAAACAAAGTAGCATCGGCCTTTCCTATCTCAAAACCTTGTTTGAGTAGGAAATCCTTTAAACAATCATACCAAGCTCTAGGGGCTTGTTTGAGCCCATAGAGCGCCTTGTCGAGCTTGTAGATGTGGTTTGGATACTTGGGGTCTTCAAAGCCTAGTGGTTGCTCTATATACACCAACTCAGATAGGGGGCCATTGAGAAATGCACTCTTCATGTCCATTTGATATAACTTGAAATCATGATGGGCGGCATAGGCAAGTAGAATGCGAATTGATTCTAACCTAGCCACCGGTGCATAGGTCTCTCCAAAATCCAAGCCTTCAATTTGAGTGAATCCTTGAGCCACCAACCTTGCCTTGTTCCTTGTTACCACGCCATGCTCATCTTTCTTGTTGTGGAAAACCCACTTGGTTCCAATCACATTTTGCTTGGGTCTTTCCACCAAGGACCAGACTTCATTCCAAGTGAAGTTATTCAACTCCTCTTGCATGGCTATCATCCAATCCGGATCATCAAGTGCCTCTTCCACCCTACGAGGTTCCAAAGGAGAAACAAACGAGTAATATTCACAAAAACTTGCTAAACGGGAATATGTAGTTACCCCTCGTCAAATGCTCCCCAATATGTTATCAACGGGATGATCCTATTGAATGGATTGATGCACTCTAGGATGTGGCACTTGAGTTGATCTTTGGATAGGGCCATCATCATCATCATCACGGTCATGATTGATTAGAAGATCACAATCATGAGCTTGTGGAGAGTTGACTTCACTCCTTTCTTCATTGTTGAGTTGTGGTTGAGCTCGCTCATTGTTGACACTATCTTCATGAGAACGACCTTGTGCTTCTTTTGATCTCCCATCTTGACTATCTCTTGTTGCAGAAGCTTCACCATGTTCATTTGATAAAACATGATGAATGGTTGGATCAAGATCATCATGCACAACATGGTCTTCATCTTCGTCTTCAATGGGCTTTACTTCACCAATAGCAAGCTTCTTGATTACTTCATGTGGGGCTTCCTCATTACCTACATTCTCAACATTGACTTGCTCTTTTTGAGAGCCGTCGGTTTCATCAAAAGTCACGTCTACCGCGATTTCAATCAAACCGGTGGTTTTATTGAAAACACGATATCCATGTTCGTTAGTACCATAACCAAGCATGAAACCTTCATCAACCTTTGGTGCAAACTTAGAACTTTTGGATTTCTTGTTAAGTATGAAACACTTAGATCCAAAAACTCTACAGTAGTGCACCTTAGGCTTTTTACCGGTTAGAAGTTCGTAGGCAGTCTTTTCTCTTTTCTTATGAAGATATAAGCGATTGATGGCATGACATGCCATGTTGACCGCTTCCGCCCAATAGTTGGTTGGAGTCTTGTACTCATCCAACATTGCTCTTGCGGCTTCTATGAGTGTTCGGTTCTTCCTCTCCACAACACCATTTTGTTGTGGAGTGTATGGAATCCAAAACTCATGCTTGATTCCTTCTTCATAAAGAAACTCTTTAATGTTGGTGTTCTTGAACTCCGTCCCATTGTCACTTCTAGCTCTCTTGATTTTGATATCAAACTCATTTTGGGCTCTTTTTGCATACTTCTTGAAGATTCCTTGGACTTCACTCTTTTCACGCAAAAAGAATACCCAAGTGAAACGAGAATAATCATCAACAATTATAAAACCATATTTGTTACCACCAATGCTTATATAAGCGACAGGTCCAAATATGTCCATGTGAAGCAACTCCAATGGCCTTTTGGTTGTTACAACATTCTTGATGGGATGTTTAGCTCCAACTTGTTTTCCCACTTGGCATGCGCTACAAATCATATCTTTCTCAAAAGAAACATTTGATAGTCCAAGGATGTGTTCGCCTTTTTGAAGTTTGGCCAAGTTCCTCATCCCAACATGGGCAAGTCGACGATGCCATAACCAACCCATGCTAGATTTTGCCATTAAACAAGTCTCGGGATTTACTCTATTTGATGTGAAATCAACTAGATAGAGTTTCCCCTTTAAATGACCCATAAATGCAATAGAGGAATCCTCCCTTCTATAGACTTTCACACCCTTATCCGTAAAGAGACAATTGTAACCCATCTCACAAAGTTGTGAAACGGACAACAAATTATATCTTAACGAATTCACAAGACATTGGAAATGGAATTATCATTTGATATTGCAATTTTACCCAAACCGAGTACTTCACCTTTTTCATTGTCACCAAACACAATATTTCCACTTTGATCATGACTTGGTTGGAATGATGTGAACATGTCCTTCTCTCCGGTCATATGATTGGTGCATCCACTATCCAACACCCAACTTGTTCCATCGGAGGAATATTCCTACAAAAACAAATTAAGCTTTTATTTTAGGTACCCAAAAAGATTTGGGTCCTAGGGGGTTAGTCACATAAAACTTGAGCACCCAAACACTCCTCATAATTTCCCTTCTCTTTTGGGTACCAACATACTTAACCACAATCTTGCCATCCTTGCCCCAACAACACATATAGTCACTAGCATAGCACCGTGGAAGTGGTGCTTGTGGCTTGATGACATCGAATTGCTTTGTCTTGATAGTCTTGGTATTTGTAGGTTGGATCTTTGGAATGTAGACCTTGTTGTTGGCCTTGCATATTAGCTCATCAAGAGCAACGCCCTTGTTGAACTTCACACAAGGCACACCATTTATCATGTTCCTTCCATTTGCTTTTCCATCATACCTATTGTAGCCAATGCCTTCCTTGATTGATGGGTGCCTTAATGACTTGTATATAGTCTTGTTGGATTGCTCTTGACACTTGCACCCATTCTTCACAATCATCTCTAACCTATGAATCTCCTTATTTTTCTTCTCTAACTCAACAAGGTTAGTTGCATATGCATTTACATCAATTTTATAGCATCTTTTACAACCATCACTAGTGGAGACATTAGAGACTTCAGTTGCCTTAGGAGAAGTTGAAGTGCTAGCCCAAAGAGTACTATAGTTTAGCTCAAGATTTTGATATTTTTCTTCCAAGCTTGTGAGGCTTTCTTGAGCTATACTATTTTTATTCTTAAGGCTAGCTATTTGATCATTAACCGAGGAACGTTCCTTAGTCAATTTCCCAATTGAGTCATTAGCTAAAGACAATTCAACGGTTAACTTCTCAACCTTCATCTTTTCCTTGGCGATAGATGCTTCAAGTGCAAGGTTTTTCTCTCTCTTGAGTAATTATATCTCCTTGTAACTCTAAGCATCTATCCCTCTTCTCTAATTTCTTCATTAGCATTTTTATTTTAGTGAATGCCTTTTTACCAAATTTTTTTATCATGGTTGCTTCAATTTCTTCTATGTTATCATCACAACTATCATACTCATCACTAGAGGAAACGGGTGTAGTATGTATCTTCTCCCCTTTTGCCATGAGACAAGTTGGGGTGTAGTAGTCGTTGTCGATGAGGTTAGAGAAGAGCCTCGGTGGTGAAGATAGGTTGGAGAAGAGCTTTGGTGGTGAAGTTGAGTCGGGGAAGATCATGGTCGGTGAAGAAGAGTGGTGGATGGCGATGTTTGCGGCTCCCTTCTTCTTCTTCTCATCATCACTTGAGTTACTATCACTTGACTCCCATTCTTCCCCAAGATGAGCTTCACCTCTCTTCTTGCCTTTGTTCTTCTTATCTTCATCCTTGTCATGCTTGTGCTTCTTTTTCTCATTAGGACAATCAGCTATGAAGTGACCGACTTGACCACATCCATAGCAAAATCTCTTTTTGAACCTTCTCTTACCATCACCATAGGTCTTACAGTTGCTTTTCTTCTTCATAAACTTTCTAATATTTCTAATCATAAATGCAACCTCCGCATCAGAATCTTCTTCTCCACTTGAGGAATTATCCTTCACTTTCTTCTTCTTTTCTTGACTTGAACCTTGACCTTCATGTTGTTGAGTTGCTTTAAGGGCGGCACTCTTGTTGAATCCCATTGCATTAGAATTTTGATTGTGAGCATTGATTGCATCTTCATCTAGACACTCATAATGCTTGAGCTTTGAAAGAACTTCTTGAGGTTATCTCATCATAACCGAGCCTTTCCATGATCACAGATGCTAGCATGTTGTTCTTGGCTCTATAGGTTCTCAACATCTTTCTAGCAACTTTGTTGTCATCCCATTCGTTGCTACCAAGAGCTCTTATGCGGTTGACCAATGCCATGAGCCTATCAAACATGGATTGTGTTGTTTCATTTTGCAAGAATACAAATCTTTCCAATTCACCATGAAGTAACTCTATGTTGTCTTTTCTCACACTTTTATCTCCTTCAAATGATACTTTCAAAGTATCCCAAATTTGCTTTGCACTTTCCATTCCATTTACTTTTCTAAACTCATCCGGAGCTAAGCTTGATACAAGCAATGCCACGGCTTGTGCATTTTGATGGAGGTTATGCACTTCTTCTGGAGTTATCTCTCTATCTTCATCGGTAGGAATCATCACACCAACATCCACAACTTCCCAAAGTCTTGCGGCTATTAGATGCATCTTCATCTTGTAAGACCAATCGGTGTATCTTGTTCCATCAAAGTGAGGTGGCTTGCCAATATTGACGGATGGAGTATGTAGTGTTGAACCTTTCATGATTTGTCCATAGTCAAAACTCATGTGTGAATATATTCCTTTTCCATGAGCATGCTCACTGGCTCCAATATCAATAGCGGCATTTTTGTTTGCTTCATTCTTGTCATTAATATCATTCTTGCCACTTATTGCATCATCAACCTTCTTGCTCAATTCTTTCTTCAACTTGCTCATCTCATCTTGCATCTTTTTCATTTCATCTTGAAAGAGCTTGACTTGAGCACTCATCAACTCTTCAGCTATTTTCTTGGCCATTTCGACAGCAATGACTTGCATCTTGTCGGTCTCCAACATTATTTCTTCTCACGTGGTGAAACACAAAGAGAAGACCTTACTCTGATACTAATTGAAAGGATCTAACAATGCCTAGAGGGGGGTGAATAGGCGTATCTAAAAAATTACTGCAAATGCTAAGTTCAAATCTGTCAGCCACTGTCGGAAGTCCCGATGTTTGGGTCAGAACTCCCGACGTTGTCAGAAGTTCCAATGCAAACGTCAGCAGTTCCGACGCCTACGTGAACTACAAAAGCAGTGCCAAATTTAACTTTGCGGAGATATAATCTTACAACCTCACTTCCTAGTGGTTTGGTGAAGATGTTGGGTCACTCCCTTGACGCCGTAATGCCTCCAAACCGTAGATCGAGTCCAAACCCTAAAATAGAGATTTTGGAGACAAAGAGACAAACACATACAAGTAATCTCAAGTAATCTCAACAACAACAACAAGTATGCGGGATACAAGGATTTATCCCGAGGTTTGGCAACCCCACAAAGGAGCTCCTACGTCCTCGTTGTTGAGGTGACCACTAAGGTTGGAGTCTTTTCCGCCTCCTTGCCTCTCTCAAAGTGACCACAAAGGTCACTTGAGCTTTCCACTAAGAAATCGAAGGGTGATACAAACTTCCCAAGGCTCTTCCATAAGATGGAAGCTCTTGGGCAACGCCTAGCCGGCTAGGGGCAAAGCCCTAAGAGTAATAGACGCAAAAACAACTGGCTTGACGAAGAAATCTAGTGCTCAAGCTTTCCAAAGTGATGCTCTCACTTAATCCACTCTTCTTTCACTCAAACCCTAAGGGAATCGAAGATTGGAGCTAAGGGGGAAGGAGAGGGGAGCTTTAGTTGCTTGGGAGTTGTTCAGCACGAAGTGAGTCAACTGTGAAATGGGTCCGTAATGATTAGAAGTGAAGAGAGGAGTATTTATACTCCAAGTGAAAATTCAACCGTTCAGATCTACGTCAGGAGTCCCGACGCAGATCCTAGGACTTCCAACATTAACAGAAAACACTGTTCACAACGGGTCAGAAGTCTACGGGTGCAAGTCAGTGTCGGAACTCCTGGCAAACGTCAGGACTTCCGACGGTCGAAACTCCCGACGTTCGTCGGGACTTTTGACGTGCACAGTTGAACAAGTCAGTCAGCACCACTGACGCCGGGACTCCCGGCTTGGGTCAAGTCAGTGTCGGAACTCCCGACAAACTTTGGGACTTCTGATGGTCAGAACTCTTGATGATCGTCGGGACTTCCGACGAGCACAGACAGCTAGCCATTCAGAAGCATAGGTGCCGGGACTCCCGGTTTAGGTCGGGACTTCTGACCGTTGGGAGTTCTGACATACGTCGGGACTTCCGACACCGCCAGACATAGAAAAAATATTCTATGTGCTCATGAAGTGCTAGAGTGTCCCAATTTTTATTTAATTATTATGCTTGAGCACTATATCTTCCTCAGACCAAATCACTTTGCATCCCTCTTTATAGTGCGGCGGTCCTAAACTCAAAATCAAAATTAAAACCTTTGGAGATCGTTTTGAGTTCTTCCGCCCTTACAACTTCAAGAATTGAGGGATGCCATTTCAGCTTTTTCAACTCTTTGATTCTTTCATGGGACTAATAGCTGCAACATATCTCATTTAGATCACATTAGTCCCTAATTTGGATGTCATCAATACACCAAAACCCACATAGGGGGCAAATGCACTTTCAATAACCGTATGACATTTATCAAATGTCGAGAAATCTTTAGGACTTCGTAACCGTATAGTGTTTATTTAATGCCTAGGAATCTTCAAGATTTGAAAAAGCTAGACGCAAAACACTAACCAAGGTTTTTTCAACTTATGTCGTCACCATCTGAAAGCTCTAGTTTGGTTTTGGTGAATTGATGAAACCCTAAGTGCTAACCTAGTTTATCAAGTGATCATGAGATAGGTAGCACATTCCAAGTGGTGAAGCAAATGAAGACCATGCCATGATGATGGTGATGCCATGGTGATGATCAAGTGCTTGGACTTGAAAAGAAGAAAGAGAAAAACAAAAGGCTCAAGGCAAATGTATAAATGGTAGGAGCCATTTTATTTTGGTGATCGAGACACTTAGTGAGTGTGATCACATTTAGGATTGATAGCCATACTATTAAGAGGGGTGAAACTCGTATCGAAATGTGGTTGTCAAAGTGCCACTAGATGCTCTAACTCATTGCATATGCATCTAGGATCTAGTGGAGTGCTAACACCCTTGAAAATATTTGTGAAAATATGCTAACACATGTGCACAAGGTGATACACTTGGTGAAAGGTTCTAATGGCTAGAGGGGGAGTGAATAGCCTATTAAAAATTTCTACAACAACACTTAACAAACCGGTTAGACAATTATGAGGCGAAGCAAGTGTTGCGCTAGCCTATTAAAAAAGCAAGCCACCTACCACAATTCTAGTTTATATAGTTTCTATCCACACAATAGCTATGACACTACACTAAGTTAGTTTGCTATCAAAAGCTAACTAAAGAGCCACACTAACCAAACTAACAAGCTCTCACAACTAGCTACACTAAAGAGCTTGATAACTAGTTTGCGGTAATGTAATGAGAGTGAGCAATTCGTTTATACCGTCGTGTCGAGGAAGGAGCCAATCAATCACAAGAATGAATACCAATGAAGACCTATCACCTCAGAATCAAATGATGAACACAATGATTTTTATTGAGGTTCACTTGCTTGTCGGCAAGCTAGTCCTGTTATGGTGATTCACTCACTTGGAGGTTCATAAGCTAATTGACATCACACGCCAAACTCTCAATAGGGTGCCACACAACCAACACAAAATGAGGATCACACAAGCCATGAGCAATTTATTAAAGTACCTTTTGGCTCTCCGCCGGGGAAAAGTCAAGAACCCCTCACAATCACTACGATCAGAGCCAGAGACAATCACCACCCTCCGCTCAACGATCCTCGCTGCTCCAAGCCATCTAGGTGGCGGCAACCACCAAGAGTAACAAGCGAATCCCATAGCGAAACACTAACACCAAGTGCCTCTAGATGCAAACACTCAAGCAATGCACTTAGATTCACTCCCAATCTCACAAAGATGATGAATCAATGATGAAGATGAGTGGGAGGACTTTGGCTAAGCTCACAAGGTTGCTATGTCAATGCAAATGGCTAAGAGAGTGAGCTTGAGCTGGCTATGGGACTTAAATAGAAGCCCTCATAAAATAGAGCCGTTGTACCCCTTCACTGGGCATAACTCGGGGTGACCAGACGCTCCGGTCAGATCGACCGGACGCTGGCCCTCAGTGTCCAGTCACGTGATACATGCCACATGTCCCCTCTCTTTGAATACTGTTCATCTAATCTCAACGGTCAATAGTCGACCGGACGCTGTGGCATAAGTGACCGGACGCTGAACCTCTAGCGTCCGGTCGTTTCCAGTAAGGTTCTAGAAACGAATTTCTTTGACCGGACACGTCCGGTCACTTGGCGTTTCTCCTGTGCATGACCATGTCAGTGTGACCGAACGTAGCCAGCCAGCGTCCGGTCGACGACCGATGCTGCGCTTCTTCTGCTGCTACTGACCGGACGCGCTGATCCTTCAGAGACCAGCGTCTAGTCACTTACAGTGACCTTCGTCTTTTCTGTCTAGGGCGCCGGTGGTACCGTCGGACTATTCGCACTCTACAGGTGGACACTCCACCGATGAAGTTCCTAACCCTTGCTCAAATATGCCAACCACCAAGTGTATCACCTTGTGCACATGTGTTAGCATATTTTCACAAACATTTTCAAGGGTGTTAGCACTCCACTATATCCTAAATGCATATGCAATGAGTTAGAGCATCTAGTGGTACTTTGATAACCGCATTTCGATACGAGTTTCACCCCTCTTAATAGTACGGCTATCAAACCTAAATGTGATCACACTCTCTAAGTGTCTTGGTCATCAAAACAAAATAGCTCCTACCATTTATACCTTTGCCTTGAGCCTTTTGTTTTTCTCTTTCTTCTTTTCAAGTCCAAGCACTTGATCATCACCATGGCATCATCATCATCATGTCATGATCTTCATTTGCTTCACCACTTGGAATGTGCTACCTATGTCATGATCACTTGATAAACTAGGTTAGCACTTAGGGTTTCATCAATTTACCAAAACCAAACTAGAGCTTTCACTTGGTGGTTGGCACATTTGAGCAAGGGTGAAGAAGATAGAGTTGAAAATGAGTTAGTCATACTGGTCACGCTGTGACTGGACACTAGTCTCACTAGGACCGGTGCGCCCGATCAATGATACAGACAAGACACTAGCGTCAGTCTTCGATCAGATGCTGGGTCACTTGGTGACCGGATGCTGACAGGGCGTGTCCGGTCTGGCTGATGTGGCAGCGCACAAAAGAGTCACCGTATGATCGGACGCTAGGTGTGTCCGGTCGAGCATGACCAGACGTGTCCGATTGTAAAAAATCATTTCTAGATGCTTACTAGAAACGACCGAACGCTGAGGTCCAGTGTCCGGTCACTTTAGGCCGTTGCGTCCGGTCTTCACTTGACCGTTGAGAACGGGTGGTCAATATTTGAAGAGAGGGGACACGTGGCGTGCATCGCACGACCGGACACTGGAGTCCTGCGTTCAGTCAATATGACCGGAGCGTCCGGTCACCCCGTGTTGTACCCAGTGAAGGGGTACAACGGCTCTATTTCGTTGGGGCTTCTATTTAAGCCCTGTGGCCGGCTCAAGCTCACTCTCTTGGTCATTTGCATTGACATAGCAACCTTGTAAGCTTAGCCAAAGCCCTCCTACTCATCTCCATCATTGATTCATCATATTTGTGAGATTGGGAGTGAATCCAAGTGCATTGCTTGAGTGTTTGCATCTAGAGACACTTGGTGTTCGTGTTTCGCTATGGGATTCGCTTGTTACTCTTGGTGGTTGCCGCCACCTAGATGGCTTGAAGCAGCGAGGATCATCGAGCGAAGGTTGGTGATTGTCTTTGGCTCTGATTGTGGTGATTCTAAGGGGTTCTTGACCTTTCCCCGGTGGAGAGCCAAAAGGTACTCTAGTGGATTGCTCGTGGCTTGTGTGATCCTCATCTTATGTTGGTTGTGTGGCACCCTATTGAGGGTTTGGCGTATGATGCCAATTAGTGCGTGAACCTCTAAGTGAGTGAATCGCCACAACGAGGACTAGCTTGCCGGCAAGCAAGTGAACCTCAATGAAAAATTATTGTGCCATCATTTGATTCCGAGGTGATTGGTCTTCATCGTTATTCATTCTTGTGATTGATTGGCTCCTTCCTTGACACAACGGTATAACCTTCTTGCTCACTCTCTTTACATTACCGCAAACTAGTTATCAAGCTTTTTAGTGTAGCTAGTTGTGAGAGCTTGTTAGTTTGGTTAGTGTGGCTCTTTAGTTAGCCTTTGAGAGCACACTAACTTAGTGTAGTGCCATAGTCATTGTGTGGTTAGAATCTATAGAAACTAGAATTATGGTAGGTGGATTGCATTTTTAGTAGGCTAGCGTAACACTTGCTTCACCTCATAATTGTCTAACCGGTTTGCTAAGTGTTGTTGTAGAAATTTTTAATAGGCTATTCACTCCCCTTTAGCCATTAGGACCTTTCAAGTGGTATCGGAGCCGAAGTTACCGTGATTTGAGGCTTAACAACATTTGGTGTAAAAATAGCTCAAATCAACAACACCCAGAAGCCACCCCAATTTGATGGCTCAAATTTTCCCTATTAGAAAGCTAAGATGACAACTTATATCAAGTCAATCAATAGGAAGGTTTAGAAGGTGGTAGAGACAAATATTGAGATTGAAGATGAAGACGCTCCCACCGCCGCCAAAGAAATACTACTCCAAAATAATGACATTGCTCTTAGTGTCATCCATGATGCTTTAGATGAGAGAACATTTGAGCAAATTAAGAACATTGAGAGAGCTCATGAGGTATGGAAGAAATTGGAGGAATCATTTGAGGGCACTCAAGCCGTGAAGGGTGCAAAGGCATACATTCTCAAAGAAAAGCTTGCAAGCTTCGAGATAAAGGAGGATGAGAGTGTGTCGGAGATGTTCCATAGGCTTCAAGTGCTTGTCAATGATCTCAAAGCACTTGGAGAAGGGGTGAAGGACAAGAACTTCTCCCACAAGTTCTTGAGATGTTTGCCTTCAAGATTTGGTACATTGGTCACTATTCTAGTGAGGAGTGGTTTGGACACCATGACACCAAACCAAGTGTTGGGAGATATAATGACCGATGATACATATAGAGATGATGATGAGAAGGAAGAAAAGAAGGAGAAGAAAGATGAGAAGAAGGATGAGAAAAAGAAGAGCGTGGCATTCATGGCCACATCATCCAAGGGCAAGGCAAAACAAGATACATCAAGTGAAGATGATGGTTCATGGGATGATGATGATGAAAAGATGGCTCTCTTTGTCAAGAAGTTTGGCAAGTTCATGATGAAGAAAGGGTGCTGTGCTAGAAGAAAGAAATCTTCATCCAAGAACAAGGAAGAGTCAAGAAGGTCCTTCAAATATGGAAGCAAAGATCATCTTGTTGCTCAATGCCCATACAATAGCAACAATGATGATGACAATAAGAAGAAAAAGAAGAAGGACAAGAAGGAAAAAAAAGAAGAAGGACAAGATGACCTTTAAGAAGAAGAAGGGTGGTTCATATGTGGTCACTTGGGATAGTGATGCTTTCTCAAGTGATGATGATGATAGTGATGATGACAAGACCACCAAGAAGAACGCACTTGCAAGCATTGCAATCAATGAGAAACCTTCTCTCTTCGACACTCTATCATGCTTCATGGCTAAGGCCACTAAGGTACAAAATTGTGATGATGGAAGTGATGAGGAATATGATAATAAAAATGAAAGTGATAGTGATGATGATGAACCTACTAAGGATGAACTATTTGGCATGCTAGAAGATGCTAAAGAACACTTTGACATCAAGAGAAGGGAAAGCTTGCGTAAGGAACTAAAAGCCCTTAAGCAAGCCTTTGATGAGCTCAATGCATCCTATGAGAGGCTAGAGGAAGCCCATGAGAAGCTTGGCAAGGCTCACAAAAAGCTTGAAAAGGCGCATTCCTCTTTGCTTGATGAGCAAAATAAAAAGAAGCATGTTGAAACTTGCAATGTAGGCTTAGCTTGTGATATAATTGATGAATCATTATTTATGCTTATCATTGTTCCTCCCACTAACCCTTCTTGTAGTACTTCTATTTCCATATCTTCTAGTAGTGATGGTTTCACTTGTGATGCCTCACTAATGGTTGAGAATGAGAACCTCAAGAAGGAGGTCAATAAGCTCACTCACACCTTGGCTAAGGCCTATGGTGGTGATGACCGCTTGCTTATGTGCTTGGGTAGTCAAAGAGCTTCTCTCTACAAAAAGGGATTGGGCTATACCCCTAAGAAAGGCAAGGCGGCCTTTGCTCCTCACAAGACTAGTTTTGTGAAGAATAATGGTCGGTTTTGTACTAATTGCAAGCAAATTGGTCATAAAGAGCATGAATGTAAAAACAAGAGCAAAAATACTAATGTATCCTCAATTAAGCTTGATTCTTTTTATATGCTTATAAAGGGTGCAAATGGTGTAAATGCTAAGTTCATTGGTAAACCATGGATGGGCTCAAAGAAAAAAGCCATTTGGGTACCAAAGAGCTTAGTAACTAACCTTCAAGGACCCAAGCAAGTTTGGGTACCTAAAAAGAATTGATCTTCTTTTGTAGGTCAATTACAAAGCTAGAGGAAGGCATTGGGTTCTTGATAGTGGGTGTACTCAACACATGACCGGTGATGCAAGAATGTTCAACTCAATCAATACCAATGGCAATGATGGTTATGATAGTATCATATTTGGTGACAATGGCAAATGCAAGGTCAAAGGGCTTGGTAAGATTGCAATATCCAATGACATGAGCATATCCAATGTATTGCTAGTAGAGAGCTTAAACTTCAATTTGCTATTCGTGGCTCAATTGTGTGATCTTGGATTCAAATGCATATTCAGGGTAGATGATGTAGAGATCATAAGTGTGGATGGCTCTAATTTGATCTTTAAAGGCTTTAGATATGAGAATCTATACTTAGTTGATTTCAATGCTAGTGAAGCTAAATTATCTATATGCTTGTTCACTAAGTCTAGCATGGGTTGGTTATGGCATAGAAGACTCGGTCATGTTGGAATGAAACAATTGAATAGATTGGTTAAGCATGACTTGATTAGAGGCTTGAAAGATGTGTTTGAGAAGGATAAGCTTTGTATCTCTTGTCAAGCCGGAAAACAAGTTGGAAACACCCATCCTAAGAAAAGCATTATGAGCACTAGTAAAGCATTTGAGTTATTGCACATGAACTTGTTTGGGCCAACTCAATACACTAGCATTAGTGGTAACAAATATGGTTTTGTGATAGTGGATGATTATACTAGATACACATGAGTATTCTTTCTAGTGGACAAAAGTGATATATTTGCAACATTCAAATCATTTGTTAAGGGCATTCACAATGAGTTTGAAACAATTATCAAGAGAGTTAGAAGTGACAATGGTAGTGAGTTCAAGAACACTAGAATTAATGAGTTGTGTGATAAATTTGGAATTAGACATCAATTCTCGGCCAAGTACACTCCACAATCAAATGGCCTTGTTGAGAGGAAGAATAGAACACTCATTGATATGGCAAGGTCTATGCTTAGTGAGTACAATGTGAGTCAATCTTTTTGGACCGAAGCTATCAACACGGCTTGCTATTGTAGCAACTGTCTCTATTGTCGCCCATTGAAAGAGAAGACACCGTATGAGCTCTTGAATGGTAGAAAGCCCAATATTGCATATTTTCGGGTCTTTGGTTGCAAATGCTATATCTTGAAGAAAAGCACTAGATTGGGTAAGTTTGACAAGAAATGTGATGAATGATTCCTATTTGGTTATTCCACTACAAGCAAAGCATATAGAGTTTAAAATTTGGATAGTGGTACTCTTGAGGAAGTTCATGATGTTGAATTTGATGAAATCAAGGGTTCACAAGTAGAGAATAAGAACTTAGAAGATGTTAGAGGCATTCAACTTTCAAATGCCATGAAGAACATGGATATTAGTGAATTAAGACCTAGGCAAGTAAATGATGATGAAGATGATCAAGTGCAAGTGCTCTTTAACTCAAATATGCAAGATGATACAAATCAAGCTAGTACAAGTGGCTCTCATGACAATGAACAAGATCAAGTGGCTAGTACATCATCTCAACCCAATGATCAAGTAAATACAAGCAATCAAGTTCTAATGTTTCAACCAACTAATATTGCAAGGGATCATCCATTGGATACTATAATTGGTGATATTTCTAGAGGTATACAAACAAGATCAAGATTGGCTTCATTTTGTGAGCATTTCTCATTTGTGTATCCATTGAACCAAAGAAGATAGATGAAGCATTGACGAATGTTGATTGGGTGAATGCTATGCATGAAGAATTGAATAACTTCACAAGAAATCAAGTATGAGAATTAGTAGAGAGACCAAAGGGACACAATGTAATTGGAACCAAATGAATCTTTAGAAACAAGCAAGATTAAGATGAGATAGTAGTAAAGAACAAAGCAAGATTAGTAGCACAAGGCTATACACAAGTTGAAGGTCTTGACTTTGGAGAAACATATGCCCCCATTGCTAGATTGGAAGCAATTAGGATGTTGCTAGCCTATGCTTGTGCCCACAACATCAAGCTCTATCAAATGGATATTAAGAGTGTATTTCTCAATGGCTACATCAATGAAGAAGTGTATGTTGAGCAACCTCTCGGTTTTAAAGATGATAAGAAGCCTGACCATGTGTACAAGTTGAAGAATGCATTGTATGGCTTGAAGCAAGCACCTAGAGCATGGTATGAGAGATTGAGGGACTTCCTACTCTCTAAAGGGTTCATGATGGGCAAGGTTGACACCACTCTTTTATCAAGAAGATTGGAAAAGATTTATTTGTGTTGCAAATCTATGTTGATGACATCATATTTGGATCAATCAATCAAGACTTTTATGATGAGTTTGGAAAGATGATGGCTAATGAGTTTGAGATGTCCATGATTGGAGAGTTGAGTTACTTCCTTGGTCTTCAAATCAAGCAATTGAAGAATGGTACATTTATGAGTCAAGGCAAGTATATCAAGGACATGATCAAGAAGTTTGGCATGAGTGATAGTAAAGCCATTAGCACACCAATGGGAACAAATGCCAACTTGGATAGTGATGCAAGTGGCAATATGGTGGATCAAAAATTATATCGGTCTATGATTGAAAGCCTACTCTATGTGACTGCATCAAGGCCGGATGTTATATTTAGTGTATGCATATGTGCAAGATTTCAAGCCTCACCAAGAGAAAGTCATTCGAAGGCTACCAAGAGAATATTGAGGTACTTGAAGCATACATAAAATGTTGGTTTGTGGTATCCCAAAGGAGTAGAGTTTGAGCTAGTTGGTTACTCTGACTTGGATTATACGGGATGAAAGGTTAAAAGAAAGAGCACCTCAGGCACATGTCCATTGTTAGGAAGATCACTTATTTTATGGTCATCAAAGAAGCAAAATAGTATTGCATTATCAACCGCCAAAGCCGAATACATATCTGCCGGTAGTTGTTGTGCATAAGTACTTTGGATGAAGGCCACTTTTAGGGACTTTGGAATCAAGTTCAAGAAAGTGTCATTGCTATGTGACAATGAGAGTGTAATCAAGTTGACAAACAATCCTGTTCAACATGCAAGAACAAAGCACATTGATGTCCACCACCATTTCATAAGAGATCATCAACAAAAAAAGGGACATTTGCATTGAGAGTGTAGGCACTAAAGATCAATTTGCCGATATATTCACCAAGCCATTAGATGAGAAAAAGTTTTGCAAGCTAAGAAATGAGTTGAACATATTGGATTTTCTCAAATATGTGTTGATGCATCCTCCACTTATATGACATGCCTCTCCTTCGAGCAATCCAAAGTAAAAGTTGATTGGCATGGCATACATCATTGCTAAGGACATGTTTAGTGCATCTAGACATCTTTCCCATTTAATAGGCTCATTCATGAAAATCAAATGAATTTGATAATTATATGGTACCACTATTGCTTTTATGCTTGTTTTGGTCTAGTGGTAGCATATGACATGTTTCTGGCTTGTAAACCTAATGTTTGATTTAGAAAATGAGCTCTAAGTGTTTAACTCAACATGGTACAAGATAATCCTTATTTGGAGGTGTGAAGAAGTTTGTCCTTGGATCAAACCGAGTTAAATATCTTTGGCAAATGATCTAGATTGGACCAAATTTGGGAAAATGATCCTCACCCCATTGATTGACATTGATAATCTCAACCTATCTACATTTTAAATCTTTATGGTCATTGATGACAAAGGAGGAGAAAAACAAAAATATTAGTATATGGGGAGAAAACCAAATATATTAGTGTACTAAGATTATGAAAAGACAACAAAGGGGAAAAACTTGACATAGGGGGAGAGATATGACAAAGGAAATGAATCAATTAAAATTTTGAGCACACAAGTAGGGGGAGAAAGCTCATGAACTTGTATGGTGCATTTGAATGTGCATTTCATATGTTTGCTTGCATGGCACAAGTTTTAAATTTCAATATCCATGCTTGTGTGGTGTATGCTAGTTGTAGGTTTGAATGATGAAATAAAAATCTAGCATGTATAGGTTATCTAGTGATTTCATTTTCAAGTGTTTTCAAGTGGTATCTAGCTAACCATAGTGCTAAGGATGGTATAATGGTGTACTCCGATTGGTATCACGCTTCAAAGGTCCATCTTTTATACCTTAGCATCGTTTGGTAGACATTGTCTCCTATATTTTCTATCTAAGCATATGTGCAAGCTACTATCCAAACTCTTAGCACATATGTAGGGGGAGCAATTACTACCATACAGGGTTCATGAAACTTGTCTATATCTTTTTACACATAGTAAATATGCTTGGACAAGTAATATGGACTCAATTGAATTTTAATTCATATATTTGTGTAAGGGTTGTCATCAATTATCAAAAATAGAGAGATTAAAAGCTCTAGTTTGATTTTGGTGAATTGACGAAACCCTAAGTGCTAACCTAGTTTATCAAGTGATCATGAGATAGGTAGCACATTCCAAGTGGTGAAGCAAATGGAGACCATGACATGATGATGGTGATGCCATGGTGATGATCAAGTGCTTGGACTTGAAAAGAAGAAAGAGAAAAAACAAAAGACTCAAGGCAAAGGTATAAATGGTAGGACCCATTTTATTTTGATGATTGAGATACTTAGTAAGTGTAGTCACATTTAGGATTGATAGCCGTACTATCAAGAGGGGTGAAACTCGTATTGAAATACAGTTGTCAAAGTGGCACTAGATACTCTTTGCGACGACATGCTCTTTGCTTCGAGATCAAAAGGGCCAGAAACAAGCCACACTGACCTTTTGCGACGACATGGTCATCATCAGTGATTCTACGGCCGTCTTTCACCAGTTTTTTCTTTCCTTTCACTTTTAGTACAGCTTTTCTTTAGTACGTGGCTCTTTACCTGTAGCTTTTTCACCCCTCTTTAATTAATTAATTAATTGTCAACGACCCTGCAACGGTAGCTGGTCTTGCATGCATTTGTATAGACTTGCTACAAATTGGCAGCCGCTAGAGAGACAAGCGGGAAATGATAGGCTCCTGACGGTGGTTTTTCTCGTGCGTTTTAGCGTCCGAAACAGCCAGAAAACGATGCGAAAAGACGGCACGTTTCACGGGACGATCACTCGCCATCGACGTCGAGGAAGGGCGCGGCGAAGCGACACCGAGAGCGACGGCACGGGCGAGAGACGTGAGGCCGCCGCGGCCCGCGCGGCTGCTCTCCGATTTGACGCCGAGAAGGCAACGTGATAGAGGGCATTGATACCAGGAACTGATGTTAATGTTAAGAGCATCTCTAAGAGTTCCGTATCCAATCTACTTTGCTCCATCCACAAAAGAATACAATTTCTAGTTCAATATATCTAACTCAAACAAAGGTAAAGTGTCTTAAGTTTAACTGACTATATAAATAAAAATATTAATATTTATAATAGCAAATAAGTACCATTAGATTTGTTATGAAATATATTTTCATACTATATTTATTTGGAATCATAAATATTAATATTTGTATCTGTATATTTGGTTAAACTTTAGACACATAAACAAGAACACACCTAAAATTGTATTCTTTTGTGAACAGAGGATATTAAAGTAAAAATTAAAGTATGTAATCACGCTCAATCAGACCCTCTATCTAGCATCATAACGTTTAGTGGTATCCTATATCTTCATCCTCTCCTTCAAATTTGGGATGATATGTTATTCACCCTATATATTATTTAAGATAAAAGAACCGTTGAAGAAGACAAATATTTGGGGAAGATTTTTTGTTAGGATGCACCTTATATGAGATATAGGGGGAATTAAGTTTAAGAAGATACTAGGAGATGCTCTTAGAGTTAAAAATTAGCTCTGGTTGATCTAAATAGGATGGCTAGCAGGTGGACTAAAAATTAGTCACTTTCGCAAAAAAAAAAATAGTCAAGCCTTTAATGCATGTTTGGATTGGCTAAGCTTAATTGTTAGCGGGAGCTAAAAACTAGCCAGCTAACTATTAACTAGTGCATGTTTGGATCTCTAGCTAAAAGGTGTTTTTACTGTAGCAGTGAACTATTATCCCTCTGTTAGCTAGTTGTGTTTGGTTATTGTGCTTATAATTAACCAATGGTTTGGCTAAAAATTAGTCCACTCATTAGTCATCTTTGTTTTGATGAACAAAAAAGTAATTTTTAGCTACTAGTTGTGGCCCATGGGATTTAAACATGCCCTCAGCTAGTTGTTCTTAGCTAATGAGCCAACAACTAATCATGGCTTGGCTAAAACATAGCATATTCATTAGCTCTCCTGAATTTTTTAACTACTAGTTGTTAACGCGTTAGTCAAACATAACTAGAGGGATCTCAACAAGTGAAGTTAATTTTTTGCCCCAAGTGCAGCTAATTGTTAGCTCGTTGTACTAGAGAATAGGAGATAACCTAGCTAATATAGGTGTTAGACCAGCCTGCCCTCTTCCCCCTTCGTCCCACGAAAAAAGTGTCATTTTTACTTCCTGAGAAATCAGATATATTTAACTTTGTCCAATTATATATAATAGATTATTAATATTTATGATGCATAATAAATATCATTAGATTAATTATTGAATATATTTTATAATAAATTTACATTAAGATACAAATGCTCGCTTTGATTTTGGTTAGGCAAAAATTAGAAATCAACCTCGCAGACCCTTAAGCAAATCTGATCTGCACAAAATCTTATGTAACTTTTTTGATAGAGAGAATACTTCTCTATACTTCATTCTCTCTCTTCCCTGTGACATCACACTTGACCGAGACCTCGGCGTCGATCTGCTCGCCCAGGCCATTGATCAAGCTGCTCCGACTATTGAACCCCTTGCTGTTGAATGAGGTCGCTCGAGCATCCATAGACGACACGCGGCGAGCTGCCTCAACGGATCGAGTGTCATCTGCCTTGCCTGCCTCTGCCTCCGTAGAAAGGAGATGGAGGCTAGATGGCTCGGCATGCTCACGCAGGTGCGGTTGCAGCTCGCCGCACTCACCTTCGTCTGTCACTACATCCAGTGTGTTTGGTTTGGTAGACCGATAGATACGGAATGATCCGATGCTATATCCGAACCTGGCCGAAGTGTTTGGTTCGCGGCCGTCCGTCATTGAACTGCTCCTAGTAGCGCTAATGGTGACTCATTTTGTGCAACAGACTCATTCCGCAGAAAAGTACCCGGACGACCCGTCTGATTTGCACGTGGGACTGACCCATGCCGGATGAGTCCATTCCTGAAACCAAACATCGAGAGCGAGAAAGAAAGAAAGCAAAGAGGGAGGAGCAAGAGTGGCTGTTAGTAAGAAAATCACGAACATGACCTCTTTGGTAGACCTCTCAGGCTCAATCTAGAAAGAGCTCTCTTTTTTAATCGTAATGGTACAAGTTCTGCCTTTCAATTAGGTTAGATACAATCGGTCTAGTTTTTAAGGTAAAACCAGGCCTAAAAACCTTATAGACGCACCCCCGAGCTCTGTTGTATAGTTTTTTTTTTACAAAGAAGTAATTCTATGCTAATTCTATGAAATAGTTCTTTGAAATAAACCAGGGGGCAGAGAGCTAAACAAAGTATTTTTTTCTGATTTACTCCTACATATGCATACAGTCCTAGAGAATCATCGAGAAACATTTCCAGTCAGAAAATAACTTTTCTTGGAGAATTAGCTTCCACAGGAAATCTAAAACAGGAGGAGCTCTACTAAATAGACCCTTATGTGTGATTTAGTGGGGCCCACCATGTGCATGGAGGAGCTTGGACGTGTGGATCGATCGTACTGGTGCTGGGAAAGGCATGGGCATTTTAGACATTTTACAACGATGTTAGTACCTCTTTAGTTAGGATCAAACACAATATAGTTAATGGTTAGATGGTTAATTTTTAGTTGTGGCTAACAATTAGCATTAGGTGATCAAAAACATGGTCTAGCTAACAAGAATTAACAATTCATTGCTGGAGATGTATGCACCGATTAGCCAAGAATTCAAACATAGATTGATTAATTTTTAGGTAGCTACTTTTTAGTTCTAGCTAATAATTAGCCTCAGATAATTCAAACATGCTCATAGTTATCGTCGTGGCTACAAGGGTTATCCTATTCCCAGCGTCGTCCTCCTCGGATGACTCAGGCGGAGCCCGAGCGCCCTCACGTCGTGGCCCACTTCCCTCCTCTCCCCTGCCTCGCCGCTGCCTGAGCAATCACGAGGAAGGCAGCGGTGGGTTCTCTTGCGTCATGTTTGGACCCGAGCTACCCTAGCTTGCGATGACGATGATGACAAGGACAATGCCTCCTTTGTGGCTGCCCCTGGTTCTCTAGCGAGCGGATTTGCATCTACCACGACTGAACATACGTGTCATGGAGGTGGTTGTGCTCGATAGGCATGAGGCGGCGGCATGGGCGTGTTGCATCCTTCATGCGGGGTGGAGACGACGGCGCCGGCGAGGCACATTGATGTGTGGCTTGCACCAATAAGGTGCAGGAGGCCTGATCCTATGGGCCAACAGCCGGTGACAGCTGCATAGGCGTACATCGGCTCTTCGATGGGTGCGTGCGAGGTGCAAGAGGTCCGATCCAGTGGGCCGACGATTGGGTGGCGGCTTTGGATGCGACATCAACATCGGGTAGGCACATCGGCTCTTCGATGGGCGCATGCGAGGAGATGCTATGACCATGTGTTGGCTCAGTTGACGCAGAGTACGGTGGTGCTAGGGTCATCAGCGTATGGAGGAGCCATAGCACATTGGATGCACGAGCAGTGATGGAGATGGTGTGGCTTTCACCCACGTGGAGTAAAGGTTGTGCGGAGACCATGCGAGAAGGCGTGGTGGCATGGAGGATACAGTGCTGAGGCCGATGAAGCGATAGTCTTCGTGTGATGATGCGGCAGAGGAGTTAAGAGGAGCATCATCTTGAGGACTTGAGGAGCAGGTATACATGGTGGCGGAAGGCGTCCAGAAAGCAGGCGTTAGCGCAACAATTTGAGAGCATGGCTTCTTTCTCGCAGTTCAGGGAAACAATTTGATCGGATTATGTGTAGTGGTGCCCACGAAGTTGGAAAGAGGTAGGCACAAAATGAGATGGCTATTAGAGGTGCATGCTAATGTGACTTGTGTGGAGTGGTGGCGAGAGGTCTCATGTTGCGATGGCTGTCCCGGTGCAAGGAGGCCTTCTTATGGCAACTAGATTCCTCACGTGAATTTTGGCTATCTTCATTGAAGCGGCAGGGTTGCTGAGACTGAGAGCTATCAGATCTTGGTGGACGGGGTTGACACGACAACGCCTAGAGGCAACTCACGTATTGGTTGGCAGCTTGCAGCAGACTATGGCAGCTAGCTCTGCATGGGAGGATCTAGACTGGTGTAGGACAACATCATGAGGTGGCGCAACGGATCTAATGGTGTGATGGTTACACGGCTTGTGGTGGATTGCGACGACTAGTCCTACCCTACTTATCATAGGCTATCTTGGTGCGAGACAACATTGGGAATCATGGCACAAGTGGTGACTTTGGTATTTCGTCTTATGACTATGTCGTTCAGACGAAGTGTGGTAATCGGCTATACCCAAGGGGATTTTTGGAGGGTTAGGTCGTCAGTGTACATGAATGGTGGGTGTGAGTTGATTTGTCTTCGGCACGTGTTTTACTGTGTTGTTGTTGCTACACCCTTGGGGTCATTGTTATTTTGTTGTTCGGTCAGCTCTCCTATCGGATTCATTTAAAAAAATATAATTCTCACTCTTGCCGTTGCCCGCTGCGTTCCCCCGCCTATCCAGCAGTTGTTTTTATTCCTATTGGCGTTTATGCGTCTGACCAGTTGGGCAGTCCACACCACAACAGATATTTCCTGAATCCGAATGCATGAGGCGACAGTGTTCGTTGCCTATCATGGTTAACATGTGTTCTTTTATGTTTTCTGAATCCGAATGCATGAGAGGACAGTGTTTGTTGCCTACCCTGGCTATCAGGTGTTCTTTCACTCCACTTGTTTGCTGTTGCCATTCCACATTTGGCTGGCGACTTGGTGCAATGGATGAATCCCAAATGAATTTCTGAGGAAACGTCTGTGGTTAGATAGATTCTAAAGGTTGTCAAGAATGAAATCATTTTCCACTACGTGAGACAAACAAGCCATTCACTATATGTAAATCGTCCATAGAATCGGTGTGTAGTAACCCTTATTTGGAGGTGTGAAGAAGCTTGTCCTTGGATCAAACCAAGTTAAATATCTTTGGCAAATGATCTAGATTGGACCAAATTTGGGAAAATGATCCTCACCCTATTGATTGACATTGATAATCTCAACCTATCTATATTTTGAACCTTTGTGGTCATTGATGACAAAGGGGGAGAAAAACAAAGATATTAGTATATGGGGAGAAAAACAAAGATATTAGTGTACTAAGATTATGAAAAGACAACAAAGGGGGAAAACTTGACATAGGGGGAGAGATATGACAAAGGAAAGGAATCAATTAAAATTTTGAGCACATAAGTAGGGGGAGCAAGCTCATGAACTTGTATGGTACATTTGAATGTGCATTTCATATGTTTACTTGCATGGCACAAGTTTTAAATTTCAATATCCATGCTTGTGTGGTGTATGCTAGTTGTAGGTTTGAATGATAAAATGAAAATCTAGCATGTATAGGTTATCTAGTGATTTTATTTCTAAGTGTTTTCAAGTGGTATCTAGCTAACCATGGTGCTAAGGATGGTATAATGGTGCACTCCGATTGGTATCACGCTTCAAAGGTCTATCTTTTATACCTTAGCATCATTTGGTAGACATTGTCTCCTATATTTCCTATCTAAGCATATATGCAAGCTACTATCCAAACTCTTAGCACATATGTAGGGGGAGCAATTGCTACCATATGGGGTTCATGAAACTTGTCCATATCTTTTTACACATAGTAAATATGCTTGGACAAGCAATATGAATTCAATTGAATTTTAATTCATATCTTTGTGTAAGGGTGGTCATCAATTACCAAAAAGGGGGAGATTGAAAGCTCTAGTTTGGTTTTAGTGAATTGATGAAACCCTAAGTGCTAACCTAGTTTATCAAGTGATCATGAGATAGGTAGCACATTCCAAGTGGTGAAGCAAATGAAGACCATGACATGATGATGGTGATGCCATGGTGATGATCAAGTGCTTGGACTTGAAAAGAAGAAAGAGAAAAACAAAAGGCTCCGGGCAAAGGTATAAATGGTAGGAGCCATTTTGTTTTGGTGATCGAGACACTTAGTGAGTGTGATCACATTTAGGATTGATAGCCGTACTATCAAGAGGGGTAAAACTCGTATCGAAATGCGGTTGTCAAAGTGTAACTAGATGTTCTAACTCATTGCATATGCATTTAGGATCTAGTGGAGTGCTAACACCCTTGAAAATGTTTGTGAAAATATGCTAACATATGTGCACAAGGTGATACACTTGGTGGTTGGCACATTTGAGCAAGGATGAAGAAGATAGAGTTGAAAAGGAGTTAGTCATATTGGTCACGCTGTGACCGGACGCTGGTCTCAGTAGGACCGGTGCGCCCAGTCAATGATACAATAAAGACACTTGGTGACTAGACGCTGACAGGGTGCGTCCGATCCAGCTGATGTGGCAGCGCACAGAAGAGTCACCGTGTGACCGGATGTTGGGTGTGTCCGGTCATGAAAAATTGTTTCTGGATGCTTACTGGAAATGACCAGACACTGAGGTCCAGCGTCCGGTCACTTTGAGCTGCTGCGTCTGGTCTTCACTTGACCATTGAGATCGAGCGATCAATATTTGAAGAGAGGGGACACGTGGCGTGCATCGCATGATCGAACGCTGGAGTCCTGCGTCCGGTCAATATGATCGAAGCGTCCGGTCACCCCGTGTTGTGCTCAGTGAAGGGGTACAACGGCTCTATTTCATGGGGGCTTCTATTTAAGCCCCGTGGTCGGCTCAAGCTCACTCTCTTGGCCATTTGTATTGACATAGCAACCTTGTGAGCTTAGCCAAAGCCCTCCCACTCATCTTTATCATTGATTCATCATCTTTGTGAGATTAGGAGTGAATCTAAGTGTGTTGCTTGAGTGTTTGCATCTAGAGGCACTTGGTATTCATGTTTCACTGTGGGATTCGCTTGTTACTCTTGGTGGTTGCCACCACCTAGATGGCTTAGAGCAGTGAGGATCGTTGAGCGGAGGTTGGTGATTGTCTCCGACTCCGATCGTGGTGATTGTGGGGGTTTCTTGACCTTTCCCCGGTGGAGAGCCAAAAGGTACTCTAGTAGATTGCTCGTGGCTTGCGTGATCCTCATCTTGTGTTGGTTGTGCTGCACCCTATTGAGGGTTTAGCGTGTGATGCCAATTAGCGCGTGAACCTCTAAGTGAGTGAATCGCCACAACGAGGACTAGCTTGTCGGCAAGCAAGTGAACCTCGGTAAAAAATCATTGTGCCATCATTTAATTACGAGGTGATTGGTCTTTATTGTTATTTATTCTTGTGATTGATTGGCTCCTTCCTCGATACAGCGGTATAACCTTCTTGCTCACTCTTTTTATATTACCGCAAACTAGTTATCAAGCTCTTTAGTGTAGCTAGTTGTGAGAGCTGGTTAGTTTGGTTAGTGTGGCTCTTTAGTTAGCCTTTGAGAGCACACTAACTTAGTGTAGTGTCATAGTCATTGTGTGGTTAGAATCTATAGAAACTAGAATTGTGGTAGGTGGCTTGCATTTTTTTAGTAGGCTAGCGCAACACTTGATCCGCCTCATAATTGTCTAACCGGTTTGCTAAGTATTATTGTAGAAATTTTTAATAGGCTATTCACCCCCTAGCCATTAGGACCTTTCAAGTGGTATCGGAGCCGAGGTCACCGTGATTTGAGGCTTAACGACCTTTGGTGTAAAAATAGCTCAAATCAACAACACCAAGAAGCCACCCCAATTTGATGGCTCAAAATTTTCCTATTGAAAAGTTAAGATGACAACTTATATCAAGTCAATCAATAGGAAGGTTTGGAAGGTGGTAGAGACAAAGATTGAGATTGAAGATGAAGACGCTCCCACCGCCACCGAACAAATACTACTCCAAAATAATGACATTGCTCTTAGTGCCATCCATGACGCTTTGATGAGAGAACATTTGAGCAAATCAAGAATATTGAGAGAGCTCATGAGGCATGGACAAAATTAGAGGAATCATTTGAGGGCACTCAAGCCATGAAGGGTGCAAAGGCATACATTCTCAAAGAAAAGTTTGCAAGCTTCAAGATGAAGGAGGATGAGAGTGTGCCGAAGGCTTCAAGTGCTTGTTAATGATCTCAAAGCACTTGGAGAAGAGGTGAAGGACAAGGACTTCTCCCACAAGTTCTTGAGATGTTTGCCTTCAAGATTTGGCACATTGGTCACTATTCTAGTGAGGAGTGGTTTGGACACCATGACACCAAACCAAGTGTTGGGAGATATAATGACCGATGATACATATAGAGATGATGATGAGAAGGAAGAAAAGAAGGAGAAGACAGATGAGAAGAAGGATGAGAAAAATAAGAGCGTGACATTCAAGGCCACATCATCCAAGGGCAAGGCAAAGCAAGATACATCAAGTGAAGATGATGGTTCATGGGATGATGATGATGATGAGAAGATGGCTCTCTTTGTCAAGAAGTTTGGCAAGTTCATGATGAAGAAAGGGTACCGTGCTAGAAGAAAGAAATCTTCATCCAAGAACAAGGAAGAGTCAAGAAGGTCCTTCAAATGTGGAAGCAAAGATCATCTTGTTGCTCAATGCCCATACAATAACGATAATGATGATGACAATAAGAAGAACAAGAAGAAGGACAAGATGGAAAAGAAAGAGAAGAAGGACAAGATGACCTTCAAGAAGAAGAAGGGTGGTTCATATGTGGTCACTTGGGATAGTGATGCTTCCTCAAGTGATGATGATGATGATAGTGATGATTATAAGACCACCAAGAAGAAGGCACTTGCAAGCATTGCAATCAATGAGAAACCTTCTCTCTTCAACACTCTATCATGCTTCATGGCTAAGGCCACTAAGGTATAAAATTGTGATGATGAAAGTAATGAGGAACATGATAATGAAAATGAAAATGAAAATGAAAATGAAAGCGATAGTGATGATGATGAACCTACTAAGGATGAACTATTTGACATGCTAGAAGATGCTAAAGAACACTTTGACATCAAGAGAAGGGAATGCAAAAGCTTGCGTAAGGAACTAAAAGCCCTTAAGCAAGTCTTTGACGAGCTCAATGCATCTCATGAGAGGCTCGAGGAAGCCCATGAGAAGCTTGGCAAGGCTCACAAAAAGCTTAAAAAGGCTCATTCCTCTTTGCTTGATGAGCAAAATAAAAAGAAGCATGTTGAAACTTGCAATATAGGCTTAGCTTGTGATATAATTGATGAATCATTATCTATGCCTATCATTATTCCTCCCACTAACCCTTCTTGTAGTACTTCTACTTCCACCTCACCTAGTAGTGATGATTTCACTTGTGATGCCTCACTAATGGTTGAGAATAAGAACCTCAAGAAGGAGGTCAATAAGCTCACTCACACCTTGGCTAAGGCCTATGGTGGTGAGGACCGCTTGTTTATGTGCTTAGATAGTCAAAGTGCTTCTCTCTACAAAGAGGGATTGGGCTATACCCCTTAGAAAGGCAAGGCAGCCTTTGCTCCTCACAAGACTAGTTTTATGAAGAACAATGGTCGGATTTGCACTAGTTGCAAGCAAATTGGTCAAAAAGAGCATGAATGCAAAAACAAGAGCAAAAAATGCTAATGTATCCTCCATTAAGCTTGATTCTTTTTATATGCTTACAAATGGTGCAAATAGTGTAAATGCTAAGTTCATTGATAAACCATGGATGGGCTCAGAAGAAAGCCATTTGGGTAGCAAAGAGCTTAGTGACTAACCTTTAAGGACCAAAGCAAGTTTAGGTAAGTAAAAAGAATTGATCTTCTTTTGTAGGTCAATTACAAAGCTGGAGGAAGGCATTGGGTTCTTGATAGTGGGTGTACTCAACACATGACCGATGATGCAAGAATATTCAACTCAATCAACACCAATGACAATGATGGTTATGATAGTATCACATTTGGTGACAATGGCAAAGGCAAGGTCAAAGGGCTTGGTAAGATTGCAATATCCAATGACATGAGCATATCCAATATATTGCTAGTAGAGAGCTTGAACTTCAATTTGCTATCCGTGGCTCAATTGTGTGATCTTGGATTTAAATGCATATTTGGGGTAGATGATGTAGAGATCATAAGTGTAGATGGCTCTAATTTGATCTTTAAAGGCTTTAGATATGAGAATCTATACTTGGTTGATTTCAATGCTAGTAAAGCTAAATTATCTACATGCTTGTTCACTAAGTCTAGCATGGGTTGGTTATGGCATAGAAGGCTTGGTCATGTTGGAATGAAACAATTGAATAGATTGGTTAAGCATGACTTGGTTAGAGGCTTGAAAGATGTTGTGTTTGAGAAGGATAAGCTTTGTAGCTCTTGTCAAGCCAGAAAACAAGTTAGAAACACCCATCCTAAGAAAAGCATGATGAGCACTAGTAAAGCATTTGAGTTATTACACATGGACTTGTTTGGGCCAACTCAATACACTAGCATTGGTGATAACAAATATGGTTTTATGATAGTAGATGATTATACTAGATACACATGGGTATTATTTCTAGTGGACAAAAGTGATATGTTTGCAACATTCAAATGATTTGTCAAGGGCATTCACAATGAGTTTAAAACAACCATCAAGAGAGTTAGAAGTGACAATGGTAGTGAGTTCAAGAATACTAGAATTGATGAGTTGTGTGATGAATTTGGAATTAGACATCAATTCTCGGCCAAGTACACTCCACAATCAAATGGCCTTGTTGAGAGGAAGAATAGAACACTCATTGATATGGCAAGGTCTATGCTTAGTGAGTATAATGTGAGTCAATCTTTTTGGGCCAAAGCTATCAACACGGCTTGCTATTGTAGCAACCGTCTCTATTGTCACCCATTGAAAGAGAAGACACCATATGAGCTTTTGAATTGTAAAAAGCCTAACATTGCATATTTTTGGGTCTTTGGTTGCAAATGTTATATCTTGATGAAAGGCACTAGATTAGATAAGTTTGACAAGAAATGTGATGAAGGATTCCTACTTGGTTATTCCACTACAAGCAAAGCATATAGAGTTTGGAATTTGGATAGTGGTACTCTTGAGGAAGTTCATGATTTTGAATTTGATGAAACCAATGGGTCACAAGTAGAGAATAAAAACTTAGAAGATGTTAGAGGTATTCAACTTTCAAATGTCATGAAGAACATGGATCCTGGTGAATTGAGGCCTAGGCAAGTAAATGATGATGAAGATGATCAAGTGCAAGTGCTCTCTAACTCAAATATGCAAGATGATACAAATCAAGCTAGTACAAGTGGCTCTCATGACAATGAACAAGATCAAGTGGCTAGTACATCATCTCAACCCAATGGTCAAGTAAATACAAGCAATCAAGTTTCAATGCTTTGCAAGGGATCATCCATTGAACTCTATAATTGGTGATATTTCTAGAGGTGTACAAACAAGATCAAGATTGGCTTTATTTTGTGAGCATTTCTTATTTGTGTCATCCATTGAACCAAAGAAGATAGATGAAGCATTGAAGGATGTTGATTGGGTGAATGCTATGCATGAAGAATTGAATAACTTTATAAGAAATCATGTATGGGAATTAGTAGAGAGACCAAAGGGACACAATATAATTGGAACCAAATGGGTCTTTAGAAACAAGCAAGATCAAGATGGGATAGTAGTAAGAAACAAAGCAAGATTAGTAGCACAAGGCTATACATAAGTTGAAGGTCTTGACTTTGGAGAAACATATGCCCTGGTTGCTAGATTGGAAGCAATTAGGATCTTGCTAGCCTATGCTTGTGCCCTCAACATCAAGCTCTATCAAATGAATGTTAAGAGTGCATTTCTCAATGGCTACATCAATGAAGAAGTGTATGTTGAGCAACCTCCCGGTTTTGAAGATGACAAGAAGCCCGACTATGTGTACAAGTTGAAGAAGGCATTGTATGGCTTGAAGCAAACACCTAGAGCATGGTATAAGAGATTGAGGGACTTCCTACTCTCTAAAGGGTTTATGATGGGCAAGGTTGACACCACTCTTTTCATCAAAAAGATTGTAAAAGTTTTATTTATGTTGCAAATCTATGTTGATGACATCATATTTGGATCAACCAATCAAGACTTTTGTGATGAGTTGGGGAAGATGATGGCTAATGAGTTTGAGATGTCCATGATTGGAGAGTTGAGTTACTTCCTTGGTCTTCAAATCAAGCAATTGAAGAATGGTACATTTGTGAGTCAAGGCAAGTATATCAAGGATATGATCAAGAAGTTTGGCATGAGTGATAGTAAAGCCATTAGCACACCAATAGGAACAAATGGCAACTTAGATAGTGATGCAAGTCGCAATATGGTGGATAAAAAATTGTATCAGTCTATGATTGGAAGCCTACTCTATGTGACCGCATCAAGACCGGATGTCATGTTTAGTGTATGCATATGTACAAGATTTCAAGCCTCGCCAAGAGAAAGTTATTTGAAGGCTACTAAGAGAATATTGAGGTACTTGAAGCATACATAAAATATTGGTTTGTGGTATCCCAAAGGAGCAAAGTTTGAGCTAGTTGGTTACTCCAACTCGGATTATGCGGGATGCAAGGTTGAAAGAAAGAGCACCTCGGGCACATGTCAATTATTGAGAAGATCACTTGTTTCATGGTCATGAAAAAAGCAAAATAGTGTTGCATTATCAACCGCCGAAGCCGAATACATATCCGCCAGTAGTTGTTGTGCACAAGTACTTTAGATAAAGGCCACTTTGAGTGACTTTGGAATCAAGTTCAAGAAAGTGCCATTGCTATGTGATAATGAGAGTGCAATCAAGTTGACAAACAATCTGGTTCAATATGCAAGAACAAAGCACATTGATGTCCGCCACCATTTCATAAGAGATGACCAACAAAAAGAGGATATTTGTTTTGAGAGTGTAGGCACCGAAAATCAACTTACCAATATATTCACCAAGCCATTAGATGAGAAAAGGTTTTGCAAGCTAAGGAATGAGTTGAACATATTGGATTTCTCAAATATGTGTTGATGCATCCCCCACTTATATGACATGCCTCTCCTTCAAGCAATCCAAGGTAAAAGTTGATTGACATGGCATACATCCTTGCTAAGGACATGTTTAGTGCATGTAGACATCTTTCACATTTAATAGGCTCATTCATGAAAATCAAATGAATTTGATGATTATATGGTGCCACTATTGCTTTTATGCTTGTTTTGGTCTAGTGGTAGCATATGACATGTTTGTGGGCTTATAAACCTAATGTTTGATCTAGAAAATGAGCTCTAAGTCTTTAACTCAACATGGTACAAGATAACCCTTATTTGGAGGTGTGAAGAAGCTTGTCCTTAGATCAAACTAAGTTAAATATTTTTGACAAATGATCTAGATTGGACCAAATTTGGGAAAATGATCCTCACCCCATTGATTGACATTGATAATCTCAACCTATCTACATTTTGAACCTTTGTGGTCATTGATGACAAAGGGAGGGAAAACAAAGATATTAGTACATGGGGAGAAAAACAAAGATATTAGTGTACTAAGATTATGAAAAGACAACAAAGGGGGAAACTTGACATAGGGGGACAGATATGACAAAGGAAATGAATCAATTAAAATTTTGAGCACACAAGTAGGGAGAGCAAGCTCATGAACTTATATGGTGCATTTGAATGTGCATTTCATATGTTTGCTTGCATGGCACAAGCTTTAAATTTTAATATCTATGCTTGTGTGGTGTATGCTAGTTGTAGGTTTGAATGATGAAATAAAAATCTAGCATGTATAGGTTATCTAGTGATTTCATTCCCAAGTGTTTTCAAGTGGTATCTAGCTAACCATGGTGCTAAGGATGGTATAATGGTGCACTCCAATTGGTATCACGCTTCAAAGGTCTATCTTTTATACCTTAGCATCATTTGGTAGACATTGTCTCCTATATTTCCTATCTAAGTTTATGTGCAAGCTACTATCCAAACTCTTAGCACATATATAGGGGGAGCAATTGCTACCATATGGGGTTCATGAAACTTGTTCATATCTTTTTACACATAGTAAATATGCATGGACAAGCAACATAGATTCAATTAAATTTCAATTCATATCTTTGTGTAAGGGTTATCAACAATTACCAAAAAGAGGGAGATTGAAAGCTCTAGTTTGGTTTTGGTGAATTGATGAAACCCTAAGTGCTAACCTAGTTTATCAAGTGATCATGAGATAGGTAGCACATTCCAAGTGGTGAAGCAAATAAAGACCATGACATGATGATGGTGATGCCATGGTGATGATCAAGTGCTTGGACTTGAAAAGAAGAAAGTGAAAAACAAAAGGCTCAAGGCAAAGGTATAAATGGTAGGAGCCATTTTGTTTTGGTGATCGAGATACTTAGTGAGTGTGACCACATTTAGGATTGATATCCGTACTATCAAGAGGGGTGAAACTCGTATTGAAATGCGGTTGTCAAAGTGCCACTAGATGCTCTAACTCATTGCATATGTATTTAGGATCTTGTGGAGTGTTAACACCCTTAAAAATGTTTGTGAAAAAATGCTAACACATGTGCACAAGGTGATATACTTGGTGGTTGGCACATTTGAGCAAGGGTGAAGAAGATAGAGTTGAAAAGGAGTTAGTCATACTGGTCACGCTGTGACCGGACGCTGGTCTCAGTAGGACCGGTGTGTCCGATCAATGATACAGCAAAGACGCTGGCGTCGGTCTTTGATCGGACGCTGGGTCACTTGGTGACCGGACGTCCGGTCCGGCTTATGTGGCAGCGCACAAAAGAGTCACCGTATGACCGGACGCTGGGTGTGTCTGGTCGAGCATGACCGGATGTCATGAAAAATCGTTTCTGGATGCTTACAAGAAATGACCGGACGCTGAGGTCCAGTGTTCGGTCACTTTGAGCCGCTGCGTCCGATCCAAGGAGCCCTGCCCACCTTTATATAGTCAGGAGGCCAGAGTCCTAGTCGGTTTACAATGAGAGTTCCTAGTAGGATTACAGAATAATACTACTACTAAGATTACATGGGAAGAATCCTAGTTAGACTAGTTCTCCCTTCCTTGCGGGGTATCCCATGGGTCCCGCACTGACAATCACCTTATGCACATGTGTTAGTATATTTTCACAAACATTTTCAAGGGTGTTAGCACTCCACTAGATCCTAAATGCATATGCAATGAGTTAGAGCATCTAGTGGCACTTTGATAACCGCATTTCAATATGAGTTTCATCCCTCTTAATAGTATGGCTATCAAACCTAAATGTGATCACACTCTCTAAGTGTCTTGATCATCAAAACAAAATAGCTCCTACCATTTATACCTTTGTCTTGAGCCTTTTGTTTTTCTCTTTCTTCTTTTCAAGTCCAAGCACTTGATCATCACCATGGCATCACCATCATCATGTCATGATCTTCATTTGCTTCACCACTTGGAATGTGCTACCTATGTCATGATCACTTGATAAACTAGGTTAGCACTTAGGGTTTCATCAATTCACCAAAATCAAACTAGAGCTTTTACTTGGTGGTTGGCACATTTGAGTAAGGGTGAAGAAGATAGAGTTGAAAATGAGTTAGTCATACTGGTCACGCTATGACCGGACACTGGTCTCACTAGGACCGGTGCGTCCGATCAATGATACAGCAAAGACACTGGTGTCGGTCTTCGACCGGATGCTGGGTCACTTGGTGACCGGATGCTGACAGGGCATGTCCGGTCTGCCTGATGTGGCAGCGCACAGAAGAGTCACCGTGTGACCGGACGCTGGGTGTGTCCGGTAGAGCATGACCAGACATGTCCGGTCATGAAAAATTATTTCTAGATGCTTACTAGAAACGATCGGACGCTGAGGTCCAGTGTCCGGTCACTTTGGGCCGTTGCGCCCGGTCTTCACTTGACCGTTGAGATCGGGTGATCAATATTTGAAGAGAGGGGACACGTGGCGTGCATCACACGACCGGACGCTGGAGTCCTGCGTCCGGTCACCCCGTGTTGTGTCCAGTGAAGGGGTACAACGGCTCTATTTCGTGGGGGCTTCTATTTAAGCCCTGTGGCCGGCTCAAACTCACTCTCTTAGCCATTTGCATTGACATAACAACCTTATGAGCTTAGCCAAAGCCCTCCCACTCATCTCCATCATTGATTCATCATCTTTATGAGATTGAAAGTGAATCCAAGTGCATTGCTTGAGTGTTTGCATCTAGAGGCACTTGGTGTTTGTGTTTCACTGCGGGATTCGCTTGTTACTCATGGTGGTTGCCGCCACATAGATGGCTTGGAGCAGCGAGGATCGTCGAGCGGAGGTTGGTGATTGTTCCAAGCTCTGATCGTGGTGATTGTGGGGGGTTCTTGACCTTTTCCCGGCAAAGCGTCAAAAGGTACTCTAGTGAATTGCTCGTGGCTTGTGTGATCATCATCTTGTGTTGGTTGTGCGGCACCCTATTGAGGGTTTGGCGTGTGATGTCAATTAGTGCGTGAACCTCCAAGTGAGTGAATCGCCACAACGAGGACTAGCTTGCCGGCAAGCAAGTGAACCTCAGTAAAAAATCATTGTGCCATCATTTGATTCCGAGGTGATTGGTCTTTATTGTTATTCATTCTTGTGATTGATTGGATCCTTCCTCGACACGGCGATATAACCTTCTTGCTCACTCTCTTTACATTACCGCAAACTAGTTATCAAGCTCTTTAGTGTAGCTAGTTGTGAGAGCTTGTTAGTTTGGTTAGTGTGGCTCTCTAGTTAGCTTTTGAGAGCACACTAACTTAGTATAGTGCCATAGTCATTGTGTGGGTAGAATCTATAGAAACTAGAAATGTGTTAGGTGACTTGCATTTTTATTAGGCTAGCGCAACACTTGCTTCACCTTATAATTGTCTAACCGGTTTGCTAAGTGTTGTTGTAGAAATTTTTAATAGGCTATTCACCCCCTCTAGCCATTAGGACCTTTCACCATCGACGGCTATGAAGTTGTCGTTATCACTTTCTTTTGTAATGGTTGGTGACCCTGTTTGCATACACAAGTAGGCATTTTCAAATACATCGTCATTGTAGAAAGGCGGTCACGATTATTGTTGCATTGTGAAATTCAAATCTGCTTGTCCAATCTTGAAGTATCTTGGTAATTAGATATCCAAGCAGGGATTGATTTTTCGCTTTACTCATATTAATACAATCAAGAAGGCAAATCGATAATATAGATAGAGGATACACCAAGAGCATCTATACGACAAGTAAAGTCTTAAAGCATTATAAGAAATAAGAAATAGCACCCATCTTTAAATAAGAGATCCCTCGCCATAATATTTTCTAACCCCAAAATCTTATTATGTTTTTGACTGTTTGTTAGGACCACAACGTGGCTGCTTTGTTATTGCTAGAGCAAGTGCATGAACATTTTCTTCAAAAAGGAGTGCATGCACATCGCTGATGCAGATAGGGCAGACCAACAAGCACTTTGCTGCCTTGGATCTCTCAGACGCAGACCCCGGCCAGGCTAGGCTAGTCCGAGCCCTACTTTTTGCGTCGGTACAAAGCAGCAGCATCGTCGAAACTCGAAAGAATATTCACCTTTCGAGATCAAAAGGGGCAGAAACAAGCCACACTGACCGTTTGCGACGACATGGTCATCATCAGTGATTCTACGGCCGTCTTTCACCAGTTTTTTCTTTCCTTTCACTTTTAGTACAGCTTTTCTTTAGTACGTGGCTCTTTACCTGTAGCTTTTTCACCCCTCTTTAATTAATTAATTAATTGTCAACGACCCTGCAACGGTAGCTGGTCTTGCATGCATTTGTATAGACTTGCTACAAATTGGCAGCCGCTAGAGAGACAAGCGGGAAATGATAGGCTCCTGACGGTGGTTTTTCTCGTGCGTTTTAGCGTCCGAAACAGCCAGAAAACGATGCGAAAAGACGGCACGTTTCACGGGACGATCACTCGCCATCGACGTCGAGGAAGGGCGCGGCGAAGCGACACTGAGAGCGACGGCACGGGCGAGGGACGTGAGGCCGCCGCGGCCCGCGCGGCTGCTCTCCGATTTGACGCCGAGAAGGCAACGTGATAGAGGGCATTGATACCAGGAACTGATGTTAATGTTAAGAGCATCTCTAAGAGTTCCGTATCCAATCTACTTTGCTCCATCCACGAAAGAATACAATTTCTAGTTCAATATATCTAGCTCAAACAAAGGTAAAGTGTCTTAAGTTTAACTGACTATATAAATAAAAATATTAATATTTATAATAGCAAATAAGTATCACTAGATTTGTTATGAGATATATTTTCATACTATATTTTTTTGGAATCATAAATATTAATATTTGTATCTGTATATTTGGTTAAACTTTAGACACGTAAACAAGAGCACACCTAAAATTGTATTCTTTTTGTGAACAGGGGATATTAAAGTAAAAAATAAAGTATGTGTCGGTGTTTCGGACCGGGGGTCCTCAACCAACCAGTGAATTTGTTCTGCGTGCTCCCGATTCCGGATGGTGATGCAAAGAGACATAAGGTTTATACTGGTTAAGGCAATCGAGGCCCTACGTCCAGTCTGAGAGGTCGATCTTGTATTCCTTGCACCGAAGTGCTCGTAGTAGGGGTTACAAGCTAAGGGAGAGAGGGAGTTGGTCCCAGGTCTCGGCAGGGTGTCATGCGGGCCGCTTGAGGCGTTGCTCTCAGGCGGCAGGGATGTGCGAGTGTGTGTGTATTACAAGGTGTTATCCTCCCGTCCCTCAAAACGGCCCAAGTCCTCTCCTTTTATAGCCTGAAGGGAGGACAAGGACGGTACATGAGCTAACTATACGGTGTCGTGTGAACAGAGGCGGCGTGTCCGGGCCCTGTAGTCTGTTCCTGTGGCGGCGTGGTCGTCGGAGTGGTCCGTCCTTGGAGCACTGGAGCGGCGCGGTCGTCCCATCAGATTCTGTGCGTCGTGGGAACCCCGGGACTGCCTCGGAGTGGGTGCGGTGGTGAACGTGCAAGCCATTGTGGACGGACTGTGCGCGAGGCCGAGGCTTGGTCGGTGCCGAGGCTGCACCGCGGTGGAGGGGTCTCGGCAGGCGCGAACCCAAGATCGCCGAGACCTTGGTGTACAGTGCCGAGGCCTCGAGCGGGCGGCTGATCGTGGGCACAGCGTTAGGACACAGTGGCCGGTAATCCCCGCCGTACCCTATCCCAGCCGGTATGGCGCTGATCGTGGACACAACGTTAGGACACAGTGGCCGGTAATCCCCGCCGTGCCCTGTCCCGGCCGGTATGGCGTTGATGCGACCTCGGATCGCGTCGGCCATTCTGTGGCGTTGAGCCGTAGTCCGGCTGAGATTGCGGGAGTGGTTGAAGCATTAATGAGACATGACGCGTTGTCTGGAGGGTCAGTCAAAGCGGGGGGTGATGGGCCGCGGACGACCCGGCCTCGAGCGATACGGAGAATGAGGCCTCGCGCGAGACGGAGATCGGGCTCCCTGCCGAGGCCTCGCGCGATACGGAGAATGCACCCCCTACCGAGGCCTTCCGTGGAGAGCCTCGGGCGAGGCGGAGACGGCGTTCCCTGCCGAGGCCTTCCCTGGAGAGCCTCGCGCGAGGCGGAGTTAGTGTTAGGATGCCGAGACCTCCTGCTTGAGGCTCGAGGCGAGGAGGAGGAGGAGGACCCAGTGGGCTCGACCGTGGCGGGTGAGGGGCCCACGGCTTACCTTCTAGCTTTATTTTTTAGATGGGACTTTAGCGACCCATTTGAGGTTTGCTTGGGGTACCCCGTTCTAAGGTACCCGACAGTAGCCCCCGAGCCTCGGGGGGAGTGCGTGCACTCTCCCTGAGGGTTTGCCGAGGCTGGGTTTATACTTGCCCCGTAGGTATCGGGGTTTGTTTTTTGAGGTTCTGGTGGGTGCGCGCGAGCGCACCCGCCGGGTGTAGCCCCCGAGCCCCTGGAGGAGTGAAGTTACTCCTCCAGGGGCTTTCTCCATTTTCACGTTTGAGCGAGTAGTTCTTACTGCATTTGCCGAGCCCATAAGCGCAAGTTCGGGTTGCGGGGGTCTCGGCGAGGCTACAGGAAAAAGCCCTCTAGCCTCCGTACGAAGCGAGAGGTTCGTCAGGGGCCCCCCTGACTTTGGGTATGACCCTCATGCTTCCTTTCACTCGGAAGGAGGGGTGGAATGTGCCAAGCTACCGTCGATGGGCGCGAGCGTGGACACTTTTGGTGAGCTGTTATCGGGTAGTCCGAGTGGAGGCCCGAGCCCCGTTCGCTAGGGGACGGCTAGCGGTCCAGAGACGCACTCCAAAAGTACCAGAGGATTTCTCTAGTGGGTGCCGAGGCCGTTCGCTGGGCCTTGGTGGCTCGGTGCCTCCCTACGGTGGGATCCCATTCGGATACTTTCCTGCCGGTCTCGGACATGACTTAGGACGCCCCGAGCGACTGTTCGCTCGGGCCTGGGCCATTCGTAGGCTCGCCCCGAAGTCATCCCTGACTCTGTTGCCCTGGGGTGGCTGTTGAAACCTCTTGGAGGCCCAGCCTTCGAACCCCTGGACCGTAATGGGCTCGGTGCCCTTTATTGTATTTGTGGCGAAACCTCTAGCGTGGTTTTAGACCGTTTGTCTTTGTCTTGGGTGTCCTAGCCCTTTCATCTGACCTTCGCATGTCCTTTTCGTTCGGACGGAGGGTTTGTTTGCCGGGCCCATTCTGGTCTCGGCAAGGTTGCAGGAAGAGCCCCTAGCCTCTACGTGAGAGGGCCGTTGGGAGTTCCCCTGGCTTTTTATATGCCCCTCGCGCATGAGGGCTTGTTTGCCGAGGCCCCTTTGGGCGCGAGCCCGGGTTGTGGGGTCTCGGCATGTTTGCAGGAGGAGCCCCCTAGCCTCTGCATAGGGCGAGAAGGCCGTCGGGGACTCCCCTGACTTTTTATGCGACCCTCGCGCTTCCTTTTCGCTCGGAAGGAGGGGTGGAATGTGCCTCGCTACCCTCAATGGGCACGAGCGGTGGCACTTCCGATGAGCTGTTATTGGGTAGTCCGAGTGGAGGCCCAAACCCCGTTCGCTAAGGGTCGGCTAGCGGTCCGGAGATGCACTCCAAGAGTACCAGAGGATTTCTCTAGTGGGTGCCGAGGCCGTTCGCTGGGCCTCGGTGGCTTGGTGCCTCCCTACGATAGGATCCCATTCGGATACTTTCCTGCCGGTCTCAGACACGACTTTGGGCGTCCCAAGCGTTTCGCTTGCTTGGGCCTCGGCCCCGTATAGGCTCGCCTATGGTCGCCCCTGACTCTGTTATCCTGGGGCGGCTGTCAAAACCCTTTGGGGTCCAGCCTTCGAACCCCTGGATCGTAATAGGATCAGAGCCTGGTTCCTTCATGCGAAAGGAATAGGATATTCCCTATTGGCTCGATAGCGGGTGGCGCACCTTTTGAGGCGGTTTCATGGGGAGGCGAAACGATGCCTGCTGCTGTAGTGGCTGAGCATGACGTGGTGGATGGGACATAACCGTCCTCGCATTTAATGCGGGAGACGTGGGCGCGTGGGCCGATGAAATCGGCTCGTGGTTAACTGCGCTGGATGGGGGGGAAAACTTCCCTGATTTCGTCGCCCGTTCGTTTCGCCTCCTTCCTGCATAAATACCCGAGGAGTCTCGCCCCTCCTGGTCTTACCTTGCCTGCATTAGCGCCGCCTTCATCGAGCCGTCGCTAGAGCAGCGGGTGCCGGGAAGAAGAGGACAGAAGAGCGAGCCTAGGGAGAAAGCGAGAAAAAAGCGAGAGCGTGGGAGGGAGAGAAGAAACTCACCGCTGCACCTGATTCCTCCATCGCACCCATGGCCGGCGACATCATCATTGTCAAGGCGGACCCCTGGGATCCGTCGGACGTCACCGAGGAGATGCTCCAGTCGCTTGTTGATGGTGGTCTCCTCCGCCCGGTGACAGACCCCACTAGTCCAGAGTGGATTGCTCCGTACGGCGAGCCGGAGCCGAGGCCTCACGACGGCTACGTCGTAAGCTTCGTCTCCTTCCACGAGCGCGGCCTCGGTGTCTCGGCGGACCGCTTCATGCGGGCGCTCCCGCACTACTATGGCGTGGAGCTCCACAATTTTAACCCCAACTCCATCGCTCAGGCGACTATCTTTGTTGCTGTCTACGAGGGGTATTTAGGGATCGCTCCCCATTGGGAGTTGTGGTTCCATCTGTTCTGGGCGGGGCATACTACCAAGCCGACGGGCACGTTAGGTAAGAGGAAGGTGGCGCGGGCTGGAGGCTACACTCTCCAAGTGCGTCAGGACCGCCTGCACCTCTACATCCCGGCCCAACTCGCGTCCTCCAACCGCCGGTGGTACACGAGTTGGTTTTACCTCCGCAACGACGACGGAGGGCTTCCCCCCTACACCGGGCGGATTGTGGGGAGTTGCCTGGAGAAATGGAAGTGGGGTGTCCCGAAGGTCGACCAGCCCAAGCTGGAGCCGCTCCTGGAGGGGCTGGCGAGGCTGTGGGGCCATGGCCTCACCGTGGCTGTGGTCGTGGCCGCCTTCCACCGCCGGAGGGTGCTGCCGCTGATGGCTCAGTGGTGGCGGCTGTTCGAGATGAAGCCAGGTGAGCCCATTGAGGGCACCCAGATGTCCTCCTCCGCCCTTTCCGACGAGGAAATTCTTCGTCGGGTGGGGGAGACGGTAGAGGCGAAGCTAAGGGGCGGCAACTTGACCCCTATCGCGATGCGGCCGTCATGGGGGTTCCTTTCGCTGGTAAGTCGTGTGCCGCTGCAGCCTCTAAACCTCCTCAGTCTCCCCTTACCCCTTGTTCCCTCATGCGCGTTTGTCATTCCTTCAGGGGATGAGGGACGTGCGCTCCTCTCCACCGCCCGTTCCCGAGGACGCGGGGCGGCGGACGATCAACCACGCTCACGCCGATGCGTAGAAGAGGTGAAAGGACGCCAAGGTGGCAAAGCGCACGAAGCACATCCTCGCGCGCGAGGAGCTAGATAAGCGCCGCCGTCAACAATGGAAGGACGGTCTCCCGCTGGAGGAATCCCCGTCGACGTCGTTGTCGATGGAGGCCTTGGACGGGAACGACAAGGGTGAGGGAGGGTGAGGTCCCCTGGACCACCTTCCTGACGTTCGGGAGGTGGTGCCTGGGGTGTCGGCAAGCAGCCCAGCACCCCCGGGAAGGGGAGGAGAAGCGGACCCAGGGCTGGCGGTTGCCCGCTCTAGGGCCGAGGCCGACACGCCTGAGGCATGGGCGTTAGGCAAACACGCCGCCAGCCCGATAGGCTCGGCGGCCGTGGTGGAGCAGGTGGCGGTGGAGGTGATGCCACCGCCCCTACAGAGGACTGAAGGGGCACCGGGGTCCGCTGAAGACCGACCGGTGCCGATGGATATGGAGGCGACACCTCTGCCGCCGCCTCCGCCACTGTGGATGAGGTTTGCCGTGGCGAAGCGGGGACCGCCCCGTTCAAGGCAAGTGTATTCTTGGCAGGGTCATGGTGCCTTCTAGTCGCTTTTTTGGTTTTGCGCTGACCCTGTAGGTTTATTTTCCTTAGTTGGAAGTGGCCTACGGACGACCTCCCCTTGGCGCCCCTTAAGGCGCTTAAGGCGAGCCCCGGCTCCTCCGCCCACTAGGTGGCGGAGGCACAAGCCGCTATCCAACGCGGCACGGCATCAGCGAGGGTCGACCCAAAGGGGCCGGCCGCCCAAGGAGGGGCTACCGAGGCGGCCCCTACACAGACGAGGGAGGGAGTGCTTTCTCCTCATGGGGGCGAGGCTCACGGGTTAGATGGGGCCGGTGTGCCCTTTGTTGCCGAGGCTCCCGGGGTCTCCGAGGCTGAGGTGACGGAGGCTACGGCGCCCACGACCGCCGAGACCGCAGTGGCCGTGGTCGGTGTCTCTGCGTCTGCCGAGGCCACGATGGCGGAGGCCGGAGCCCCCGAGACCACCGAGGCCGTAATTGCAGAGGCCGGAGCCCCTGAGGTCACCAAGGCCATCGTGATGGCGGCGAGGCCATCTATGCAAGAGGTGGAGATGCAGGCGGCGGAGGCCTCAGTGGTGCCCTTGGTTCAGGGCCCGCCGTTGTTACGAGAGGGCGCCCGGGAGGCAGAGGTCTATCCGATCTCCTCTGATGATACTTCCCGGGCGCGGGAGGTGGTCGATGCCGAGGAGACCGATGCCGTGGAGCAGCCGGCACCGCTTTTGGATGAGGGAAACTCAGCCCTTGTGCGGGTGCGACCCGAGCCTCGTGGGTGGGATCACCCGCGGGTACTGTGGCGGAGCCGGGACGACCCTAAGGGGGAGCCTCTGTTTGCCCTTGAGGACACGGCTGAGGGCGGGCGCTGGAACACCTTCAAGCAGTACCGCCAGCTGGCGGAGCGGTCGCTACGGACGGCACTATCCGTGGTGGCCGACGAACTGCCCGGAGTCGCCCAGGTTCGTGTTTTCCTTTCTCGCGCGACATTTCCTTTCCTGGTTTTGTTGCGACCAATGACCCTCGTTCTACTTCCCCAGGAGCTCGAGACCCGGTCGCTTGGGAAGTCAGTCTTTTTTCGGCGGGAGAGGGGCATCTGGGACCTACTTCAGCGGCAGAGGGGCCTTCTTGCCGACGCTAATGAGCTTCTGTCGGCGAGAAGCGCGAAGGTGGAGGACCTCCGCCTTTGCTATGCCGACGCGAAGGTCGAGGCAGCCACAGCCCAGACGCAGCTCGCCCCCTTGGCGGTGCGGGTCAAGGAGCTAGAGGAGGAGCTTACCCGCGCGGTCAGCGATCGGGATGCCCTCAGGTCCCAGGCCGAAGAAGCGACGGCTTCGGGCAAGGCCCTCGCCGGGCAGCTGGGGGTAGAGGAGAGTACGCACCGGCTGACCAAAGGCGCTCTGAACGAGGCCCTTGCTGCGGTTAAGGCCTCGCAAATCAAGGCTGTGGTTTTGAAGGGGACGGTCGAGGGTGAGTTCCAGTCCCCTTGTTTTGTTTCCTTTTCCTTATGTTTGCTCCCTGACTTGTATGACGCAGAGCTAGGAAGTGAAGCTTCCAGGGCGGTCGAGGCCTCTAGGTTCGAGGTCCAACGGTTGAAGGAGAAGGCCGAGGCCTGTCAATCCAAGACCCGTCGCTGGGAGCAGAAGGCCAAGGGTGAGTTCCGTGGGCTTCCGTCCCTAACTTAGGTTGTCCTTTCTCTCGCTCGACCTCATTCCATTTTCCGCGGTGCAGAGTCAGAGGTGGAGATCATTTGGGCCGCCGAGGCTTCCAGCGCGGTGCAAATGGTGCTCGAGACCGAGATCGGGGAGCACGAGGCGCTGAAGCGTGCTGCCCTTTCTGCCTATGAGGCCTTGGAGGTCGAGGGGGTTCAGTCAGGCAGCTCCCTTGGGAGCTGCTTGATTGCGCTAAGCAGCCAGATGCGTGAGCGGCTCCAAGGGGCACTGCACACGGGTGTCAAGCGGGCGCTGGCCGTCATCTCCTCTCACTACCTTGGCATCGACCTCCCGGCCATCAGTGATGGCTATGTTCTGCCTGATGATGACGAGGAGGCCGACGTGGCGGTCGCAAAGCTGATGGAGGCAGCGGAAGGCCCTGGCACGACGCTGGCGATGCTCTTCGAAGAGGAGGTGGTTCCTCCCCTACCATCTGCCGGTGCTAAAGGCCCTGAGCCTTGATCTGGGCCCCGGGGGCTATGTAAAAATAGAATAGAGG